>NC_091437.1:1946859-2246859 GCF_964237555.1 Oryctolagus cuniculus | reverse complement strand
GACACACCAGAGAGAACGCTGTCTGAGCACTGTCACCAAGAGACGCTTCACCAAGGCCACCTGGACCTGGCTTCAGGACTCCCGGGACGACAGGCCGGGCCCACACACCTCAGGACCCCTGGGTACCTGAGAAGCGCGGGGTTCACCTCCTCTGAAGTGTCCCACGTGAAACGTACTGCTGATTTCTGGACTCGGCTTCCTGGCCTCAAGAGGCTTTAACAAACCCGAAGTTGGAGATTCCTTATGGAAAGTTCCAGAAAAGCAAACTTCCAAAGGCCTTGTGGCCCATGAACAATGGTGCTGCGCTTGTATAAATGAGCGGGCTGAGCACAATGAGACAAGACTTACATTGACAAGAATAACTTCACTTGGTCGCCTTTGCTCAGCAGTGGAGGACTGTCCAGACGTGGTCCGTGTCAGTGGGGAGACCACAGCCCTGCCTGCAGGTTCTCGGTCCCCAGCTTCCTCAGCTTCAGGCTCCAAACCAACGTTCCCCACTTTCCTCCCGCCCCCTGACACGGAGTCACTGAGAACTAACACCTCCCTTTCCCACACCCTGCGGGCTGATGCTGGGTGGGCTGGCGTCGACTGCAAGCGAGTGAGCATGGCGGACGCCCTATGGACACGTCTGCTGCGGCACGGCCCCCCAGCGCTGCCCCTGGAGACGTTCAAACTGCAAACCAGGGACTGTATTGCCAACCCGCTGCCCTCGCCCCTCCAGGTGAGGTGCTTCAAGCCGCTGTCCTCTGTGTCTTCCTTCTCATGGACACCTGAGTGCTCGCACCCAGCAAGTGTCCTCCACAGCGACACACGGACCTCCACTGTTCCAGGAGAGCAGACTGGGGTGCTGACAAAGGCTCTCTCCTTCCACCAAGCTGAAGTCTGACCTTGGGCTCTGTCCTTGGCCGCTTCGGTCCACTTTTTGCAAGAACCCTGTCAGGTTGGTTCAGCAGGAGTCCCCCACCCACCAAATCTGGTCAGATCTCCCATCCTCTGCGTCACCCGGGCCTGCCTTCAGCAAGAATCTTGCTGACTCTCCTTTAGCCCTGATGCCTCCTCCAGGTAGTTTTCTGTGCTCTGACCCCCACCCTGCAATGCAGCATGAATCTCTGTCCCTGTTGTATTTGGAGTGGGGCCCAATCTCCCCCTCCTGTTACAGAAACCAAATGTAGGGCACACATGAGGAAGGAACAATCTCTTCAATAAATAGCGCTGGGAAAACCACATTTCCATGTAAAAAGTATTACTTTGGACCCTTATCTTGTTAGGGTCGAGAAACATCCGCCACACAAGGAACGACTCCAAGAGACACTCTCATGCAATCAGCAAGGGGTTTATCAAACCAGCATGCTGGGGCTCTCTGAACACGCAGGAACAGAGCAGCCCCGAGAAGTCAAGGGTCAGGGTTTTTATAGGGTTTTCAGAGACATTGCACACATTATGGTACCATTTAGCAAATCATCTCACACCGCGGGAAACTCATTAGCAAATCAACCCACACCACGGGAAACTCATTAGCACGCGTGGGGAGTTCAAGGGACATCTGGCGGGAATGATGGGTGAGGCAAGGGTTACACAGCTTCGGTCCCTCATCCTCACACAGGTGCAGCTGTAAAGATAAGGAACCGAAACTATACAACCCCTGCCCCACGGGGTTTCAGCTTTGGGGAAGGAGGTTTAGGCCTGCAATTTTAATTCTTCAATCTTACACCATATGCTAAAGTCAGCTCAAAACCTAACAGCTGAAACCATAAAACTCCTAGAAGACAACAGCAGGGGAATCTTCACATTGGCCTTGTCAATCGTTTTTGGCCATCACAGCAAATCCTAGGCTGCAAACGCAAAAGTCACTGAAAGAGGGGGCAGGTGCTTGGCCTGGTGGTCAAGAAGCCCACGTCATGCACGGGAGTCCTTGGCTTTGACCCAAGTCTGGCTCCTGACTCCAGATTCCCACCAATGCAGACTCCGGGAGGCAGAGCTCAGGTAGCTTGGTTCCTGCCACGCACATTGCAGACGAATGAAGCGCCCAGATCCTGGCTCTAGCCCCACCCCAGCTCAAGCCACTGCACGCTTGCGAGGACTGAGTTAGCAGAGGGGAGCCCTGTCCATCTCTCTCTCAAATGAAGAAACAGTAATAAATAATCTTTTTAGAATAAGTAAATAAATCATACCACACGAAACTGGAAAGTCTGCACAGCAGAAGAAGCACTCGGCACAATGGAAAGGCAATCCACACACTAGGAAAACTGTGTGCAAACCACACATCTGATCCGGGGTTAATACCCAAAACTTACACGGAAATCCTTGTAACTCAATCGCAGAAAAACAAATAACCTGACTAAGAAGTGGACACAGACTTTGAAGAGACTTCTCTAAAGAAGACATTTATCAACTAGAAGGTGTGTGAAAAAGAGCTCAGGATCGGACTCGTCAGGGAAACACAGGTGACAACCGCTGCATCAAGCGCCTCACATCATGGCTGTCACCAGAAAGACGGTGACAGCGTGGAGACAAGGGTGCCTCACACACGGCTGCCGGGCAGCAAACGGACGCACCACTTTGGGAAACAGTGTGGAGGTTCCTAAAGTGGAACTCCTGTGTGACCCAGCATGTGGGGCAGTGGCCAAAGGCAAGAGAGATTCCTACGCTCTCACAGCACTTTTTTGTAGGATTTATTTATTTATTTGAAAGGCAGAGGTACAGAGAGGCAGAGGCAGAGAAAGGGGAGAGAGAGGTCTTCCCTCCACTGTTTCACTCCGCAAATGGTCGCAATGGCCAGAGCTGAGCCGATCTGCAGCCAGGAGCCTCTTCTAGGTCTGCAACACCGGGTGCAGGGGCCCAAACACTTGGACTGTCTTCTGCTGCCTTCCTGGGCCACAGCAGGGAGCTGGATCAAAAGTAGAGCAGCCAGCACCCATATGGGAGACCCAGATGAAGCTCCTGGCTCCTGCCTGGCCCAGCCTTGGCTGTTGTGGCCATCTGGGGAGTGAATCAACAGATGGAAGATCTCTCTCTCACTTTCAAATAAATAAATAAGTCTTTTTTTAATGGAAAGCAGATGCTGTTATTTGCAACAGCATAGATGGACTTGGAGGCCACTCTATTGAGTGAAATAAGCCAGACATAAGGATAGTGCACGATCCTGCTTGGGTTCTGTCTTTTCTAAATCTCAACTATACAGAGAGAGAATGGAACAGTGGTTACCAGGGCGGAGAGTGGAGAGAATGGGGAGATGCAGGTCGAAGGATATAAAACAGCAGACAGGCAGGAGGAACCAGTGTAGAGAACCAATGTACAAACAAGGGCTAAAGTTAATCAAATGGGACTGTACCAGGGATTTCTGTTAAGTAGCAGATTTTAGTTCCTTTTGTCACAACAAAGGCAGTGACAAAGTTATCTTAATCGGCTTCGCTACAGAAGCCATTTCATTATCTGCATGCATCTGTAACATCATGTTGTAAGCCACAAAGACACGATAAAACTTGTTTTGAAAGACCCATTGTGCCAGGACAAGCAGTGTGGCGCAGCGGGTTAAGCCACGGCCTGCAACATGGTGTTCCATATTGGCGCACCGGTTGGAGTCCTGGTACTGCACCTCCAATGCAGCTCCCTGCTAACATTCCTGGTAAGGCAGCTGAAGGCCCAGTACTTAGGCCCCTGCCGCCCACGTGGGGGGCCAGGATGGAGTCCCGGACTCCTGGCTTCAGCCTGGTCCAGGCCCTGCCCTGGCTGCTGTAGCCATCTGGGACTGAACCAGCAGCTGGAAGATCAATCTCTCTTTCTCTCTCCTCTCTCTCTTTTTCCATCTCTCTCTCCTCTCTCTGTCACTCTAACTTTCACATAAATATTGTACATCTTTAAAAAAAAAGCCACATTGTATTAAGTCTGTCTTAATGGTCCCCAAAAGTGGCACAAATAACTTTTGTCTTTAACAAGGCTCAGAGCCAAGAAGTGCCCGAGGCAGAGTGGAGACAGCACTGTGTCCAGGCATGCAGAGGGCCCCAGGGCAGAGAGGAGGACAGCCTGGAGCCCAGTGGGGCCCAGGAGCCAGCTGCCCCCCACCCCGCCGTGGCAGACCCCTACAGTGCTCCCCACCAGCCTACCGCTGCTCTCTCTGGAACCTGTCCAGGTGCAGCTCTTGGGAGCGAAGGCCAGGCAAGCCTGGGTGAGGCTGGGTGAGTCCACGCCAGGGCTGGGGTCCCACCCTCTGTAGGAAGCTGGGAGACAGCACAGGCGCTGGATCGCAGAGACAGCGAGGGAGGTGGAAACTGAGGCCTCGTCCCCACCTGGCCAGCCACTGGTCGGCACACTCTTGCACCATGCGCCTCTTGCGTCACTCCAGGATGCCTTCCTGGTTGTCAGGCAGAGTCATGAGCCCCAGCTGGCATTGACAGACACCTGAAAATCCCACCCTCTTCCCTTCTCCTCCCCAAGCTCCCCGGCAGGGCCCGTATATAAGGGGACAGAGAGGCTGGGAAGCCCAGCTGCAGGGAGGCCAAAGCCACGGGCTCGTGAGAGAAGAAGGTGACACACACATCCTTGCAGGGGTCTCTGACCTCCACCCACACTCCCAGAGGCTGACGACTGGCTGCAGCCCTGGCCTTGTGGGCACGGGTGCTGCGGGTCCTGGGCAGGCTCCCAGTTATGTGGCCCCTCACCTGCTGCCAAGGCGCGGCCCTGTGGGGTGGGCACAGCAGAACTGGCAAGGCCCTCTCACAGGCTGGCCACTCCAAAAGGAGGTACACTTGCCTCCCCGGGCCCCAGCGCAGGACGGGGACCCTCCCCTAACACAGCTTCCTGGGCTGCTGGTTTCAGTGAGAGGCCACCGTCTGAGCCCCTCCCTGTCCCCGCCTCTGCCTCCTGTGCCTTCTCCTTCTCACAGGGTGGGATGTTCTGGGATGTTTTGGAGGAGGGAGCCGAGTGTGTGTCTGGGGCAGGGGGCTGTGCTGTGTGCTCTGTGTTCTCCTGGGCCCCTGTTCTGTCTCCCTTCTCTTGCCCGATAGGCAACACCCCTCCACTGCTCCCTGGGGTTCTGTGCATGGTTACAGTGGAAGTGGGGTGCATGGCAGGGACAGAGGAGGTGCAGCCAGGGCTTCCGCCCTCATGCTGTCCCCCACGGCCTACACTGTCCCCACTGTGCCTTTGCCATGCACAGGTCAACAGAGTCGGCAGGTGGGGCGGGGGTATGGCTCAGGGACATGATCGAGAGCAGACTGGGCTCTAGGGTGACTCACGTACCCTAGGTCGGCTGACAAGAACAAAACAGAGCGGTGGCAAGGGCCTGGGGCAGGCACGGGCTCCAGAGTGCCATCAGGCAGGACACGGACTGGGCCTACCCCTGCCGGCCCAGCATTCTGCTCCTGCTAGCTCCTGGACTTGGCTGCCCTCCCGACCAGACCCCGTGCCTGGGCTGCCATGGGGTGCCCACCATGGGCCCAAACTTTGCCCCTCCCATCAGAGGGCTAGCAGAAGACTCTCCCAACCCAGGCCTCCCTTGGGGACCCCTCTCCTGGCTCTGGGTAGATGGAGGGACAGGAAGCTGTGCTGGCCAGGCCCCCAGCAGACCTCACCAGCCCCCGGGCACAAGCGGCTGGGAGAGTGGCCACCGGGCCCACAGGGGCAGCGCCCTGTGCTCAGGATGCACCTGGAGGCCATCCCCACCTTCTGAGGGGGTGCCCGCATCCCAGGCCTGGAGCTCCCTGGGCTCCTCTGGGCATCAGGTGCACACCTGTGAGCACACCTGTGCTGCTAATTCCACTCAGTGGCTGAGTCAGATGTCAGTTTTGTTTTCTCTTGTCCTGAGCGTTCTCCCAGAGGCCAGGTTTGGCGAGGTCTCAGGTCCGGCCCGCCCCTTCCACAGGAGTGGGGCTGTCAGCAGGTCCACGCTCCTGGCAGCCTTGGCTTCCTCACAAGCGGGAAAGAAGACCTGCCCCCAGGCTGCAGGTGAGGGTGAGCGCAGGATCCGAGCCGCCCACGTCCTGGGCCCTGGCAGCACCGAGGGGCCTCCTGGGAAGGGATAGGGATATTAAAAAAAAAAAAAAAAAAGTCTTTGTTGGGCTTTTCTTCTGTTGGAATTTGCGGATGTTTTATCAGAACTGCACATTCCAGGCCAGGGCTCCCGGGATCCCGAGTAAGGCACAGGCAGAGCACGAGCAGGCCTCCCAGGTGTCCCCACCGCCCGCCCAGCCCATGCTGTGCCCAGTCCTGCGGCTTCCCCCAGGGGACAGCTCCTACAGTGATTTCGGCTCCTGCCTCTCCTCTGTTGTCCTCTTCCCACCCCATCCCCCACCTTTTTTAACCTGGAAAATGCAATGTTAGTGTTAGCGCATGGGCACGTATTTATGCTTTAGAGTCTGACCTGAGTTTTGAGAGGTGTGGGGTGTGTGCCGTGCAGTGTAGACACTTTAACCAATGACACACATGTGTGGTCAGTCCAGGGTGAAGACAGAGAACGTGCCCAGCATTGCCTGGCATCCTGGACAAGAACCACCACCCTGCGGTCACTTTCGCCCCCATAAGCAGAGCCGGTCCAGCAGGCACCATTTGGTTTCCCCTGCCCAACGTGGGGCCTGGGGATCTCGGGGGACAGGCCGGGCACTCAGAGATCGGGAGGTGCTGAGCAAGCCCCTGGGGGCACAGCCCTTGGGGGTCGATGCTCTGTGAGACTCCGACGGACGCACACACCAAGTCCCGGGTTCCCCCGTGCAGAGTGAGGGGCTTGGTGCCCGGGGCGGGAGCTCGCAGCATGGAGTTTCCCCCTTCACCCGCTGCGGTTTCCGGCCAGGCCGAGGGCCAGCCCTGCCCCACAGTTGGGCATCAGAGTCTCTGCTGCAGGAAAGACGTGTGAGCCCGGGGTACACAGGAGGCGCCGGGCTGAGCCCCTGAAGCAGATGTCTCGCCGAGGCCAAGCTCGGGGTCTTGGGCAGGAGCAGGGGCCTGGGTCGGGGGGCGGCTGGTGGTGACTCCCCAAGGGGCTCTCCTAGCACGGGGTGGAGAGAGACGGGGTCCTGTGAGGACAGTGCTGTGGCAGCACAGGCATGGACCTCTGGCACGGGTTTGAAGCAAGGAGTCTGGGCGTAGGAGACCAAGGGGACAGGCAGTGACCTTGCAGCTACAAAGCTGGTGGGAGGAAACCTCCACCAAGGAGGGGCTGGGAGCCCTCGCCCAGGAGGCTCAGATGGGCTTCAGGACTCCGGCCAAGGACACTGGCTGGGCCAAAGCCACCCAAGGCAGATGGGGCAGCCAGGTGGGCAGCAGGCAGTTGGAGAGCAGCACAGTGGAGCGTGGCTTCCCCAGGGCCCAGGCCTCCCTGCCCAGGGCTGCCTCGCGGCCCACCCCGTGTCAAGGGTAATTGAAGGGGTGGCAGCGGGGAAGTTTCCAGGTGGGAGGGTCAGAACTCCTCCCCTGACCCTGTCCATCTCTCAGGCAGACCACAGCACCCCAGCAAGACCTGCAACCCGCTGCCCCCCTGGGGCCTGAGAACCATGCTGACCTTCTGTGAGTATCCAGAGGGAACCCCAGCCCTGGCTCCATCTTCCTCTCTCACCCCCACTGCCCTGCCCCTGGTCTGGGGTGACCCTGCCTCCCAAAGCAGTAACAAACAGGTGCATTTGAGAAGGAGCAAGTTGAAGATGTACGATGGACACTTTCCAGATCTACTCCTCACTCAGTTATTCATCAACCAAACCTGACCCCAGGTGTCCACCGAGGAGCCTGGGGCTGGCCAGGGTGGTGGGCAGACTCACCCTGACCCCAGAGTCAGGGACTGGTGGTCGGTTAGCTGGGTAGGAAAGAGAATGAGGGCTATGGGTTTGGCGTTGACTTTGCTTGGCAAACAGCAAGTGCTGTGAGGCACTTGGGGCCAACGCATGCTTCCTGGGCCTGAGTTCTGTGGGAGTCAGGGGCTGCACTGGGGCTGGTCCGAGCTGTACACATGTCTCGGAGGCTGTGTGCCTTAGTGGACAGCGTCCCTCCACGCTGCCATGCTTTAGGGTCTTCTCAGTCTGACAGACATTCTGTCAGTGTGGCAAGCAGCCCCCCACCGGTCCTCCTGGGCTGAGGGCCTGGCCTCCAGGCTAGCTGTTGGCAGGTGTGCAGCAGGGGCGTTAGTCCCCGAGGGAGCATCACTGGCCAGCGGCAGTCTGTGGAAAGCCCCTTGATGGAGGCACCCTCTGGTAGGGCAGGAAAGAAATGGGAGAGCTGGGACCCCGCATCACAGGCCTGGTGACAAAGCCACTCCTCTGTGTGGGGTTGACTGCTGTCTGCACTGTCACCTACCCAGGCTGGCTGGTCCTTGCCCTCCTGTCCGTGCTGAGTTTGGCTACCCAGGACTTCAAGCTTGTCAAGTGCTTTGAGGACCCCCAGTATGAAGAACTGGTGCAGCTGGCCCGAGACGGGCTGGGGAAGATGGCTGAGAGGAAGAGGATTGTCGTGATTGGGGCTGGCATAGCCGGGCTCACCGTGGCCAAGACCCTGCAGGAAGCTGGCCACCAGGTGCACGGCCGGGCTCAGGATTGTCCCTCTGAGCAGAGGGTGGGGAACTCGGCAGAGGACAGAGCTGGAGAGCAGGGTACAGACCCAGGGGGAGGGCTGGGAGAGCAGGTGGTGGGACCCAGTAGTGGGGCAGACGTGGGAACTGGGGTGTGGGGTGTGGGGATGTGGCTGGCGTGGGCGGGGCCAGGACAGGGCTGGGGCCATCCCAGAGGGCGGAGTGGGCTCACAGGGTGCAGCCCAGGGACTCGGGAAGGATGGGGTGGCCTACAGAGGATGCACCCCGTGAGCCCCCATCATCTCTGGGGCTGGAATGGCTGCACCTGATGGCCTGGAGGTCACAGGTCCCAGCACAGTGAGACAGCGCTAGCCAGTGTGGGGGACCATCATGGCATGGTGACACCACAGCAAGGATGCCTGGCCCCCTGCTGGCTGTGCCGCCACTTGCCAGGGCCCCTGGGACTCTGTGCGTGGAGGCTGGGTGGCCGGGTGAGTCCGTGGAGGCAGGAGCAGTGCCCCGGGAGCAGGGCAGGTGGGCGACTCCTCTTCCCGCAGGCTGGCCCTCGGGCTCGTCCGGAAGCTAGGGCTGCCCCTCCAGGCAGCGCCTGGGGCACGTGCAGGCCGACCCCGGGCCGCTGGGCTACCCGGTCAGAGCAGAAAAGGGCAAGACGGCTGAGCAGCTCTTCCTGCAGTCTCTGTGGAAGGTGAGCCCACGAGGGCCGCTGCCGCCGTGGGGCCACCTCTGGTGAGCCTCCGCAAGCGTCTCTCCCACCCCCTCGGGAGGGGGAGGGGAAGGATGGTGGGCCCCAGCCGCAGCCCCCTGCTCAGGAGGCGCCATGCCCAGCAGTCGCCGTGAGCACCTGACCCCACGCTCGGCCAGAGGTGCAGAAGGCAGGCCCAGGCCGAAGCCGAGACTGGGTGTGAGTGTGTGACCGAGCCTGGGCACACGGGGAAACCCTGCCGGCCCAGCCTGAAAGGCCCACCCACCCTTGGCTGTCTGGGTGAGGGTCACCCAGCATGACCAGTGCCTTTGTCCTCCGTGGGACACGAGTTCTCAGGGGAGGCCCTGCCCTGGTGTCCTGCCAAGGAGGTCAGATCCTGTCCAGCCTCACTGAACAGCTCAGGGGGCCCAGGCCCACCCACTGTGGCAACGCGGGCTTCCACCTTTGGGAGCCCGCGGGCCAGTGAGCCTGGGGCCCTCCCTCCGCATACCCCACGACAGGTACAAGACCAGAGTGTCTGGACTCACCAGTCAGTTTCAGGACACAATCCTGGACCCCAGGGTCCACACGGAGCAAGCCCTGAACACACACACACACACACACACACACACAGCCAGGGACTGGGCGGGGGGGTGGGGTGGGCTGCAGCAGACTCTCCGGTGTGCGCAGGTGGCGGAGGAGCTGAAGACCAGCAGCTGTGAGCACATTCTGAGGAAGTCTGGCTCCTTCACCACCAAGGTCAGTCGTCAGCCCGCAGGCCGCTGCCCTCTCCCACGACCATTGTCCCAGTTCCACGTGCTTCTCCCCTGCTGGAAGGCAGGCTCTGTGAGGACAGGAGGGCTAGAGAGGAGGAGAGAGGGACCCAGGGAGAACAGCTCAGGGCTCCCGGCATCCGGGGAGAGCTCACGGCATCATGGGGGGCGACACCGGTGAAGGCCTGCAGAGGCCTGGGACAGCTTCAGCAGCAGAGCTTACCAGTGGGGATGCGGCCACCCGCTGTGTGGCTGGGGTGGGGTCCCACAGAGCAGGCTGTACTGACACAGACTCGGGCTACCCACCCTGACTCCGTTCCTCACTGGCCCTGGCTGGGAGGCCTCCCTGGCCTCTCCCTGCACCCGGCTGCAGGAGTTCCTGTGCACCGTGGGGACCTGAGCCTCGGCACCATGCAGATGATCGAGGACCTGCTGGAACCAGACTCTGGCTACCACAAGGCCTTCATCGAAACCATGCAGGCTTCCATCTCCCTCCTCCAGGACCTCCGGTAGGGTGCACGGGCGTGGGGCGGCCAAGGACAGAGGTGGGGGCAGCCAGAGGGCCAGCCTCCGTGTCATTGGGGAGGTGGGGGGGTGCTGCTGGAACACAGGAGTCCATGGGTCTGGGCCAGGGCCTGCGCTGCTGCCTGCTGTCTAAACCCTGCTCTGAGGACCGTCCAGAGTCCAGGGAGGGTGGCCCCAGCTCCGATTTGGGGGCCCATGCTGGGGTGTGGCTGCTTTTCAGCCCAGGAGGATGGGTCAGGGGTGCTGAAACTCAGGCCCCAGCCACCAGACCCTTGCTTCCCAACCATGCAAACTGAAGCCACAAAGACGCACTCACCACCCTGAGCTGGAGACCCAGGGCAGACACTGCCAAGAGCCCAAAGTTAGCCTCCCCTCCCGCCTGTGTCCAGGTATCGTGAGATCGCTGGGGGCTTCGACCAGCTGCCCCAGGCCTTGCAAGACACCCTCCTGCCCGGGACAGTGCGGCTGTGCTCGCCCGCGCATGAGGTGGACACGTTGGGGGGGCGAGTGCACGTCACTCTCTGGACACCGGACCCACTGCAGCCGGGGGAGCGCCTGGCGGCCGACTTCCTGGTAGTGGCCACCACGGCCAAGGCCGCACGGCTGTTGTGTTTCCGGCCCCCACTGAGCCCGGCCAAGGAGCGCTCGCTGTGCCAGGCGCACTACAGCAGCGCCACCCAGCGCTTCTGGGAATGCATCACCAGCGGCATGTCCACCACCGACCGGCCCTCCCACTTCATCTACTGCCCCAGCCACGCCTTCTCACACACCTCAGACGTCCTGCTGGCCTCCTTCACCAGGGAGGAAGACTCAGCCTTCTTCACGGCCTTGGACAGCGAGCGCATCCTGGACGTGGTCTTGAACGACCTGGCCGCCGTCCACGCATGCCCTGAGAGGGAGCTGTGGGCCCTGTACCCCTACGGCACAGTCAAGCGCTGGAGCCGGGACCCATACTCCATGGGCGGCATCACCCTCTTCACCCCTACCGGTACGTGGACTACAGCCAGGAACTCAGCCAAGCTGAAGGGCCCGTCTACTTCGCGGGTGAGCACACATCCCGAGTCTCCAGGAGTTGGCCCACCTGCCAGGGGTCCCAAATGCCGGCCCTAGGGGACTCAGACCCAGCCCTGACTCGGGCTGTGGCCCAGATGCTCGTGTGGGTGAGGCTGCTGCTCCGGTTCCTCAAACTGGTGATCATTCCTTTAGGGGACGTTCAGCAGTGAATTTGCTACGTGCTTGAGAGGAAACCAGTTCTCAGAATGCCCAGGGCCTCGGTCTGCCCCCACCTGTCCCCGACCCGCTCTGTCTTCTGGTCCTGGCTGCCCTGAGAGAGGAAGAGGCCGACAGGGGTGGCCCCTGATGATGGCTTTCAAGCAGACAGAGTGTGGCTGGTGCATCGATTAAAACACAGCGACACTTTGAGATCAAGTTAGGAGTCTAGGAGCCAGCTGGTGACTGCCTTTCCACAGAGCAAGCCTGGAGAAGGCAGCAGAGTTGCAGCAGTGTGCGGGCGGCGCGGGGTTCAAAGGCAAAACCACATTCTGTTAGTGGCAGTTATCGTGCGGGCATGGTGAGCAAGCTGGAAGCAGTAAGCCAATCAGCAGTCAACACCTATTCCCGCCTGACGTCGTGGCCAGTGCCAGGTGTCCGGCATCTGACGTCCTCCGGTACCAAAGGTTTCCTTAATGTTCAGTCGACACAGCCTACACAGCTTTGCTTTACTTTGGCTTGAGGTTTTAAATTTTTAGAAACCCCACCTTGTCACACAGATGAGGATGTGGTTAGGCGCTCAGGAGGAGGCTGTGACCTGGCCTGAATGTTGTCACGACTAACAGATGGTTGTCTTGTGTCCCCAAGTCCCCTGAGGCCGGGCTCAAGGTGGACTCCGCATGCAGTGGGCTGCAGTGCCCTAGAGGACTCACGAGTATTGCAGCAGGCAGCAGGCAGACCCGCAGGGTGTGGGGGAGACGTCCCTGTGTCCCTCAGGCTTGCCTGCCACACACAGCCCTGAGAAGTGGCCCAGGGATGCAGCACACAGGACCTGCTCATAAGGAGTGCAAGGGGCTGACTCCCTCAGCCCCCGCCCCCCAACACCGTGGTCCTCTGTCTCCTTCCTTACCCACATCCCAGCCTCACAGCCCCTACCTGGTCGCACTGCACACAATGAGGTCACTGGATTAGAACTACTCAGGAGCAGCTCTGAAGCCTGGTGACGGAGACCCAGCCCTGCCCTGGTGAACATCCCCAAATGCCCCCAACTGCCAGGCCAGGGCCAACAAAGCCAGGAGCCAGGACTCCACCTGGATCTCCCACGCGGGTGGCGAGAATCCAAGTACTTGAGCCATCACTCATTGCCCTCCAGTCCCATTAGCAGGAATCTGAGTTGGAAGTGAAATAGCTGGGACTCAAACCCAGCCATTAAAAATATGGGATGTTGGCTTCCCAAGCGTTAGCTTAATCTGCTACACCACAAGGCCATCCCCTAGGCAGCAGATCATTTGGGGGAAAAAATATTATAATTATAGAATCACTGAAGGTTTCAAAGAGAGTACAGGGGGCCCACGCTGTAGTGCAGTAGGCTAATCCTCCGCCTGCGGTGCTGGCATCCCATATGGGCACCGGTTCTAGTCCCGGCTTCTCTTCCGATCCAGCTCTCTGCTATGGCCTGGGAAGGCAGTAGAAGATGGCCCAAGTCCTTGGGACCCTGCACCCACATGGGAGACCGGGAAGAAGCTCCTGGCTCCTGGCCCCTGGCTTCAAATCAGTGCAGCTCCGACTGTTGCAACCATTTAGGGAGTGAACCAGCAGATGGAAGACCTTTCTCTCTGTCTTTCCCTCTCACTGTCTGTAATTCTATCTCTCAAATAAATAAAATCCTTAAAAAAATAAGAAGAATACAGAAAGTTCCCAGTGTAGCCTTCACTTCCAATAATCACTATATATATATATATATATCCAATAATGACATTTTACGTAATTAATATGTAATAAAACCGGAGATATGACATTGGTGTGCTGTGTGTGTACAGCTCTGTCTCGTGTTGTCACATGTACCTTCTTGGAACCACCATCACAATCAGAACACAGAACT
This sequence comes from Oryctolagus cuniculus, assembly GCF_964237555.1. Classification (NCBI taxonomy): domain Eukaryota; kingdom Metazoa; phylum Chordata; class Mammalia; order Lagomorpha; family Leporidae; genus Oryctolagus; species Oryctolagus cuniculus. The sequence goes on along the minus strand of NC_091437.1, from coordinate 2,233,279 downwards.
ACCCCCTCCATTCACAGGCTGCCTTGGATCCCTAGCCCCACATTCCTAACCCCTCTGTCCCTGTAATGTCATCTCCAGGGGACGGGTGGGTCCTGCCATCTCTATCTTGGGAAACTAGCTTCCTCACACATTGAGTGCGTCCCAGGTCTACCCAAGTTGCACGCATCAGCAGTTGATTTGTTGTCTTTGCTAGGCAGTACTCTATAGTGAGCCGAGTCTGTGTTTGTCCTTTCACCTGCTGAGGGACCTGGGATGCGTCCAGTCACCGTGCAATGAGCACTGAGGGACCTGGGATGCGTCCAGTCACCGTGCAATGAGCACTGAGGGACCTGGGATGCTTCCAGTCACCGTGCAATGAGCACTGAGGGACCTGGGATGCTTCCAGGTGTTCGCTTTGTCTCTGCCGAGTGTCAGCAGTTCTCTGTATACCTACGTGTGAGCCTGTGCCACAAATGAGGTTTGCAAGTTTCTTTTTCCTGTCTGGAGCTCGTCTGCTCCTCTTACCAAAGTTCCTTGGGGTGCCAGCGTTCACTGTGGCTGCCTTTCCTGTAGCGGGTTTCTTTCACGCACTTCGCTCTTGGTGTCCTGTGTGAGAACTCTTCTCTAAGCCGACTGCTCTGAAGATTTTCTGCTCTGTGTTTTTTTCGGAAAGTCTGGAAGTTCAACAGTTAAGAATGTTACATCACTATAGTTTTAATGATCTGTGATCATTAAAATTCACTGTATATGGGTGAAATGGTCATTTTTACATTTAATTATTGTTTATAGCCACTGTCTATATTCTCACCAAACTAGGGTCTTTTTGCTTTTTATTTGTCTTATTTGGCGAAGTGTTAACCCTTTTTACTGTAATGTAATTTTAAAATGTTATCTCAAAAGCTTAAAAAAAAAAGGGAGAGGAAAAGGGCGGGAGGAAGAGGGGGGAAGGCGGAAGGAAGGGAATATCATTATGTTCTTTGAATTGTATCTACAAACCACACTGAATCTGTCAAAACTAATTAAAAATTAAAATAAATGTAACATAAATTAAAAAGTCTGGTAGTTACATTTAAAACTAAGATTCATTTGAGCCAATGTGAGTTTACAAGTGAACAAGTGAAGTATATTATTTTGCTACTAATACAGTGTATATACTTTGGTAGAAAATTCACCATATGCATAAAATTTCAACAAAGAAAATTAAAAATTTTCATAATCCTTCCGCTGCAGGCCATCACATCACACATAGACATCTGCGTGCCTCTGTGCTTACATATGCGGGATTCCTGTCGAGCAATTTGAAGAGGTTTCAGACTGAAACGGAGAAGTCTGGCAGGATTCCTTTTTCTTTCTTCTTCGTCATCGGGCCAGTTTGAGAGAGAGAACACCAAAGACTTGGGGAAGACGATTTCTTTCAGCCCGCGAGGAGCAGCCGGGATCGGAACCCCGCTCTCCCGCCGAGGAGCCACCCCGCTCTGGCGCTGGGCGGCCGCCGTGAGGACACGCGGCGCAAAGTCGGGCAAGTTCGACTGCGGTGAAGAGCGGCCGGAGCCCCGGCAGGGGCCCTGCCGGTCCCACTCCTGTCCGGGGACAGTCACCGCGTCCTTCCCGCGCGCCCACGGCCCTGTCAGCCCCCGAGCGGGCGCCGAGTCCACGCCCGGCTACGGGACCAGGCGCCTCCGGCAGCCACGGCCAGGTTTTGCGGGGCCTGTGAGGTTCCTTTAGGTTCACGCACGGTAGGAATCTCTGCTGATGGCTGCCCTGCCCCGAGAGAACGTCCTAGGCTCTCTGCCACTGTGTCTTGTTTTTTAATAATAATAAATGAAAAAAAATTAAGCTTCCCTGACCGGGAATCGAACCCGGGCCGCGGCGGTGAGAGCGCCGAATCCTAACCACTAGACCACCAGGGAGGCGACAAGAGCAGATGCCCTGACGTGACAGACTAAGTGAGGGCGCGTGACGACTGGGCCGCAGGCTCGGCCCGCCCCCGCGCCTCCCGCTCGCCGCGGGCACGAACAGGACTGACCCCCGGCGCGGCCGAGGTCCCGCACAAAAGAGAGCGCCCGCGGCCGGCGGAAGGGCCGAGGTCTGCGAGAAAAGGGAAGGAAAAGGTTGTGTCAGAAGTGGGATTCGAACCCACGCCTCCATTCGGAGACCAGAACGCCCGCAGGCAAGGTGCGCACCTTGAGTCTGGCGCCTTAGACCACTCGGCCATCCTGACACCCGGCAGCCGGGCCGCTCCCGCCGCGCCTGCTGCCTGCGCCGCCCGGCCGCCCGCCGCCCCACTGCGCAGGCGCCGGCGGGGCGGGCCCGGAGCGGGGCTGAGGCGCGGGCGCCGCGGGCCGGGCCGGGCGCGGGGCGAGAGTCGGCGCCGTGCGGACGTCCCGGGGGCCGCTGACGGAGGCGGACGGCACAGAAACCCCGGCCGGCCGTGCGACGCGGCGTCCCTGGTGCCCGCCGGCCGCCCACGGAGGGCGCTGGGGCTAACACAGCTTTCCGAGAACCAAAATGCGTGGTGAGGACGCGGGCCTCACCCGGGGCCCGGGTTCGAGTGCGGCGGCTGCTCTGCCCGGAGCCCGCTCCCCGCTGAGGTGGCGGCTCCGGCGCTGGGCCTGGGCCACCCAGTGGGAGGCCCGGACGGCGGTCCTGGGCCCACGGGGATGCACTAGCGGGCAGGAGCTGTGTCCCTCTCACACTCGCACACGACTCGGGCAAACATGTCTACAGCGTCAACCTCAGCGTTGCAGACTGCCCGGCGGAGGGGTCTGCTCACCCCTACGTTGCAGGGCAGGGGTGAGAGGGTGGGGAATGACGGGTGGAGTCCAGGGAAGGGCAGGCCTTGTAGGCGTCACAGGTGTGGGAAGAGGAGCTGGTCAGACCCCAGAGGAGATGGGGGCTCCGCTGAGTGGACAGACCGGAGGCAGGGTGTGGTCAGCCCAGACCTGTGCAGACGTCCCCGGGAACCTTGCTGGCTGGCCGTGACCGCGAGGAGGAAGGAGCTGGAAGTCTGCGCAGCGAAGGGCTACAAAGCGTTACTTGCTGAGATCTGGAAGAGGCCAAGCACCGGGTTGAGAGAGCCCAGTGCTTCGTTAGTCAGGATGAAGCCCAGCAGCCTGGAGGCCATGCTCATCCTGCCCTTAGTTGCTGTACCCCCTTTGAATTCTGTTAGGATACATTCAAACCTCTGGTCGCGCTGACCTGGCAGGCCGCATAGCGCGCAACGGCAGCTGCTTTCTCGGGCCAGACTCTGGAAGTCACCAGCAAGCGTTACGCATCTTTAGAACAGACACTCTAGCCAGCCGGAAGCTGGGTAGTTTGCTTGTTGTGAGAATATGGTAAGGAAAGAAAAACGTATTCCACGTGGCTGCATTTGCCTTGGCCATACTGTGATTTCCACGCGTGGCGTGCATCGGGACTTCTTTCCTCGCCACTCCAAGCGCGGACACACCGTGCTTCCTCTTCAGCCACTCTGGGGTAGCTTTGGCTTGAACATGACTGCGCATGTGCACGTCTGAACGGGGTTCCAGTTCTTTGGGGGAATATAAATCCGGGTAGCACTGCTGAGTCATGAAGAACCGGCAAGATATTTTTCAGAGTGTCTAAGGCATTTTATGCTTCCATGAGCAATGTAGGAGGTTCTAATTTCTCCACACGTATTTCCCCTTTTTCATAGCCACCCTAGTGATATCATTGTGGTTCTGATTTGCATTTTCCTAATGACTGATAATGTTGGTTACATTTTCATGTGCTTGTTAGTTCTTAGGTCTTCTCTGGAGAAATACCTATTCAATTCCTTTGCCCATTTTTCAGTTGAGGTGTCTCGAAAATATTCCGTCCCATTCTGTAGACCATCTATTTCACTTTCTTCATAATGTCTTTAGTACACAAAAGTTTTAAACTTTGAATAAGGACAGTTTTTCTGTTTTTTTCTTTTATTCATGCTTTTGATAGCCTATCTAAGAATCCATTGTCAAATAAAAAGGAAGATCTATCCTTATGCTTTCTTCCAGTTTTATGGTTTTTTTTTATATTTAGGCCTTTAATCCATTTTTTAGTGTTTATGGTGTGAGGTAGAAGTCAAACTTCATTATTTTTGTATGTGAGTATCTAGTCATGCTAGCACCATTTGTTGAAGACTTTTTCCCAAAATCAATTGACCATAGATTTATAAGTTTTTTTCCCCAGACTATCAATTCTATTCCATGACCCACATGTCTATTTTATGGCATTACTAACCTGTTTTGATGACTTTTGTTGTGGCTTTGTAGCAAGTTGTGAAATTGGGAAATGTGTCTTCCAACTAGGTTTGTTCCCTTCAAGTGTTTGCAGTCCCATATGAAGTAGAAGATTGGCTTATACATTTCCACAAGCAAAACAAAATCAGACATTGGAAGTCTGATAAAGATTGCATTGACTCTATACATTACAGTGAGTAGTATTGACTCTTTAATATTTTCTTCCAGTCCGTGAACATAGGCTAACTTTTCATTTATTTAGGTAATCTTTTTCTTTTAGCCATGCTTTATAGATTTCAATGTACACGTTTTTCATTTACTTGATTAAATTTATGCCTACATATTTTTCATTGGGGTGCTATTGCAAATGAAATTATTTCTCTTGTTCATTGCTGCTATATAGAAACACAATTTAAGGTTGTGTATTGTACTCTGCATTTTTGTTTAATTTATTAGCTCTTGCAGGGTTGGTGTATGTATGTGGTCTTTGGCATTTAAAAAAATATGCAGGATCATGTCATCTACGAATAGTTTACCTGTTCAATTACTTCTTTTTTTCTTACCAATCTAATTTAGTTAGAATTTCTCATAGAATGTTGCATAGAATTTGTGAAAGTAGGCATTCTTGTTCCTGATATTACTTGGAAAATGTTCAGTTTTCTCTATGGAATTTGGTGTTAGCTCTGGGCTTTTCATATATGCCTTTTATCATGCTGAGGAAAAGTGCCATTGTAATGTTTTTAAATGTGTGAGACAAAATATACAGGATTACAAAGGGAGCTAATTATATCAAAATTCTTCCATAAAATATTTTTTTAATTAATTTATTTATTTATTTTGACAGGCAGAGTGGACAGTGAGAGAGAGAGACAGAGAGAAAGGTCTTCCTTTGCCGTTGGTTCACCCTCCAATGGCCGCCGCGGCCGGCAAGCTGCGGCCGGCGCACCGCGCTGATCCGATGGCAGGAGCCAGGAGCCAGGTGCTTTTCCTGGTCTCCCATGGGGTGCAGGGCCCAGGCACTTGGGCCATCCTCCACTGCACTCCCTGGCCACAGCAGAGGGCTGGCCTTCTTCCATAAAATATTAAAAATATTAAATTTGTAACATAGTAATGTGTACTATTTTTAAAGTCACTATATAACAAAGTAAAGTAGCATTCATTTGAATTAGGGAAGAATTTAAATGACGTTGGGAAATATCTGCAACCGCCGTCACGTGTGGGGCTGGAGCTGTGGCGCGGTGGTTAATGCTACCACTTGCCATGCCGGCATCCCACAATGGAGTGCTGGTTTGAGTCCCATCTTCTCTGCTTCTGATCCAACTCCCTGCTGGTGCACCTGGAAAAGCAGTGGAGGATGGCCCAAGTGCTTGGGCCCCTGCCACCCACATGGGAGACCAGGCTGGAGTTCCAGGCTTCTGGCTTCAGTCCTGGCCACTGTGGCCATTTGGGGAGTGAACCAATAGATGGAGGATATCCCTCTCTGTTGCTCTTCCAAATAGATCTTTTACAAAAGTGTAGTGTGGTAGGAAAATATGTGTGGTTTTTATTCATCACATTAAGTCCTGCTACTACTGAGGTGTGTTGCTTAATAGAAGGAAATGCTCAATTGCAGCCAGAAGTTAGTTTAGAAAAAGACATAAATTATTTCCTGTCCAAATTCATGGGCCCCTGGATTCCAGAATCCTGGTTAAGAATCCCAGAAATCAAGAGAAAACGGACGATGGAACACGTGGGTGTGCTGGTGAGACAGAGGTCGCCGTGCCCAGGAATGGCCGCCCCTGGGTGGGAGACAGTGGAAGCAGCACTCAGGGCACGCGCCCAGTGCGCGGCCTGGCCACGGCAGAGGCAGGCGCCCTGGGGCGCGCGGGGCCGGCGTGGGCCGCGTTGGGCAGCCTCGTCGGGCTGTCCGTTCCCTCAGCCGCGCCAACACGGCCGGGGCGCCACGCGGGCCCAGTTCGCACCACACAGGAGGCGCACACGGCGGCAACGCGGCCTCGCGGCCCACGCGTGGCGGCGGCCGGCGGCGCGGGGCGCGCTCCGTGCTGGCGGCAACGGCGGGGGACCCCACGGAAGGCACGGCCCGTGGGCAGAGGGGCTGGGGTCCGCACACGGCGGGAGGCCTCGACCCCAGGCGCGCAGCCCGCTCTCCCACGCCTCTGGTCGCGGGCGTTCGCCGCGGACAGCGCCCACCGCGAGCGCGACCCACGCGCGCGCACCGCTCTCCCGGCAGGCGCTGCGCGGGCTGGCCGCGCGCAGGCGCGCACGCGCGGCCCCGTCCGGCCCGCCCCGCTCGGGGACGCGGTTCCGCTGGAGCCGCCCGTGCCGAGGGGACTGTTTCCTCTTAAAGGAGAAACGGCGCCGCGCGCGCGAGGTGGGCCCCGGCCCTCCGCGGCTCTCCGGGCCTGCGCGCGAGGCCGCGGGGCGCAGGCGCAGTGGGGAGAGGGCGGGTGGGGCGCGCAGGTAAGGCCTTGGCGGGTTGGGGGTCTGCGGGACCGGTGTGTCCCCGCGCTCGGCGAACCTCACGGGGGCGGCCCGGGGTGGCCTCCGCTCAGGCCCACGCCCCCGGCCCTGACCGGGAAGAGCACCCCCCAGGTGTAAACCAGGCCACGACCACTGCCCCCCCAGAACCAGTGAAGGCCCCGTGCTTCTCCAGGGCGCAGCGTCTGTGCCCCCCACCCCAGCTGGCGCTCCCCCGGGAGAGCTTCACGCTCTGGTGCGTGACTCCCGTTGGGTCCGCGGGTCGGTGTCCTGACCGTGATCTCGCGCCAGGCTGGCCGTCCCCCGACGTCAGGACAACTAGTGGCCTCCCAGCGGCCGGGCCCCCGCCCCGCAGGTCCTGGCGCCCATGGCGTCCCCCTCGGGGGCAGACGCCACCCGCAGGCGGCGGGAGCAGCGGCGGCAGCTGGACGCGCGCCGCAGCAAGTGCCGCATCCGGCTGGGCGGCCACATGGAGCGGTGGTGCCTGCTCAAGGAGCGGCTGGGCTTCGCGCTGCACTCGCAGCTCGCCAAGTTCCTGCTGGACCGGTGAGGATCCCCCTCCTCCCTGCCCAGGGCCCGGTGGCTCTCCAGGCCCTGCTCCCTGCGCGGTCCGGGGGCTGGGGGCGGGGCACGCGGGCCTGACCCGCCCGCCCCCTCTCTCTGGCAGGTACACCTCCTCAGGCTGCATCCTCTGTGCAGGTAGGGGCCGGGGCGCCTGAGTGGGTTTGGGAAGCGGGGCACGGTGGTCTGATGGGGGCAGCCCGGACAGGGGCCTGCTGGGTGCACAGGAGCAGCACCAGGCGGCCCAGGAGTTTGCGGCCCCAGGGTTGTGTGGGTGTGGCCCTCAGGGCAGAAGCAGGAGCCCTGGCCGGGCCTGATGGCTTCCCCCACCCCTCCAGGTCCTGAGCCGGTGCCCCCCAAGGGTCTGCAGTATCTGGTGCTCTTGTCGCACGCCCACAGCCGCGAGTGCAGCCTGGTGCCCGGCCTTCGGGGGCCCGGGGGTGCCGACGGGGGGCTTGTGTGGGAGTGCTCGGCAGGCCACACCTTCTCCTGGGGACCCTCTTCGGGCCCTTCACCTCCAGAGGAGCCCAAGCCCGTGCCCCTCGCACGCACTGCCCGGAGCAGCTGTTGCCCTGCGGCCAGCGGCAGGCGGCAGCCTGCAGGTAGGCTGGGACCCTGTGCTGACAAGGGGTCCTCGCCCAGGGAAGCTCGGTGCGAGGGAAGTGGTGTGCTCTCAGGCCCTGCTCAGGAGGGTAGCGTGTGCTGTGCCTCCGTGGAGGGCGCCGAGGGCACCCGGTGCCCTGTGGGGAGACCTCGGTGGCTGGGACCTTCCCGAGAGGTCGGAGGCCCCTCACTCCTTGTCAAGCCCCCGCCACCTCGGTCCTTACAACTGCACCGGAACCAGTGCCTTCCCCTCTGACGCTGCCTGTGTCCACAGATTGGGAACCCGAGCATGAAGAGCGCGCTCAAGAGGCGGGGCTGCCCAGGTACAGGGAGCCTGGGGAGCCCGGGGCAGGACGAGCTGCACCTGCCCTGCGGGGGGGGCGGGGCCTCAGGCTCGGCGTCTTTGCGCCGGCAGGCAGGGAGAGCAGGAGGGCGAGGAGGAAGAGGACGGCGAGGAGGAAGAGGAGATGCTGAGTGACGCCAGCCCCTGGACCTACAGCTCCACAGATGAGCAAGTTGGGCCCCAGGGGTGCTGAGCAGAGCCGGGAGGGGCCCGCAGTTCAGAGCCCTGCACGTGGAACCGGAGGGTGGGCTCTGAGGGCCGACAGCGGGTGTGGACCGCAGCCTGGTGCTGGCCAGGGTTGTCCCAAGCTGGGGATCTTCAGCTCAGGGGTTAGGGTCGGGCTGGGGCTGGCTGAGTGTCCCGACAGCTGATGTCCTCTTCCTCTCGCTTCTCCCTTCAGCAGCGACCCAGATGCCCCCAGACCACGCCCCTCCCCTGCCACCCTCACGCTGGGGGAGGAGGAGGCCCCCTCAGCCCCTGCAGCGCCCCCTGCTCCTGCTACACTCTCTTCACCAGCATCCCCGCTGGGCTCCGGCGCTGCTGTGCTGTCAGAACTCAGGGTGCAGCTGGAGCACGATGGGGCCCCTCGAGCAGCCCAGCAGAGCGAGCCCCTGGCCAGGTAACCTGATGCTGAGACAGAGGGCAGGGGCGTCCTGGGACGCGGCCCCCCTCGAGGCCCTCTGCTCCCTCTTTGCTGCTTGTAGCCCTGGAAGCCAGGCCCTGTCTGCTCAGAGCCCAGCCTGGGATGAGGACACTGCACAGATCGGTCCCAAGAGAATCAGGTAGGCTGTGGGGAGACGGGACCCAGGGGCCGGGTGGGGGCTGGGGACAGCAGGCGGGAGTGCTGCCTCCTGTCTGTCCCCAGGTAGGATGTGGGGAGATGGGACCCAGGGGCCGGGCGGGGGCTGGGGACAGCAGGCGGGAGTGCTGCCTCCTGTCTGTCCCCAGGTAGGATGTGGGGAGACGGGACCCAGGGGCCGGGTGGGGGCTGGGGACAGCAGGCGGGAGTGCTGCCTCCTGTCTGTCCCCAGGTAGAATGTGGGGAGACGGGACCCAGGGGCCGGGCGGGGGCTGGGGACAGCAGGCGGGAGTGCTGCCTCCTGTCTGTCCCCAGGTAGGATGTGGGGAGACGGGACCCAGGGGCCGGGCGGGGGCTGGGGACAGCAGGCGGGAGTGCTGCCTCCTGTCTGTCCCCAGGAAAGCCGCCAGGAGGGAGCTGATGCCTTGTGACTTCCCTGGCTGTGGAAAGATCTTCTCCAACCGGCAGTATCTGAATGTGAGGGCAAGGCAGGGCCTGGTGGCCGCAGGGCTGGGGACGGGCTGCCGGCGAAGCTGAGGACAGCAGTGGGGAAGCGGGCACTTGCAGAGCTCGCCCACGGTTGATAATCCGTAGACTGACGGCTGGTGCCCGAGGCCGCAAAGTCAGTCCCCCAGGCACGGCCCACCCCCACCACTGCCTGTTTCACAGAGCCCTGGCACAGAGCTGGGCTGCTGGGGGGTTAGGCAGGCGGCGTGTGTAGTTGGGGTCCTCACAGCACCCCTAGGGGACAGGTGCTGACGCTGTTCCCGCCCCCAGATGTGGCCCTGAGGCTCCCTGGAGGCTCCTCAGCCCATGTGGCGGTGCACGCCACTTCCCGCTGGGCAGGGGCACACGCCGGGCCGGCCAGAGCCCCACAGTGAGGTAGACCCCAGCCGTGCAGGTCGTGGGACAGAGCCGCGGCCAGAGCTGAAGCGGGAGGAGCCCCTGAGTGACAGCGAAGCCTGAGGAAGGGCGGAGCCTTGCGGGGGGCATCTTGTGCCGTCACAGGGGTGCTGGAGCTCTCCTGCAGGCTGACCAGGGGAGGCGGGGCTGTGCATGGGGCCAGGTGCAGTCAGGTCAGATGCGCCGGGTTATTAAGGCTGAAGAAGCCGTTCCCCCTAGAAGTCTCCAGGCTGGGAGCGTGTCTGCAGGACTGACAGCGCAGCTGCGGAGGAAGGCTGGGCGCTGTCGTTGCACAGGGCTGCTGCTGTGAGAGATAGCAGCTGCACCCACCTGCCCCGTCCCCCTCACACGGGAGGCCACACTTGGGGCACTGGGAGTGTCCCCGAGCACTGTGGAGTGAGCACTGCAGAGCACGCAGAGTGAGGCGGGGGCCAGGCAAGAGCAGAACCGTGTGAGGGCAGGGGTGACGGTGGGGGGAGGCACGCGGGGCTGTTGGCTCTGTCGGTGCGGCCAGGTAGGACGGGGGACCGAAGCCTGCCTGTGGGGTCAGGTGGTCGTCTCCCCGGGAAGGCCATCATTATTTTGCTTCCCACTGCCCACCGCCCGCCTCTGCCTCAGCACCACAAGAAATACCAGCACATCCAGCAGAAGTCCTTCTCGTGCCCGGAGCCGGCCTGCGGGAAGTCCTTCAACTTCAAGAAGCACCTCAAGGAGCACGTGAAGCTGCACAGCGGTGAGTGCGCCCGGCACCTGCGGCTGAGCCTCGGGGACGCCTCCCGGGGCTGGGGAAGGGGACGCGGAGGACGCTGTGAGCAGAGCCCTAAGTGCAGTGGGCCTGGGGCCTGGGCTCCGCCTGCTGACCCTGAGGTGCCCCAGCCTGGCCTGTGCAGGATCGGGGGCCTGGGCTCCGTCTGCCGACACTGAGGTGTCCCAGCCTGGCCTGTGCAGGATCAGGGGCCTGGGCTCCGTTTGCTGACCCTGAGGTGCCCCAGCCTGGCCTGTGCAGGATCGGGGGCCTGGGCTCCGCCTGCCGACCCTAAGGTGCCTCAGCCTGGCCTGTGCAGGATCAGGGGCCTGGGCTCCGTCTGCCGACACTGAGGTGTCCCAGCCTGGCCTGTGCAGGATCGGGGGCCTGGGCTCCGTCTGCCGACACTGAGGTGTCCCAGCCTGGCCTGTGCAGGATCGGGGGCCTGGGCTCCGCCTGCCGACCCTGAGGTGTCCCAGCCTGGCCTGTGCAGGATCGGGGGCCTGGGCTCCGCCTGCCGACCCTGAGGTGTCCCAGCCTGGCCTGTGCAGGATCGGGGGCCTGGGCTCCGTCTGCCGACACTGAGGTGTCCCAGCCTGGCCTGTGCAGGATCGGGGGCCTGGGCTCCGCCTGCCGACCCTGAGGTGCCCCAGCCTGGCCTGTGCAGGATCGGGGGCCTGGGCTCCGCCTGCCGACCCTAAGGTGCCCCAGCCTGGCCTGTGCAGGATCGGGGGCCTGGGCTCCGCCTGCCGACCCTAAGGTGCCTCAGCCTGGCCTGTGCAGGATCGGGGGCCTGGGCTCCGTCTGCCGACACTGAGGTGTCCCAGCCTGGCCTGTGCAGGATCGGGGGCCTGGGCTCCGTCTGCCGACACTGAGGTGCCCCAGCCTGGCCTGTGCAGGATCGGGGGCCTGGGCTCCGCCTGCCGACCCTGAGGTGCCCCAGCCTGGCCTGTGCAGGATCGGGGGCCTGGGCTCCGCCTGCCGACCCTGAGGTGCCCCAGCCTGGCCTGTGCAGGATCGGGGTCCTGGGCTCCGCCTGCCGACCCTGAGGTGCCCCAGCCTGGCCTGTGCAGGATCGGGGGCCTGGGCTCCGCCTGCCGACCCTGAGGTGCCCCAGCCTGGCCTGTGCAGGATCGGGGGCCTGGGCTCCGCCTGCCGACCCTGAGGTGCCCCAGCCTGGCCTGTGCAGGATCGGGGGCCTGGGCTCCGTTTGCTGACCCTGAGGTGTCCCAGCCTGGCCTGTGCAGGATCGGGGGCCTGGGCTCCGCCTGCCGACCCTGAGGTGTCCCAGCCTGGCCTGTGCAGGATCGGGGGCCTGGGCTCCGTTTGCTGACCCTGAGGTGTCCCAGCCTGGCCTGTGCAGGATCGGGGGCCTGGGCTCCGTTTGCTGACCCTGAGGTGTCCCAGCCTGGCCTGTGCAGGATCGGGGTCCTGGGCTCCGTCTGCCGACCCTGAGGTGCCCCAGCCTGGCCTGTGCAGGATCGGGGGCCTGGGCTCCGTCTGCTGACCCTAAGGTGCCCCAGCCTGGCCTGTGCAGGATTGGGGAGGCCAGGAGGGTACAGAGGAAGGAGGAGGGCACTCTGCCTGGCTCTCACTTCAGGTGAGGAGACACCGTCCTGGGTCTGGAGCCGCACAGGGACAGGGCTGGCCCAGAAACACAGAGACCGCTGTGGGAGCAGGGGGCTGCAGCGGCCACTGCAGAGGTGGGCTGGGCTGCACTTGCTGGTTGCAGCCGAGCTGGGGAGAGTGGCTGCCTGGCGAGGGCAGATGGCCACAGCGGGGGCGGGCAGGGGCAGCTGGCGCCGCGGAGGGTTCCAGCTGCAGCAGCCGGGCGGAAGAGGCTGCGGTTTTGTGAGCACCTGTGAGCGGCGGGCTAGGGGACGTGCTCATCAGGCATCTCAGGAGACGTGAACCTGGAGTTAGGGGAGGTGTGCAGCAGGTACTTGGTGCTGTGTGGCTGCAGCACCCTGTCCCAGGGAGGGGCGAGTGGGTGTGGGGGCAGAGAAGAGGGGTGAGTGTGGCACCCCTGCACTTGGTGTTGGGAGAGATCTGGGGTGCAGCACAGGTGACACACTCCAGGCGCCACTGGACTGTTCAGGGAGGACACGTTAAGGAGGGGGTGGCATTGGCTGCTTTCAGCCAACAGCCAGAGCAGGGAGAGGATTCCAGGCGCTGGGGCGTGTCTGCAGGGCTCGGCCTTCAATCCGAATTCCCCTCCCGAGCTCCAGACTTCCGTGTAGCTGCTACCTGTTACTTTGTCCACACACAAGGACCCAGGTCTCCTTTCCATGCCTCTCTTTCGCAAAGACCAGCTTAGAGGCCCAGCTGCGAGGCAGGGAGCCTCCCCTGGGAGCTCAGTGGTTCTGGTGGAACTGGGTGACTGTAAGGAAGGCTCCTTGGTGGTGTCACATTTTCTGTGTTCATATCTCAACCGGCTGTTGTGACCCGTCAGGTCAAGGCCCAGACTAATTCCACGATACGGAACACAAGCAGTTACCACCCAGGCCTCCTGACCCTCAGGAGGGGTGGGTGAGCTGCAGAGGGGCCACGGCCTGGGGCTAGAGCATACTGTTTCTCCTGTGCACCCACAGACACCCGGGACTACATCTGTGAGTTCTGTGCCCGGTCTTTCCGAACCAGCAGCAACCTGGTCATCCACAGACGCATCCACACGGGAGAGAAGCCCCTGCAGTGAGTGAGGGCCAGGGCCACGGGCGGGGGCGGGCCTGGCAGCCGGGCACAGGAAGCAGGAAGAGCCCTGGAAGTCCTGACGGGACGAGGCCGCCTCCTTCCCTTCCTGTCCTTGGCTCCAGGTGTGAGATCTGCGGGTTCACCTGCCGCCAAAAGGCCTCCCTCAACTGGCACCGGCGCAAGCACGCGGAGACAGCGGCCGCCTTGCGCTTCCCCTGTGAGTTCTGTGGCAAGCGCTTTGAGAAGCCGGACAGTGTCGCAGCACACCGCAGCAAGAGTCACCCGGCCCTGCTCCTGGCCCCACCAGAGTCATCTGGGCCCGAGGAGCCCTGCCCCAGCCACTCTGCCCCCGAGCCCCTGGGTGCCACCCGAGGGCCCAGGCCCCCTCAGGCTCCAACCCTGCTCCCCCAGCAATGAGCTGTCCCCTCAGCTGGGGAGCCAGACCCCAGGTTGGAAAAGGATCCAGGAGGAGAGGGACCAGAAGAGAATGCCAGGGGCCTGGGCCCTGGGACCACAGCGGCCCGGAGCGCAGGGCAGCTGGGCGACCTTGGTCTTGGACAAGGACGGAATAAACCGCGTTGTTCCTGGGCACGTGTGGCCGAGCGGGTTGTGTTGGCACCTGAGGTTGGGCCCTTTTCCACGTTTGCCCTGCCCCGAGGGCAGGTTTCCGATGCACGCTGGCACTTCCAATGTGACCGTGAGGAGGGTGCCGGTTGCCCAGGGGGACGCCAAGCAGGAGGAGGCACGCGATCTGGGGCCGCATTGTACTGGCCGTCGGCTCCTCACGGCACAGAAGCAAGGAGTCCTGCGTCCAGGAGGCTGTGCTGCGGTGGGAAGGGACAAGACCTTGAACTGCCAGAGAACCTGGCGTCTGTGGAGACGGCTGCCTGAGGGTTCAGAGGGGCTCTCGGAATCTCAAACCCAAACAAGTCTTTATTTCACCAGCCGTACACCGACAGTCATTGGACACCTGCAGGCCTCTTCCCTCCCGCCCCTCCCCTCTGGCTTGGAAGCCTCTGCCACTCATTGACAACGGCCCACACGGTCCGGCTGGGGTCACGGAGCAGATAGCTCCCTGCCGACTGCAGGAGGCTGAGCCCAGAGCCCCTGGGTCTGCCGGCTGCTTCCCAGGTGCTGGGGAGGAAGCAGGATGACCAGGTGAGATCAAGAGGCTGGTGAGACGGACTGCGGCCACATCTGCTGGACACCTGAGGAGGTGGGCACAGCACACGACGGGGAAGGGGAGGTGGAGACAGGCTGAAATTAGGAGAGGCCCGGGGAGATAGAAGGCAGGCAGGAAAGCCGGAAGCAAACAGTGCAGGGTGGCAGCAGGGGAGGCGTTCAGACCCTGACTCCCTGCACCCACACCCCTAGAGAAGCCAAGAACGTAAGGACCGGGTGGGCGCAGAACTACCGGGGAGGGAGGTGCAGAGGCAGGAGAGCCCAGGGAAGGGCCACCCGTGGAGTCCTTTCCCAAGCCTGCAGCTGCCTGCAGTTGTCCTGGCCTTCCTGTGGCCTCAGCAAGTCCCCCTCCATGGGGACGCAAAGAGCGCTGGCTTTTCCTGTGGGGCTGGCCCCGCAAAGGTGAGGGCGGTGCCGACTGCAGCCTGGGTGGTGGTGGCAGTGGCGGCGGCGGCAGAGGTGCGGGCACGCGTGTGGGCCCGTAGGTGCTGCGACAGCGACCTGCTGTGGCTGAAGCATTTGCCACACTGGGCGCACTCTGCCGGCCGCTCGCCCAGGTGCGTCTTGCGGTGCAAGGCCAGCTTGGAGGCCACGCTGAAGGCTTTGCCGCACTCGGGGCACTTGTGTGGCTTGTGGCCCGCGTGGTTGCGCAGGTGCACGTTGAGGTTGGACACGCATGTGAATCGCTTGCCGCACAGCTCGCAGCCGTAGGGCTTCTCCCCCGTGTGCGTGCGCCGATGCTTGGTGAGGTCCGAGCGGTCGCTGAAGCCTCGGCCGCACTCGGGGCACGAGAAAGGCTTCTCGCCCGTGTGGATGCGCTGGTGCACCACCAGGTCGTACCGCTGCCCAAAGCCTTTGCCGCAGGTGGCGCACGAGTGCGGCCGCTCGCCTCGGTGGCTGCGCCGGTGACGCAGCAGCGTGGAGCTCTCGCTGAAGCAGCGCCCGCAGTCGCCGCACGCGTACGGCTTCTCGCCCGTGTGCGTGCGCCGGTGACGCACCAGCGTGGCGCTCTCCAAGAAGCGCTTGCCGCACTCGGGGCAGGTGAAGGGCTTCTCGCCCGAGTGCTTGTGCAGGTGTCGCGCGAGCGTGGCGCCCTTGCCGAAGCTCTTGCCGCACACGCCGCACTGGTGCGCCTCCGCGGGGTGCGGGGACACGGGTGCACTGTCTCGGGCTCCCCGGGCCGCTGGGATGCGCGCTCGCCGCCGTAGCTGCGCACTGGCCTGGACGGCCCGCGGCGATGGCGCCTCGTGGGGGCGGAGCGCGCTGGTGGCTGGGGAGACGGTGGGTCCTGCGGGGTGCGCCCGAGCCTGATGGAAACGTAGTGCGCTGTCGCGGAAGGCGCGGGCGCACTGCGGGCAGCGGCGCGGCCGCTCGGGGGGGTGGTGGCGGCGCCGGTGCAGAAGCAGCGCCGGCAGGTGGGGGAAGCGGCGGCCGCAGAGGCGGCAGGGGCAGATGCGGCCGCGCCGCCGGTGCGCGCTCAGGTGCAGGTCGAGGTGGCCGCTGCGGCGGAAGCTCTGGCCGCACTCACTGCAGATGTATAGGGTCTGGCCGGCGTGCGCGCGCCGGTGCGTGCGGAGGTCGGCGGCCCGCGCGCAGCGCTCGCCGCACTCCAGGCAGCGGAAGCGGCGCTCGCCGCCGTGGGCGCGCTCGTGCCGCAGCAGCACCGAGCTGTAGCCGAAGCTCTTGCCGCACTCGCTGCAAGCGTAGGGCCTCGCCGCCACCCCTGCCGCCGGGAACATGGCGAGCCGGGCCCGCGGGGAGGCGCGCCGTCCCTGCGCCAGGGAGGTTTAGGGTCCCTAAGGCCTGGACAGAGGGCGCTGCGGGGGGGAGGGGTGGTTGCGGCCAGGCTCACCCCGCACCTGGAGCCCTGTGGGGAGGTCACAGTGAACCCCAGCGAAAGCGCCAGCAGCCCCACCCAGGGGAACGCTGGCTCCGTGTTCCTGTAACTTCCCCGCGTGGTCCGTCTCCGAGAGGATGCAAAGCCGCCGAGTTCCACCTGTGTGAAGGGGGTGTCCACGTGGCACCTGTGAAGGCGGGAGGCACAGCAGCAGGAGACGATGCGGAGCAGGGCTTGCGCTCTGCACAGGAGGCGGGAGGCCTGAGCGCAGGGACAGAGTGGGGATGAGTGGGGCAGACGGGGTGTCCGGCCTGCTCTCTGGCCACAGACTGGGGGTCCCCGCCCGGAGATGCGCTAGTAGAGCACAGGCAATGAAAAATCCCGGGGCTTAGCTCCCCCCACACCGTCCTGTGCCGGGGGAGCCCAGCTAGGCCTGCACAGGACAAAGCGGCACTCTGAGGACGCGCATGGGCCGGGGTCTGGCAGCAGCCTGGGCAGAAGCCGCAAACCTGGTGCACAGCGAGCCGAGGCCTGTGCCGGGCAAGTCTTTGAGGAACCCCAAAACATTGTTCCTTGGCTTTGCAAGGAAGTACCCAGCCCCAGATAGGAGAGGGCAGCTCAGGACCCAGGAGGTGGGGAGAGGAGCGTGCACAGGTCAGTTCACAGCAAACGCGGTCACAAGCTGCTGGCAGCGCCCGAGAAGCACGTCCCCACCGTCAGGAAGGCTGGGAAGGGAAGGGGAGGGGCAGGCTCCAGGAGCCTCTGGGAGGCCGAGTCGTTGGCTATCATTCTGCCCAGGTCCAGGGATCGGAGAACCAGGAGTAGCAGATGAACCCCTTTATGGAGAGCACCCTGCTTACCTCCGGTGGAACCCTCAGATCCGACAGGGTGCTCCTGGCAGCTGTCTGGGAGAAGGGCAGCTCGTCAGCCGGGAAGGGACACTGGCACGCCCTCCCCACCTGCCCGCCTCCCCATTGACTGCTTCCCACAAGGCCAGACTGTGCCCCGGCCCAGTTCTGTGGGCACCGGAGTTCAGAAAAAGTGCCTGGTTCAGCCACCTGCCCCCCGACAGATGGGGTGGGGGAGGCAAACCAATGGTCCGCAGTCATTTCCGTGTTAGTGGATAGAAATCCATACAAATACTCCCCACAAAGATGGGATACCCATTGTTGGGATATAATTGGGGTCAAATTAAAAAAAGCTTTGAAAGCAGCAAACCTGCAGAGGTGAGCTCTGGGGCTGTGACTCCCCTCGGTGCAGGGCAGGAGCAGCCAGCGTGGGAAGTCCTCCTCTGGTGCCTCTGGAGGGGCAGGGGTGCTCTGCCCTGCAGGGGTGAAGGGAGAGGGGGAATGCAGGTTTAATCTGAGCAGGAGACAAGCAGGGAGAGAGAGGGTCTTTATTCTCACTGTGAGAAAGGAGGGTACTTTTTAATGGACATTTTGAAAAGTAAAGTTTAGGAAGGGAGTGGACATTCGGCCTAGCAGTTAAGACACTGGTTAAGATGCTGTGTCCACATCAGTCTAATGCTTGGCTCTGGCTGCTGACTCCAGCTTCCTGCTTATGCAGACCTGGGGAGGCAGCAGGCCTCAGACAACTGGGTTTATGCCACCCATGTGGTAGACCGTGTTGAGCTGGCTCCCAGCTCCTGCTGCTCAGCTGTTGCAGGCATTTTGGGAGAGAATGAGCAGATGGGAGTCCTCCATCCCTCTCTCTTCAATAAATAAAGTAAAACTTAGGGGGAAAAACTAGGAAGAACAGCATCACAACTCACTGATCATGTTGCCATTCTTGTTTCATTGGTGACAGCACTCTTTTTTTTGGGGGGGGGTGCAGTATATTGAATTCCAGACATTTTATTCAAAGAGAATGATTTTTTTAAAAAAGATTTTATTATTTATTTGACAGGTAGAGTTACAGACAGTGAGAGGGAGAGTCAGAGAGACAGGTCTTCCTTCTGTTGGTTCACTTCCCAGATGGCCGCAACGGCCAGAGCTGTGCTGATCCGAAGCCAGGAGCTTCTTCCGGGTCTCCCATGTGGGTGCAGGGTCCCAAGGACTTGGGCCATCTTCTACTGCTTTCCCAGGCCATAGCAGAGAGCTGGATTGGAAGAGGAGCGCTGGGACTAGAACTGGTGCCCATATGGGATGCTGGCACTGCAGGCGGAGCATTAACCTACTGCACCATGGAGCCGGCCCCTCAAAGAGAATGATTTTACAAATGTGTTGGCAAGCAGTGGCAGGAACCTCCTGGTTACTCCAGAAAGAATGTGCACCCAGACACTCCAGGTCAATGGCTGGTCCCAAATGCCCCAGAGAGCAATGCTCTGGCAGGGGTTTCTGGGGATCACAGCACCTCACAGGCCTTTATTTCAGAAGCCACCTTCTCCCAGGGCACATGCCAAAAGAAATAAAAACACAAATAGACACACATAAATTTCGTTAAAATGAAGACAGCATTTCCTTCCATTGTGGACAAGGAATAAGAGAGACTTTGGTCTGGGATGCAGGTTAGGTGCCTGAGTGCCATGGCAGGCTCTTCAAGTCTCTTCTGAACCTCACTCCACGTGGGAGTTTGCCCCAGAAGCAAAGGGGTCTGTGCCTGAGGTGGGCCTGAAAGAAGAAAATATCAACTGTGCTAAAAGAGGATGCTTTCTGGACTATCACAACCACCTCTCTCCTGGCTGTGAGCTTTGAAGTAATCTGCCAAATTTCCAGTACTTTGGGAAAAACATACAGGAAAGCTTGGAAAAGGGGAAGTGAAAAGTCCTAATTGTTGAATCCTTGAAAGTACTTTGCAGGGGTCGGGGGGTGGGCATTTGGTTGGTGCGGTCAGTAAGACACTGCTTGGGATGCCCACATCCCATATCACAGTGCTTGGGCTTGAGTTTTGGCTCTACCTCTTGTTCCAGCTTCCTGCTAATGAGGCAGCTGTGATGGTTCAAGTGGTTGGGTCCCTGCCACCCACATGGGAGACCAGATTTGAATTCTGCACTCCTAGCTTTGGTCTGGCTCAGTCCTGCTTGTTGTGGGCATTTGGGAAGTAAACCAGTGGGTGGAAGATCATATCGTTCTGTCTCTCTGCCTTCCAAATAAAAATAAAGTACCTTATTATCTTCCAAGCATTTAATACTTTACATATAACTAATAAAAACAGGTACTAAGTAAGATAAACTAGTGGAAAATTAACATTCACAAGAGATTCAAGATAAACTGAGTTTCACATATTGCTTTATTTTTTTTCCTCATAGATAATGTAGGCATTTCAGATCATACCTAGTTGGTCACAAATTGCAAACCAGGGCTAGAAGTGGTCATGATGGAGAACAGTTACTGACAATGTGCTGTGAGAGACTTTTCTTCTGCGGTGAGTCCTTCAGGCAGAATGGGCTTTTCTCTGCAGCTGTCCTGCCATGCCCGCATCCCGAGGTGAGATGAGGCTCCAGAAAGTCAGGACTTGCTAGAGGCAAGTGACCACCTTATGATCTCTCCATCTTGAAGTGGAGTTAGGTAGGACTGGTGTGAGCTGCAGGGAGGGGCTGAGGGGACTGTTCAGAGCTGCACTGACCACCACAGTGGCAGAGAGAAACAGGAGGTGACTGAGCACTCGCAGTGTGGCTCATCCAGATTGAGATGGTGCTGTAAGGGCCAAACGCACTCCTCATTTCAGACTTAATATGGGAAAATAATGCAACATATCTCATTAGTAATACTTAATGTTGATGTATTTAGGATTTATTGGGTTAAACAGTACAAAAATTAATTTCACCCATGTTAAAGATAATTCAAGATGATAAATTGGCTCATATTTTATTTGTATTGGACACAGACTGCCTTTCCAAGCCCTGGAACAACTCACAGAGGGTGAGCAGCCCATGCCGGAGCACCTGGAGACTCCGTGGGAGAGGGCTGTGAACCTGCCCGACTCAGGGCCCCTGGGCCCTGCAGGAGGGTCGTTGCTCTCACTTCCCACGCTCTGGCCTCTGATCAGCCCCTCCTGAAGAGTCCACCTCTCTTCTGGAAAGAGGAGGAGACCTGGCTGGGACTTGGGGTCATGACCTATGCAACTTTCTCTCACTGCTACTCAGAAGGTGAAACCATCCCAGGCGTTAGTGCCATCAACATGTTTGCACATGTGTCCCCTTCTTGTATGGGAAGTGGGTGTTACTCGTTATCCCTTATGATCTGAGGTTCCTGTGCAGGCTTGTCCAGAGTCATCCAACACAGGCACACAGTGGGGTGCAGGGACAGGACAGCAGGCCAAGTGGTCTACCTGTCCCTTTCCCCTGGCACCCTCCAAGCTTTCTGAGGCCTGGCCGGTGCATAGAAGCTCACTTAGCAGAGACAACAGGCCTGACTGTGCAGCTCCGTACGAAGCACCAAGCAGCCAGAGGATGAGGAGGTGAGATGCTGCTCAAGCACCCAGGGTGTATTCTGTGGGTATTGAATCAATCTCAGGGCCCTGGGCCAGGAAATAGGACGACTCCCATTAGGAGAGGGAGCAGGAGGGGGCGGTGGGAGCTGTAGCTACATCCTGGAGAGGTGAGTCTCTGGTTTCCTCCTGGGAGCTGAGAGACGCTGTCTCCAGGATTCTGTGACACTGGGAGACCCCTTGACATCCAGACCAGACGGACACAACGGACACACTCCTCACTCTGGGCGGGGGGTAGAGGGCAGAGGAAGGTGTACATGGCTTCCGAGAGCCTGCTTTGGTCTCTTTCCCCTCCGTGAGAGCCCCTTCTCAAATACCCCTTTTCTGGGAGAGGTCCCCCATGCTGCTCTCCCGCCCTTACTTGGCTGTATTCTGAATTAATCAGTGAACGGGGCCCACCCACTATGGGAAATCTTAACCGTGCTCCAGCAGGCAAAGGTGGGGGATGGAATTCAGACCGGGAGTGGCCACCCCTGCATCCTCCTCCCCGTAACAGAAACAGGGTCCAGTTCTTCAAACAGTTGCTCCCTTCAGCTCCAGGTCCACTCTGAGAGGGCAGGGAGCTGGGGTGCTCACGCCTGACTTGATCCGAACGTTCTTTTGTAAGTTGTGGTTTCGCAAACGTTGTCCTTTGAAGTCTGAGAGGTGTGAAGGTATGGGTGAGCACGCAGGCAGGCAGAAACCCACAGAGCAGGAATCCATCCTCCGTCCCTGACAAGGACAAAACCGAGGCCCGCGGTGGAGGGAGCCTCCCGGAACGTGGGGTCTTCTGCCCCGCCAGGGAGGTCCTGGAGGAAGGGCCCCGTTCACGGCACACCCTGCAAGCACTGCTGGGGCTGCCACCGGCCCGGAAGCAGAGGCGAGCGGCCACGTTGCCGGGTGACCTTGGACCGGGCACTCGGCGTGCCCGCTCTCTCGACATGGAAGCCGCCCCGAGTCCAGAACGGTGCTCAGGACCGTGCCTCCCGAGGGGTCCCGCACAGTCTGCCAGGCCGCTGTCAGCCCTCACGCGGGGCAGAGGGGCTCGGGGAAGGCTTGGCCTCGGATGCAGCCCCTGCGGTCTCCGCGCGGTCAGTCCCCGGGCGCGGGGTCAGCTGCCGCCCCTCGCGGAGAAGGCTCTGCCCCGCGAGCCCCTTCCCACCCGGGCGCGGCGGGGAGCGCGGGTCTCTGACGCCCTCGGAGCCCAGCGGCTGTCAGTGCCCCGGGGGCTCGCCGGCCCTGAAGGTCACCCGGAAGGACCGCGAAGACGCGCGGGCCGGGAGAAGCGGCCGCGCGTGGCCCACGCACGCCTCGGGCCAATCGCCCCGCCTCCGCCCCGCCGCGTCACTCGTGGCAGGGCGGCTGTCTCGACGCGGTGGACGCGAGTCTCCGGGGCGGAGGGGGAAGGCGGCCGACGGCTGGGCCGCTGCCCCGCGCCACCCTCGCCCGCCCGGTCCCTCGGGCCCCTCACCGGTCGCCGAATGGCTCCTGTGACGGCGCGCAGCTCCGGCTGGGCGGGCCCGCCGACCCCGCGTCGTGGACCGAGGAAGTGGCTGAGGAGCGCGCGGCCGCCGAGCGGAGCGGCGTCCGGCGCTGGGATGGGGTCACGCTCTCTCCCCGCTGGCCAGTGGCCGGCCCCTTGCGGCCCTGTCACCGGTTGCCGGGAAGACCCGGACGCGCGCCCCCTGCTGACCGCACAGCCCCTGCGGCCGGAGCGGGAATTCCGGAGGGCCCGCCTTCTTCCCACGACCAACCAATCATTTCGAGGGTTTTTGGTCTGCCCGCCCATCCGGCCTCATGCCGCCCAATCAGAGGAAAGGGCGCCGAGATGGGACTCCCGCCGCCGGGGTGCAGGAGCCGGGTCCGCGCGCGCCCGCCGGGTCCGCGGCAGTATTCCCGCGCCTCCTGCTTGTCTGCCGTCGTGCGGACCGCAGCGTGGTAGAGGGCGGGTCTGCGGGGACCAGGGTCTGAGCGAGGAGGGGGCGGAAGTACGGAAAACGCGTCTGAAGTGGAATTTCAGGACGCTCGGAGGACGCCTTCCAAGCCAGAATGCGAACATTTCTGGACGCTTGCTCAGTACTGAGGTCATGCTTTTTGGGACACCGGTAAACAAACACGGCTAATTCCCAGTGGCCAGGGCGGTGACACACAGGTCACGTAATTGAAGGGGCTGGGCTCACTGAACCCGGAAGAGACGCCTTTGTGTACACAATGGCTGCACACATTCTAACCAGCTGCCCGTGGAGTAGCTCCCGGCTAATGCAGGAAGGTGGATTGTTTCCTCTGCGAGTCATCAGCGGCTGGCGATAATCGGAACAGGAATATTGAGTGCAGTGAGAAGTCGAGGTGAAGGTTTGTGCATGTTCAACTACAGACCTGCGCCCGTGAGTGACCGCTCCCAACGTGGTTCTGCAAGTACTCAGGGTATCCACGGAGGGTCTGCTCTAGGTCAGGTGCGGCTCCGATCAAGCGGGCAGACGCGGGTGTTACCCACCAAAGTTCTGGTTCCGGGGTGACATTCCAGGGCCTCTTCTACCTGGTCCAGCCTGCTTACCCAGCCTGTTCTCACTACCACCTGCATTCCTCCGTGTGGAGCACGCGCCAACATCCTCCTTGTCGGCCCTAATGGTCCTCCTGCAGGGCTGTCTCAGTGCCAGCCGTCACCACAAGGGGGCAGTCACGTCTCTCTTCTGAAAACCATCGGAATTGTTCAAGCCATTCTGCATTTACTGAACACTGACTGTGCAGAACACAACGTGCTCCACACTGTCTCTCATCCTTTGCCATGCACGTCGGATACTGTGCAGACTGTCTTCTCCAGTGAACTGCGCAGCGCGTGTCTGAGAACATGTGTGAGTGCCTACTTCTGACACCTGCCGTGTGCAAGGAGGCGGCTAGTGTGGGAGACCAGCTGGAGAGTGAGTCCTTGAAGACTGAACGAGGGCAGACTCCCAGATCTTGCCGCCGTCACCTGAAGAATCAAGTGGTTTAAAGGCAGACAGGAAGAAGTGACCAGCAAACCTCACCGGCCCACAGGTGGCCAGGAGTGTGTATTATGCTCTGTGACGAAGGCAGCCATGACTCATCCCCTTGGAGTTTTCTGCCAACGTAGGTGGCAGGACTGGTGTGGGCTAAACAGGAAGGGACGTGCTCCCAATCCAGAGTGAGGAGAGGGAGAATAGGCTGAGAGGAAACTCGAAGTTTTGGCTTGAAGAATCCCTCCTCCTACAAGCTTTCTGAGGGCCACTGAGCCAGCCCCTGGCTGGGAATTCAGAGGTGCGTGCAACCTCCTGGGCCCAGCACACACCCTGACATGACAGAGGGATCCCTGCCACAATGAGGAGAGTGGGCTTCCCTCAGCGGGCAGGGCCAGAGTCAAGGTGTCTCAGGGTTTGTAGACTAGGAAGTTAGAGCTAAGTGGGGCTCTGGGAGTCGATGGCAGAACCCTAAGCTCCAGTCTCCCGAAGGGGGCACCTGGTGAAGGCTTCGGGAAGGTGGTGAGTCAGGGACAGGGTCCTGCCTTGGGTCTCATTTGAGAAGTGGTGGACACTGCCCAACGCCGGAGTCAGTCAGCATCAAGGCCACTGTCAGTGGTTTGAGAGATTTTTGGAAAGGAAGCAGCTGTGGGCAGGCAGGGCAAGCACACTGCACAGGCTTTGCACTGTACTGAGGGGCAACGGGAGGGCACGTGAGCAGAGCGCAGGCGACAGGACACAGGACACCACTTCAAAATGCCTTGAGAAGTGAGCCCAACAGATGCTCAAATGTCCAATGTCAGAGGTGGAAGGCTTACTGCCTGCCTTGCTCTGAGGATCGTGGCCTACAGGACTAACTACAAAGTTTCCCATTCTTCAGGACCCCAGCTTTAGTTCCATGTACAGTAACAATGTTGGCCTCTAGAGCATGGTCACTTCCCGCGCTTCCACAAATGACTCTACAGGTGTCAGCTGACACGGTTTTCCAACAGTAGAAAGAACCAGGAACAGAGATGTGGAATCTAATAATTTGGAATAATCAGAACAGGAAAGATTGGGTTAACCAAATATGATTTGCAGATTTTATTAAGGATCAAATTGTGAACATATTATAAGGTGAGATCAAAATGGATTTCAGAAAATGAAAGAGGAAAACATGTTGAAATTTACAAACTGCAAAAACACACATTTTAATTTAAACAGCCTGGCACAGATTGTCTTTTTTTTTTTTTTTTTAAGACTTATTAATTTATTTGAAAGTCAGAGTTACACAGAGAGAAGGAGAGGGAGAGAGAGACTTCTGTCCGCTGGTTCACTCTCCATATGGCCACAACAGCCAGAGCAACGGCTGGAGCTGCGCTGATCACAAGCCAGGGACCAAGAGCTTCTTCCCGGTCTCCCAGGCAGGAGCCCAAGGACTTGGGCCATCCTCTACCGCTTTCCCAAGCCATAGCAGAGAGCTGGATTGCAAGAGGAGCAGCCAGGTGTCGAACTGACGCCCATATAGGATGCTGGCACTGCAGGCTTTATCCACTACTTTGTCCACTAAGCCACAGCGCCGGCCCCCAGATTATGACTTTTAAATTAAACCACAATCTTAATAGAATACAACTAGAGTTGTGCTTCCAGTCCAGGGTTAACTTCAAGGTCTCAGGCACTGGTTTCTTGGGACACTGCTCTGTTTTCACATTTATGCAGGTAAGTGAAGAGCAAGTAAGATCGAGGTAAGAAAAGACATGCTTGCCTTGGCACAAAAAGCTTATTAAGAGGGAAAAGATCAATTTCCTTTAAAATACAAACTTTTTCAGGGCCAGTGCTGTGGTGTGGTCACCTTCAGTGCCAGCATCCCATGGGGTGCTGGTTTGAGTCCTGTCTCTCCACTTCCGATCCAGCTCTCTGCTATGGCCTGGAAAGCAGTGGAAGATGGCCCAAGTCTTTGGGTCTCCGCACCTGCGTGGGAGACCCGGAGAAGCTCCTGGCTCCTGATCGGTGCAGTTCCGGCCATTGTGGCCAACTGAAGACCTCTCTCTCTCTGCCTCTCCTTTTCTCTGTGTGTAACCCTGAATTTCAAATAAATAAATAAACATTTAAAAAAAAAACTTTTTTCTAGTCCTTAATGATAAACATAAAAAAGATATAAAAAGTTATGTCAAAATAAAATAATGTTCAATATTGGCCAGCGCCACGGCTCACTAGGCTAATCCTCCGCCTTGCGGCGCCGGCATACTGGGTTCTAGTCCCAGTTGGGGCGCCGGATTCTGTCCCGGTTGCCCCTCTTCCAGGCCAGCTCTCTGCTGTGGCCAGGGAGTGCAGTGGAGGATGGCCCAGGTGCTTGGGCCCTGCACCCCATGGGAGACCAGGAAAAGCACCTGGCTCCTGGCTCCTGCCACCGGATCAGCGCGGTGCGCCAGCCGCAGCGTGCCGGCCACGGCGGCCATTGGAGGGTGAACCAACGACAAAGGAAGACCTTTCTCTCTGTCTCTCTCTCTCACTGTCCACTCTGCCTGTTAAAAAAATAAATAAAACAAAATAAAATAATGTTCAATATCCATATCTAGGTTCAGTGGCTCATAAAGATATAGATAATGAATTTAAAATTATGTACAACTTGCAGGAGAAAAATCTATTTCAAAATACAAAGTAGGACAAAATGAAACCATTTTAAGTGCAGTACTATGAATATTAATGGTATCTCATGCAAACCTATAGCATCTTTTTTATTTTTTTATTTATTTTTTGACAGGCAGAGTGGACAGTGATAGAGAGAGAGAGAAAAAGGTCTTCCATTACCGTTGGTTCACCTTCCAATGGCCGCTGCGGCCGGCGCATCGCGCTGATCTGAAGCCAAGAGCCAGGTGCTTTCCCCCGTCTCCCATGTGGGTGCAGGGCCCAAGGACTTGGGCCATCCTCCACTGCACTCCCAGGCCACAGCAGAGAGCTGGCCTGGAAGAGGGGCAACCGGGACAGAATCCGGCACCCCGACTGGGACTAGAACCTGGTGGCATGCTGGCGCCGCAGGCGGAGGATTAGCCTATTGAGCCACGGTGCCAGCGTAAACCTATAGCATCTTTAAAAAAAAAATTATTTATTCGAAAGGCAGAGTTGGAGAAAGAGAGGGACATGGATCTTCCATCCACTGGTTCATTCCCCATATGGTTGCAATGGCTGGGATTGGACCAGGCTAAAGCCAGGAGCCCTGAACTGCATCCTGGTTTCCCACAAGGGTGGCATGGATCCAAGTTCTTGGACCATCTTCTGACTGCCCAGGCACATTAGCAGGGATCTGGGCTGGACGTTGAGCAGCTGGGACTCAAACCTGTACTCATATAGGATGCTGACATCACAGGCAGTGGCTTAACCAGCTACGCCACAAAAGCAGCTCCATAAACCTATAGCATCTTCAGAAAGAATTTTGATTTTGGTTATTTTCACGAATTGAAACATTTAGAATGTAAGTAGATTTAAACTTAACATGATATACCATTAAAAAGATTTTAAGATTTTAGTACTTTTGTTTTTAAGGCTTAATTGAGGCAGTGTAGTTTATGCCAATGGATTGCCCGAGTTCAGGGACTGGTGTACTTCAGCTGTACCTTGGTTGAGAGGATCAGATGAATGGCCATACTAACTACTCAGAACACTGGTGGGCACAAGGCATACATACTTACTGTTTTTATTTTTAAATGTGATGGGAACTTGGGGCAAAATAACTCACTTCTAGAAATCAGCAGACTTAACAAGGCTAGAAATAACTCAACATTTTAAAATAATATAGACTGTCCTTTTTATTGACATATATTAGATTTTACATTACATCTTTTTGGGAGCAAGTTTCAACCTGATTTAAAAAGTTTACGGAGGGGGCTGGCACTGTGGCATAGCAGGTAAAGCCGCCGCCTGCAGTGCCGGCATCTCATATGGACGCCAGTTCGAGTCCCAGCTGCTCCTTTTCCGATCCAGCTCTCTGCTATGGCCTGGGAAAGCAGCAGAAGATGGCCCAAGTCCTTGGGCCCCTGTGCCCACATGGGAGACCTGGAAGAAGCTCCCGGCTCCTGATCGGCACAACTCTGGCCATTGCAGCCCACTGGAGAATGAACCACGAATGGAAGATCTCTTTCTCTCTCTCTGCCTCTGCTCTGTGTAACTCTTTCAAAGTAAATAAATATAAAAAAAAATATTGTATGGAGTAAAATGTACAACCCTGGAAATCCTCATAAAATCAGGACCGAGAACACAGCCACAACCCACAGCTTCTTTATGCCACCCTCCCCCCACCAATCCAGGGCAATCATGGATCTGCTGTCACCACACATTGGTCAAATGTTTAAAGCAATTGAAGGTGGCATTTATTAAATACTTGAGTGATAGTAGGAAAAACATTAATGAATATAAAAGGGTACTTTCTGTTGTTAGAAAAAAAGTTTTGGGGGCTGGCACCGTGACGTAGCAGGTAGACTCGCTGCCTGTAGTGCCGGCTTCCCAATGGGTGCCGGTTCAAGTCTTGGCTGCTCCACTTCTGATCTAGCTCTCTGCTATGGCCTGGGAAAGCAGGAAAAGATGGCCCAAGTCCTTGGGCCCCTGTACCTATGTGGGAGACCTGGAGGAAGCTCCTGGCTCCTGGCTTCGGATCGGTGCAGCTCCAGCCGTTGCAGCCAGTTGGGGAGTAAACCAGCAGATGGAAGACCTCTCTCTCTCTGCCTCTCCTTCTTTCTCTGCATATTTGGCAAGGCAAATGACATTTCTGTCACTGCAGGAAATGCTATTAGTGGAGTTGGTTTCCAAGACTGGGCTGTGTGACCTAGATGGGAAGTGAGGAGGGTCTCAGCAGCTACAATGCCGATGGGAAGGAGAGGAGGCTCTGAGGCACTTCAGACGCGAAGTGGTGCAGCGCATGCACGTACCAGGGTCTCCAGGTACCCATCCAGGGTAGGTAGGTGGACTGCAGAACGATTCATCAGCATAGCGAATGGGAGAACGGGATGAAATTAGATTTGGACCTAGTGTGCAGGAGGCAGCCCTGGCACAGGCCAGTGATGTCTGGGAGGCTGCTGGGTCTCAGAACATGCTTCATGTGGAGAGTGCTCCAAGGAAGGGACAGGAGCTGTGCTGAGGGCTGCAGCCACACATCTGGGAGAGGACACACAGGAGTAGGCGGTGTCTGGGCCAGGGAACACTGGTATTTAGGGCAGGGTTTTCAACATAGGTCTCCACCAGTATTAAAACCTGTTAATATGGGTGCCGTGGGATGTCATGTTAAATCACCACCTCAATACTAGCATCCTACATGAGCAGTGGTTCCAGTCCTGGCTGCTCTACCTCTGATCCAGCTCCCTGCTAATGCATCTGGGGAAGCAATGGAAGATGACTTGGGTCCCTGCCTCCAATATGAGATGGAGGTGGGGTTCCAGATTCCTGGCTTCTGCCTGGCCAAGCCCTGGCCATTGTGGCCATTTAGGAAGTGAACCAGAGAATGGAAGATACCTCTCTCCCCTGATCTTTTTTTTTTTTTGAAAGAAAGGTCTTCCTTCCGTTGGTTCAACCCCCAGATGGCTGCCACGGCCGGCACGCTGCGCCAATCCGAAGCCAGGAGCCAGGTGCTTCCTCCTGGTCTCCCATGCGGGTGCAGGGTCCAAGGACTTGGGCCATCCTCCACTGCCCTCCCGGGCCACAGCAGAGAGCTGGACTGGAAGAGGAGCAACTAGGACAGAACCGGTGCCCCAACCCAGACTAGAACCCAGAGTGCCAGTGCTGCAGGTGGAGGATTAGCCTAGTGAGCAGCGGCACTGGCCTCCCCTGCTCTCTTTTAAACTCTTCCAAATAAGTAAAATGAATCTTGGGGCCAGTGCTGTGGCTCAGCGGGTTAACACCCTGGCCTGAAGCGCCAGCATTGCATATGGGCACCAGTTCGAGTCCCAGCTGCTCCTCTTCCAATCCAGCTCTCTGCTATGGCCTGGGAAAGCAGTAGAAGATGGCCCAAGTCCTTGGGCCCCTGCACCTATGTAGGAGACCTGGAAGAAGCTCCTGGCTCCTGGCTTTGGATTGGCGCAGCTCCAGCCATTGCAGCCATCTGGGAGTGAACCAGCAGATGAAGACCTCTCTGTCTGTACCTCTCTCTGTAACTCTATCAAATAAATAAAAGAAATCTTAAAAAAGGCTGGCGCCGCCGCGGCTCACTAGGCTAATCCTCCACCTAGCGGCGCCGGCTCTCCGGGTTCTAGTCCCAGTCGGGGCACCGGATTCTGTCCCGGTTGCCCATCTTCCAGGCCAGCTCTCTGCTGTGGCCCGGGATGCAGTGGAGGATGGCCCAAGAGCTTGGGCTCTGCACCCCATGGGAGACCAGGAGAAGCACCTGGCTCCTGCCATCGGATCAGCGTGGTGCGCTGGCCGCAGCGGCCATTGGAGAGTGAACCAACGGCAAAGGAAGACCTTTCTCTCTGTCTCTCACTCTCACTGTCCATTCTGCCTGTCAAAAAAAAAAAAAAAAAAAAAAAAAAAGAAATCTTAAAAAAAAAAAAAAAAAAAAAAAGAAATAGTAGTAAAATAAATCCTAAAGGAAAATATTGGTGGGCTGATGCTGTGGTGTAGCAGGTAAAACCGCTGCCTGCAGTACCAGCATCCTACATGGGCGCAGTTCAAGTCCTGCCCGCTCCGCTTCTGATCCAGCTCTCTGCTATGGCCTGGGGGAGCAGAGGAACATGGCCCAAATGCGTGGGCCTCTGCACCAGTGTGTGAGATGTGGAAGAAGCTCCTGGCTTCCGATGGGCCCAGCTCTGGCTGTTGCAGCCATCTGGGGGGTGAACCAGTGGATAGAAAACCTCTCTTTCTCTCTGCCTGTGCCTCTCTGTAACTCTGCCTTTCAAATAAATTACTTCTTAAAAGGGGGGGAAAAGAAAATGTAAGGGCTGGCATTGTGACACAGCTGCTAAAGCCTCCACCTGCAATGCTGGCAACCCACATGGGTGTCGGCTCACGTCCTGGATGCTCCATTTCTGATCCCGCTTCCTGAAAATGGCCTGGGAAAAGCGGTGCACGTGTTTGAGCCCTGCCACCCTCTGGGAGGCCCCAGTGAAGCTCCTGGCTTCAGCCTGTCCCAGCAGTGGGCACTGTGGCCATGCAGATGGAAAACCTCTCTCTGTCATTTCTCCCTCTCTCTGTAACTTTCAAAGTGAATAAATCTTAAAAAAAAAAAAAAAAAGTTAATGTGCCTTCCATATAGTTTGGGTAAAGATCTTTTTCTGACACTTTTTACAATATTTACCACATATATGTAATTTCCAGGTTGTGTCCCAATTAGTGCGAGTGGATCGGTTTACAAAATGAGCACCGTAACACTGAGACAGCATCGTTTTGGTCATCGCTGTCCAAAATCGCGGCACCTTTTGAAACGCAACAGACCCCAGGACTCGACCAGCCCCCAGGGAAGTGAAGGACACGCAGGACGAGGCAGAAATACCCAGGCCGGACGCCGGGACTTCGCGGGGTCAGATCGACGATCTTAGCGCAGACCAGCTGAGGGCTGGCAGCGGCAGGAGCCAGACGAGGGTCGCGGGGCTGGGGAACCCGGGGGTCCGATACGCACCAGAGGCTGCACGGGAAGGCAGCTGCAGAGCTGCTGTCCAGGATGGAACCGCGAGCCCTTACAGGACAACTACGGAGACGCAACCCGCGCCGCCGCCGCCGGCCGCAACATCAACCGCCCCCGGCGTAGAAGCAGGTGGGGTCAGGCCGCGCCACACTCGAGGGAGCCACGTTCGCTCTGGGGGTGCGCTCACCCCGGGGCTGGGGAGAGGGCGAGGGGCCGCAGGCCCTCCGGACGGCACGTAAGGGAGCCGGGCGGCGCCCCGCACAGCCCCAGGGTCCGCGCCTTACCCCACCGGACGGGAAGCCGCTCTGGAAACCCACTCGGCGGCTCAGCGCTCAGCCCCTCGCCTCAGGCCGCGGCAGCCCCAGCCACGGCAACCGGAAGTCCACGAGCTCATTTCCGGCGTCGCCCCGCCTTCCTGGGCGTTCCCACAGCCGGCGGCCCGGGGCCGTAAGGCAAGATGGCGGCGTCCGCTCCGCGGCGGCGAGCCGCCCGATGGGCTTTATTTCAAACACTTTCCTACTCCTGATTCCTGCCACTCGCCCGGGTCCTTCTCACAACCGCCAGCCTGTATCTTTATTTCACTCAGCACCGGTGGGAAATGGGCTGCACGCAGCGTAAGCTGAGGCTGAGCGGAGTCCTGTACGGAAAATACGGCGAAGGCTGGGCGGGGTGCCGCATCCGGAAACCCTCATGAAGCCCCGCGGGCGGGGGCGCGGCAGGGGCGTGGTCACCCAGTGAGGCACTTCCGCTTCCGGCCGGCCCGGTCGTTTTGGTTGGGCCGGCTTGTTGTGAGCAGGGCGGGGGAAGATTGTTTGCAGCCGCGGAGCTCCGCGGCCGGGAAGGTAAACTGAGGTAAGGCTACGAAGGGAGCTTTCGCGGCGCCTATGCGGATTCCTGGGGCAGGGCTTTGGGGGTGCGGAGGGGTTGCGGTGGGAGGCGGCAGGGCTGCTCCGCAGGCTTGGGGCGAGGGGCGTGGGGCGGGGCTGGGGCGCCGGAGAGCGGGCCCCCGAGGGAGGCGTGCAGGTGTCGGTTGGGGTGAGAGGGGCTGGCGCGGGGCCGGGTCGGACCTGAAGTCCTTGGGGGCCCGGAAGGGACGTGGCGGGTGCGCAGGTGGGAATGCAGGGGTGCAGCCCTGGGAGGCGGGAGGTCGGGAGGGGCTGGTGGCCGCGGTTCTGAGGCGGACTGGACCAGACGCCGGCCCTTTGTCTCCCCTGCAGCTCCCCAGAGACGCCCGCCCCGCGGCCTCTGCTGCGGCTCAGCCTTCTCTCCCGCCGCCGCCACAGCCTGGAGGCGCCGCCCGCCTCCACCCTCCCGAATGGTGCTCCTCTTCGCAGGCCTCGGCCCAGGATCCAGGCCGCCTGTGCCCCCTGCCTCGGAGCCGCAGCTCCGGGTCTCCCTGCGTGGACTCCCGGCGGTGAGGAGGGAAGAAGGTCTGCGCGGCCGAGGCGTTAGCTCCAGCAGGCCCGCCGGCAGCGTGACGTTCCGCCTCTAGTCGGCTGCGAGGCTCTGCCTCCTGCCGCCTCTGCCATCCAGAGCCCCCCAGGCCTCAGGCTGGGGCCCTGGTCCCAGCATGGCAGTCCTGCCTTGTGCCTAGGGCCCTGCCCTCTCCCGGGCCGCATGGCGGAGTTCAGACAGGCTCCGGGGGGGCGGGAGACCCCACAGGGGGAGCTGCGGCCTGAGGCCGTGGAGGAGGAAGTCCCCAGGAGCCCAGGCGCAGAGGAGCCGGGAGGAGGCGGAGGCGGCAGCGGCGAGGCCAAGTTGTCCCCCAGGGAGGAGGAAGAACTGGACCCTAGGATCCAGGTGAGAAGAGGGCCAGCTTCGGGCCTGACACCTGTGCCCCCACGTGCCGGGCGGGAAAGGAAATCAAGGTTGTCAGCAGGCCCTTGGGAAGGTCGCGTGGCGTGTCCAGAGTGCGGTGTGCTGCAGAGAGGCCCAGCCGGGGAGCCTGGAGCGCAGGGTGTTCGCGTCCCTGAAGAAGCGGAGCACCCAGTGGACGGCAGAGGCAGAAGCACACTTCTGCGGGTGGGAGTGGGAGTGGGGAGGGGTGGGGAGGGGACGGGAGGGGGCATGGTGGTGTACTTCCCCGCAGCCAGCAGGGCTGGTGATCAGTAATGCTGTGTGAGTTGCTGGGTGGGTGAAGAGGCCGTTTTGAGGCTAAGGGACTCTTCCCACTTCCTGCCTTCTCAGAAGGGAATGTTTACGTCTGTGAATGGTGAGCCTTGCAGCCGCTTCATAGGTAGCATCAGGGTTTGGCCTGTGGAGGTTTGTGTTAGTCATGGTCCATTTTTGCTGCACATTCTCGCCTCTGTGGACAGTGCATCTACCAAGGGAATGCAAGAGCAGTTTTTTTTGCCTTGGAGCGTTCAGTCTGGTTGGCGGGACAGACAGGTCCCCGAGGAGGAGCCACCCGGCAGCTGAGGCTGGGCTGTGGTGTCGCAGGATTGGGTGAGAGGGTCCCCGGGGCAGCTGCTGGGGCAGGGGATGACGAGGGGCCCCTGGGTGGTCAGGGCCCGGACTGCGTCTCCACTGTTGTGGAAGTGACTGCCCCTGTGCGGTGAGCGGAGCGTCCTGGGCCCCTGTCAGCAGGCCTGGACTGGGCTCCTCCAGTGAGTCCCAGAGAGCCAGAGGCGGCGTGGGCTCGGCTCTGTGTCCGTGCTGCCGGTGGAGCAGTGGCGAGCCCTCGTCTCTGGAGTGAGTCGGTCACGTATTCTCTGCCGCGCCCCGTGGACACGGTGGAAGAGGACCAGAGGCGGCGTGGGCTCGGCTCTGTGTCCGTGCTGCCGATGGAGCAGTGGCGAGCCCTCGTCTCTGGAGTGAGTCGGTCACTTATTCTCTGCCGCGCCCCGTGGACACGGTGGAAGCAGCGCAGCTTCTCCAGACCTTTCCTTTTGGCCACTGAGGGGAGAAGTGGCCGTGCGCAAGCCTTGGGCTGAGCGTCCGCAGCCTCCAGCCCCGTGGGTTGTGATTTTGGGGCAGCTCCTCGGTCTCTTCATCTGTAGAGGGAGATCCAGCTGCTTCACCCGTTCTCACTCTGCTCTGACGCAGGGCCCTGATTCTTCTCTTCCCAAACCTTTTGCGCACAGCTCTTTGGGGAAGAACTGTTCCCGGGGAGGG
Source organism: Oryctolagus cuniculus (assembly GCF_964237555.1). Lineage (NCBI taxonomy): Eukaryota > Metazoa > Chordata > Mammalia > Lagomorpha > Leporidae > Oryctolagus > Oryctolagus cuniculus. The sequence goes on along the minus strand of NC_091437.1, from coordinate 2,198,842 downwards.
GGCTGTGTGGTGCACCTGTCGAGGGTCCCTGCAGCATTGGTGGCCTGCCTCACCACGGGGCAGTCTGCAGGGCGGGGCCCCGGGGTCTCTGCTCTCTGCTCCCTGCCTGCTTTTCCAGGGGCCGCTTAGGCAAATGGAAGAGAAGGAAGAGATGTACACTGCGTTGTCAAAAGGTAGCCGCCAGCCGTGTGTGGCCACGTGAATACAATCAATTGAAATTAAATGCGATCCCCTGCACAGTGCTGACAGGGCCGTCCTCAGTGCAGAAGTGGGACGGTCTGGCATCTGGCAGCTCTGCCGGGTGCGGGCTGCCAGTTGCTGGTGCCGTTCTCTCCGGCTGACCTCGCGGCCTTGTGTGGAGGTTGGGGGTGGCCTGGGGAGGAAAGGCCTTTTTGCAGCCTCGCTTGTTCAGTGACACAGGCGTGGCGAGAGGGCTGCGCCCTCAACACCTCCCTGCCCAGAGAAGAGGCGGCCGGTGCCAGGGACGCCCTTTGTGGAGGAGGCGGTGGCATTTCACTTTCCTGGTTGGACTCCTGGTCGACTCCGAGATGAGGGTGTGTGTCTGAGGTTCCCTGGTGGTGACAGTGCCCTGATAATGCTGCTCAGCACTCTGAACAGGCACTGCTTCAGGTGTCGGTGCATTTAGTGGGCCCCACCCACGGACCCATCACAGGGAAACTAAAAACCCGCTCTCCTGAGTTCCACACGAGGATGCCCATGGTCTGGGCAGGGTGAGGAGTGGTCCCGTGAGCAGTCAGGGTGGAGCCCACTGGGTCAAGGGCATTCCGAAGGTGGGGGCTGGCTTCCCTTAGGGTCAGACTCCTGAACTCGCAGGCAAGCAGCTCATCCTCCCATGTCTACTGGGAGGCCTCTCGGAGTGGCTGGGAGACCACTGGCCCCTGGCTGCAGGCTGGTGTCCTCCAGGGGAGGTTACGGGCTGTGTCTCCGTGCTGTCGACCTCACTGGGGAGGTCTCTGTGTCCTGCACACTGCTTCCTTAGAGAGGGTGCCAGTGGAAATGGGGGGGAGGGAGTGCTGGCGTGGGCCTGGGGCTGCTGCCCTTCGTGGTGGGCATGCTCTCTCCTTGGCTGTGCGGATGCACACGCTCAGCCGCTTGTCTCCGTTCTACAAGGGACGGTGCAGCAGTGTTGGTGACAGGACAGTCGTCACCCCAACCCCACCGGCCTGAGTCTCTTGATGGCTGCAGTAGGTGGGGCCCTGAGCTCCGTGGCCTGGCAGCCACGGAATGCCCTGGTGTGCCCCGGGAAGGTCGCCCTCCCCGCTGGCTGCTGGCTCTCTGCTGACTGGTGCACGCTGACTCAGACTCTGTCCTCCCTGAACTCCGTTGTAGCTGGGGGCCAGGAGTCCCTCGTAGAGCGCTCTCCACGGAGTGTGCAGCGGACGCTCCAGATGGTGCCCCACGTGCTCGGTGGCTTCCCCTCGCCCTGCCCTGGGTGTGCTCCAGCCTGGAGCCCCCTCCCCTGCTTCCCTGGCCCTCGGGTTTCCCTGTCCTCGGGCGACCCCCGTGCAGAGCTCCACAGACGGCTGTTCTTCCTTGCTGGGGATGCCGTCGGGGTGCTGGTTCCTGTGGGAGGATCATGCCTGCTCCTGCTGCCGGCTACCTTGTCCTTTTCCAGGGAGGACAGCTGAGGCTGAGACATTCGTGTCCTGGGGTTGAGAACTGGAAGCACTTTGGGCTGTGGAAACGAGTGGGCCCTGACCTTCAGAGCTTGGTTTGCTGATGAGAACGCAGCTGTAGTTTCTGTCCACTCCTTGTTTGCCCTGCAGTCAGTGTGTGCCCATTCCTGAGGCCTGTCCATTTGCAGCACTGCTCTCCCAGGGGTCCGTCCTGGGATAGCCTCCGTTCCAGCAGGTTGGTCACAGTGTCAGAAAAGTGAGACCAGACGCTCACCGCTTGCCAGCACCGTTGTTTCTCATGCGTTGTAAGTGAGTGGATTGGAAAAGTATTCCAGGCAGGGCTGCTGGAGGGACCAGTCCTCTCACAGAGCCCGACACCCAGGCCTGAGCTGCACTGCTGCAGCTGGGCCCACCCCTGATGGGAGCTGCCTATTTGAGGGCCCTGTGGAGTGCGCCCGTCAGCTGATGTGTGGTGGTGTCGGCGCCGCCCCCAGACCTCCTCTGGGGTCTATGGAGTGAGCCCATCAGCTGATGTGATGTATGGTGGTGTCGGCGCCGCCCCCAGACCTCCTCTGGGGTCTATGGAGTGAGCCCATCAGCTGATGTGATGTGTGGTGGTGTTGGCACTGCCCCCAGACCTCCTCTGGGATCTATGGAGTGAGCCCATCAGCTGATGTGATGTGTGGTGGTGTTGGCACTGCCCCCCCAGACCTCCTCTGGGATCTATGGAGTGAGCCCATCAGCTGATGTGATGTGTGGTGGTGTTGGCACTGCCCCCAGACCTCCTCTGGGATCTATGGAGTGAGCCCATCAGCTGATGTGATGTGTGGTGGTGTTGGCACTGCCCCCAGACCTCCTCTGGGATCTATGGAGTGAGCCCATCAGCTGATGTGATGTGTGGTGGTGTCGGTGCCGCCCCCAGACCTCCTCTGGGGTCTTTGAGCTTTGTGGGCTTCTGTGGTTCAGAGAGGTTTGCTGTCATTCTATGGACCGAGTTGTGTGACTAATCTGGCTTCCCGCCCACACCTCCCACTTCCCCATCATCCAGTACAGGAGCCACTGTCCAAGCTGAGATGGAAGCTGAGGGCCAAACGCATGTGTTCTGTTGCTGTTGTTTTAAGATTTATTTATTTGAAAGGCACAGAGTGGGGGTCGTGACAGATCTTCCATCCGCTGGTTCGCTCCCCAGATGGCTGCAACAGCTAGAGTTGGGTCAGGAAGAAGCCAAGGGACTCCCTTGGGATCTCATGGGAGTGGCAGGGGCCCAAGCCCTTGGGCCATCTTGTCCTGCGTTCGCAGATGAACTAGCAGGGAGCTGGATCAGAAGTGGAGCAACCAGGACTCTAACCAGTGCTCTGATAGGGAATGCTGGCTTCACAGGCGGTGGCGTAACCCACTGAACCACAGTGCTGGGCCCTGCATGTGGGTTTTGACTTTTGTAAACAAGTGAAAGCGTGGTTGATAGTATTATTTTATGCTTACTGTATACAGAAATGATAATCCTGCGGATGTATATTAGGGTAAATGAAACATTGTGATCTCACCTGTTTTCTACTTTGAGAAATGGCTGCTAGGAAACTGAACGTGGCCTGAGTGACTCAGGGTGTCCTGTTGGGCAGCCCCCTGGAGAGCGTCCTGAGCAAAACCTCAGCTGCCCCTCCTGAGGCGCGTTTCCCATCCTCACTCCTGGTCCCTTAGCGATCAACACCTTTTCTTGTAAGGGTGCTGGCTCGTGGCCTGTGTTCTTGCTGACTCAAGGCAGAGCTGGGGATTTAGAAAGGAAAGAACTGAACGGGATCACCAGAGCCTACCCAGCCCCTCTGCAGCCGGCTAGACAGCTGAGGGAGCCAGGTGGGGGCCCAGGTCACCGCTGCGTGAATGGGACAGGATGGTGGTGTCGGTCATGTCTGGACAGCAGGCTGGGGTGCTTGGAGAGGGTTCTGTAGCTGAGTGCCAGGCATCTCTGGGGCATCACCCTTGGCACAGGGCGGCCTTGTTCCTCTGAGTGTCCTCAGCTTACCAGCAGCTCTGGGAACTTGGGTGTTTTCCCCGGGCGGGGAGGATAACTTGAGGCCAGCATACCCCACCTCCCCCTAGCTCTCTGACTTCATGGAATGTCAGACCAGCCTGGTAACATCTCCCTAAGCCCCTCCCTTCTCCCCGGGGATCTGCTGTGTCAGGGCGTGGGGTTGCCATCACACATGGCTCAAGTAGGCCCAGAGGCCCTTTGGGGCCTGTGCTGTTCTTGGTCTTGCTCTGATGTCCACCAGACCTTGGGATTCTGTGTCCTGCATGTCCGTGGGGTCTGCTCTCTCCCAGCTGGACTACTGCAGGCAGCCTCCACTTCCGTTTCCCAGCCCCCCTGGGCTTTCCTTTCCTAGGCCCGCTGTCTGCCTGTACCATGGCCTGTGTGGCACCTGTGCTGTTGAGAAAGGATGTTGTCTCCTCCCCAGCCTGCTGGTCTCGCCTGCCAGCTTGTCTGCGTCCCTTCCCTGGTACTTCTGTGAACCTCTGTCGAGTCCTGGCTGGGAGGCAGGCGCTCTAGGCTGCTGCTGCCCACAGGGCCCCTCGGCCCCCCACACCCTTCATGCACTGAGAGGGCTTGCTGCCTTCTTGCTGGGCTTCTTCAGGGTCCCTACCTTGTGCCCTCTCTCTCAGTGTCAGGGTCCATGAGCTGATAAGTGTGCAAGAAACGTGGGTTAAGGGAGGGGCTCTGCTCTGGGTGGGAGGAAGTGGGAGGAAGTGGTGCCATCTGATAGAGCAGAAGAACTCGTGCCATTGCATTGTGTGCATAATAGTGTTGCAGGGGCCGGCGCTGTGGCGTAGCAGGTAAAGCTGCCGCCTGCAGTGCCAGCATTCCATATGGGTGCCGGATCGAGTCCCAGCTGCTTCCCTTCCGATCCAGCTCTCTGCTATGGCCTGGGAAAGCAGCAGAAGATGGGCCAAGGGCTTGGGCCCCTGTGCCCACGTGGGAGACCCAGAAGAGGCTCCTGGCTTTGGATTGGTGGAACTCCAGCCATTTTGGCCAACTGGGGAGTGAACCAGTGATGGAAGACGTATCTCTGTCTGTCTGTCTCTCTCTCTCTCCCCACCAGCCTCGCTCTCTTCCCTCTCCCTCACTGTCTCTCTCTGCCTCTGCCTCTCTGTAGTTCTGCCTTTCAAATAAATAAATAAATCTTTAAAAAAAAAAAAAAGTTTGCGGCCGGCACCGCGGCTCAATAGGCTAATCCTCCACCTAGCGGCGCCAGCACACCGGGTTCTAGTACCGGTCGGGGCACCGGATTCTGTCCCGGTTGCCCCTCTTCCAGGCCAGCTCTCTGCTGTGGCCCGGGATGCAGTGGAGGATGGCCCAAGTGCTTGGGCCCTGCACCCGCATGGGAGACCAAGAGAAGCACCTGGCTCCTGGCCTCGGATCGGCGCAGTGCACCGGCCATTGGAGGGAGAACCAACGGCAAAGGAAGACCTTTATCTCTGTCTCTCTCACTGTCCACTCTGCCTGTCAAAAAAAAAAAAAAATAGTTTGCATTTTCCAAACCTTGCTTTCCTTATCCCTGAAATGGGAAAAAAATGGGTGTTTTACCCCCGATGCGAGGTGGAGCTGTGACGACTCTGACAAGGAGGCCTTCCACATCTCCCTTCCTGGCAGCTGGGTATCCTGCCTGCCATTGCCAAGGCTGTGCAGTTTCGCCAGCACTCTAACTACTCCTCTCGTCTCCATGGCAGGAGGAGCTGGAGCATCTGAACCAGGCCAGCGAGGAGATCAACCAGGTGGAGCTGCAGCTGGATGTGAGTGTTCTTGGGAACGTCCCTCCTGTCCCTCCCACATCGAGACAGTGGTGGGCGGGGGCATGGCTGAGACACAGGAGGGGCCGGGACCCATAGCTGCCTTCCCTCCACTCTGTCCCATTGCCAGGAGGCCAGGACCACATATCGGAGGATCCTGCAGGAGTCGGCAAGGAAGCTCAACGCTCAGGGCTCCCAGCTCGGGAGCTGCATTGAGAAGGCCCGGCCCTACTACGAGGCCCGGCGGCTGGCTAAAGAGGTATGGCCGCTGAGCTGCAACAGAGCCTGGCTCAGACCCTTCATCTCTGTAGGGCTGTGGGGCGGGGTTCCAGACCTGCGTGCAGGGCGCCCTGCAGGCCTGGCTCTGCTCTGAGCCAGCTCTGCAGGCTGAGAGGTTCCTGTATCACCACAGGCCCTGAGTCACGTTCTAGAAAGTGATGGGGCGTGCTCAAGGGTTGGCTCCCTGATGACGCTTGAGAGTCTTGTGTGTGTGTGAGGAACCAGGCTCCATGGTGTATCTGCTTCCCGGATGTCACTCTGACGTCCTACTGTCTTCATCTTGTCTTGTCCTTTGTTACTTCCCTGTGGGCCATGTCTGTTTCTGCAACATTTTTTTGCTCATGCCTCACCTCTACACAAATTATCTGTGTTCCCCATCGGAAGGCTATAACAAGAAGAAAAACAAAATTGCTTCTAATCCTACCTTGCACATTTCAAGCCTTGTGAACTGGGTCTTGGTTTAATCTGTGGAGTGAGTGACAAGCAGGGTCCCCTCTGCCTTGAAGTTTATTCCCCAGGAAGGGACCTGCTGTGCTTCGCTTGGCCACATGGGGGAGCACCTGGGTCAGTCGGGGACAGCAGCCAAGAAGGAAGCGTGGCTCACAGCCTCAGCTGTGGGATGGGGCAGGCAGGCTTTGAAATACAGGGTTGCTGGTTTGGGTAACCGGGGTGGGGGCTATAGGGGCGATCTGCTGTCCGTTTCCTGGGCCTGGGAGGTATGGCTTGGTGTGAGCCAGGTAAAGGAAGTGCTGGGGGATCTGGGCTTTGGTCAGGTCAGACTGCCTGTGAAAGATGGAGTCACTGGGGGTTCAGTCTAGGAAGTGATCAGCCCTGCCGGAAGCAGTCCCTCTGGCCAGGGAGGCCTCCCTGGTGTCACAGCATCATTAAATAGAGAAAATTTAAAGAAAGTTAGTACAGCACAGATAACCATTTAATAGGTGATTTTAGCATATATCCTGCCAGAATGGCTCCATGTCAGTAAGTAGACACCCATGCTGTTGGCTGATGAGCGGCTCCCCCTGCTCGGTGCACTGTTGCTCATGTGGCTGGTTCCTGTAGTAGAAGCTTATTTGGGTTTGTGTCCAGGTTTTTGCTTGGTTGGTACAGGTTGAATACCTTTTGTCTGAATGCTTGAGACCAGAGCTGTTTTTGATTTTTTTTTTAACTTTTTTTATTTTGGAATGTTCATGAGCTATCTTGGGGAGGGGACCTGAGTCTGAACACAGAATTCATTTCTGTTTTCCATTTCTACACCTTACTCATGCAGCCTGAAGGTAACTTTAGGCTATATTCTCCATAATTCCGTGCATGAAACAGAAATGAATGGAATTATCTGCTGGGGCATCCTGCTGGCGCTCGCAGTCTTGGAGCTGGGAGCATTTCCGAGTTCAGGTGTTTGGATTTCAGACGTGTGGCTTTGTTGAATGTTGCTGGCACTTGTCTGGCTGTGGAGTTGACGGCCCAGGGGCACACTTGCTGTGAGACCAGGCCCGTGTTGTAACCACCTTTCAGCTGCATGTGGTCTGGCTCCCCTTGTTCTCCCTGGGCAGAAGGGAGCAGCCTCTGAGCTGGGTTTCACCCCACAACGCGGTGTCTTTCTTTACCCTGTCTGTTTCTCTGCCTACTTCTCCTGGTCCACACCCTTGTGACGTGTCCTTTGGTAGTGTTCTGCCTCGTGGCATTCATCCTGAACACAGTTTGGGAAACAAAGCTAATGTTACCAGTTGGCCTTCCTCTGCCTTGTCCTTACCTCCTTGAAGGGCGGCTGTGGGTGGCGGGAACGCCCCGCCCCCGCCCCGCGCCCTGTCCTGACGGCTGGTGCCTGCAGGCTCAGCAGGAGACGCAGAAGGCAGCGTTGCGGTACGAGCGGGCCGTGAGCATGCACAACGCTGCTCGGGAGATGGTGTTCGTGGCTGAGCAGGGAGTCATGGCCGACAAGAACCGACTGGACCCCACGTGGCAGGAGATGCTCAACCATGCCACCTGCAAGGTGAGGCCGGCCCTTCCGTGGCATTCATTCCCTTCCTCACCTCGGCTGCCCACGCGTCCCCGTCCCCAACCCTCCCCGCCTCGACTTTGATTCAGTTTCAGGCCGACGCATTCTTAGCCCTCTACCCTGTTTGGCTGTGATGCCTCCCACAGTCCAGGCCCTCTGCCTTTGAGTGCCATCTTGGGCACCACTCGTGCCTGGGCTGCGGGGGTGGCATCAGGCCACACAGTTGATCCCTGGTGGGCACCTGGGCTCAGCATTCTTAGCTGTCAGGATACCTTGACTTCTCAAGCACAGTTTCTGTCTCACTGAGAAGCTTTGGAAAGAGGACCCGGGAGGCAGGGAGCAGCAGGGTCTCTGCCAGTGGCTCCTCCTGCCACCTTTGGTCTGTGCGGGGCGAGTGACTGCTCCTGGCCACGTGTCCTGCATTTCTGCATGCTGCACGCACAGAGCAGCCACTGCTTCCTGGGGCCCCTGCAGGCTGGAGCACAGCAGGTCGGAGGAGGCGTTGAAGGGGGCTCTGGTGCGGGTTTGCCCAGAGTGTGGTGCAGTCAGCTGCTCCACAGACCAGGTGGCAGGTCATCACTTGCTCCCTTGCTCAGGTGTGGCTCTGGACTGCACAGTAAGGTGTGAGAACCCAGTACGTAAGTGACTTTTCATACAGGGACTCCTCCTGCCCTTGAGCCCTAACTGCTGGCACTGAGGGCACCCCCAGGATGTTGGTGGCGGTGACGTGCAAGGTGTTGAGAGTAGAGTGGGTGCGAGTGCCATTCCAAGGCAGCAGCAAAGCTGGGGAGAGGTGTGGGATTGTGCCGGCGACACCTGGCAGAGCCCAGGGAGGAGGTGGCCACCACGCCACGTACCCCAGACCTGGTCCTTGAAGGTCACCTGGTCGCCTGCGGATCCTGAAGGGAAGGAAGGAAGCTCCACCGAGGCTCACCAACGCCGCGTTCCTGTGTCCTGGGCTCGGCAGCCGTCAGGTTCCCTGAGGTGACCTTAGATTGGCACCTGGACCAGAAGCATGGGTCCCTGCTCAGTGATGTGTGTCCTCTGCCCCCCGGGCCAGGTGAATGAGGCGGAGGAGGAGCGGCTTCGAGGTGAGCGAGAGCATCAGCGGGTGACGCGGCTGTGCCAGCAGGCGGAGGCTCGGGTCCAAGCCCTACAGAAGACCCTCCGGCGAGCTATCGGCAAGAGCCGCCCCTACTTCGAGCTCAAGGCCCAGTTCAGCCAGATCCTGGAGGTAGCTGAGTGGGAGGCAGTGGAGGGAAGGGAAGCCAGGTGTGTGGGAAGTGAGGGCAGGTGGAGAGGCTGCTGGTGTGCCCCTCTGGGCCATCCTGGTGGGCTGCGCAGGGCAAGGACAGGGACGCCTGTGCTCAGGGTGACCCTGCAGGAGTAGAGGCTAGACCAGGGCTCGTGCTTGTGGAGAATATACTTGCAGAAGGGAGACAAGCTACAGTGGGACTGGGTGAGGACCAGGGGATTGGTTGAAGCCTTGGCAGAAGTCTCTGAAAGGTGGGACTGAGGTCAGAAGTTGGCAGGATTGTGGCCAGGGACAGCACGGGGAGCCAGGATGGCGGTGAGGTGTTGCAGGCCTGTGGGGATACTCGGGGAGAGGTGGCCACAGATCACGCCCTGCCTCGCTCTCTGCAGGAGCACAAGGCCAAGGTGACAGAACTGGAGCAGCAGGTGGCCCAGGCTAAGACCCGCTACTCGGTGGCCCTGCGCAATCTGGAGCAGATCAGCGAGCAGATTCATGCGCGCCGCCGGGGCCTGCCTCTCCACCAACCTGGCCCACGGCGCTCCTCCCCTGTGGGGGCAGAGGCTGGGCCTGAGAGCGTCGAGGACGGGGACAGCGGGATCGAGGGGGCTGAGGGTGGGGGGCTGGAGGAGGGCAGCAGCCTGGGGCCCGGCCCAGGCCCTGACACGGACACGCTGAGCCTGCTGAGCCTGCGCACTGTGGCCTCTGACCTGCAGAAGTGCGACTCCGTGGAGCATTTGCGAGGCCTCTCGGACCATGCCAGCCTGGATGGCCAAGAGCTGGGACCCCGGAGTGGGGGCCGCCGGGGCAGCGATGGGGGAGTTCGTGGGGGGCGCCACCAGCGCAGCATCAGCCTGTAGCCTCTCGTGCCAGAGTGCAGGCTGGACTCCCCCCAGGGGCTGATGGAGGCCCGCAGGTTTCTCCTCCCTCTGCTCTGGGCCCTGTGTTCCCTGAGGTCTCCTTTCCCAGGGCCCTCAGGAGGCAGCTGTACAATGCCTCGCCCATCCTGCTGGCTCCTGGAGTCCGTCTGACACCATTGCTCTCCCATTCTAGCTTCCCTCTCTCCCTCCATCTGCCTGGTGTCTCTTTCAGGGTGCGTGGTCTAGGAGGCCCAGGAGCGGGCAGAAGAGATGGGTGCAGGGCAGAGTGGAGGGCCAGACATCACAGCTGTGGTCCCTGCCCAGCCGTGTGTAAGCGCGAGGTGTGTGCACCTCTGGAAGGTCCTCTGTCCGTGCTCCCCTGCTGATCCGGAGCAGAGCCAGGCCCACACCAGCACAGGGAGGGTTCCCAGCTCCTCAGGGCTGGCAGGTCCCTATGGGGCAGGGTGTGGTGAGGACAGGCTGTGGCCTGCCATCACTCTGGCTGTGGGGCTGCATTTGCCTTTCTTGGGTAGAGGAGCTGAGCCGCAGCTCCAGTCTCCTGCAGGGTGCGTCAGGGAATTTGGTGCTCAACTGCTCTGCCTTGCTCTTCCCCAGCCACACCTGCTCCAGGGTCCTGGAGTGGGGTGCTCAGGTAGGCTGCCAAGCCTCTTGTGTCCCCTGCTGCGGGGGGCAGGGTGGGCTGGACTGTGGGGCTCAACCCTGCTCAGGGAGCTCTTCAGGTGCCCAGTGTGGCTCCAGGGGAGCCAGCAGGCTCTGGGTGCCTTGGGAGAGCCAGTGTGGGGGAAGCCGTGGGCCCTGCATGGGTGCAGCTGTCTCCTGGTGGGAAGAGGGCGGTCACAATGAGAGCCTCAGGGTTTGAGGTGGCCGTGCAGGAGAGCAGGGAGGGGAGGACCTGGCTGTGTGTGGGGATGGTCTGCCCTGGTTTTATTTAAATAAAATAGTTTCTGTAACAGTGATGCTTACTGTCCCTGTTGGGGGAAAGAGGAGAAGGGGCAAAGGTGAGGAGGTGGGCAGGGAGAGAAGAGCAGGCTGAAGTGGGGGCTCTCCATGGAGAGGGGCCAAGGGAGGGTGAGGCCCTGATGGAGCCGGCCAGGCCGTGTGAGGGGTGTTAGAGGGCCCCACAGGCAGGTGTAGATGCCGAGGGGTCAGTGCCCCTGGGTGTGCCGTGGGAGGCGCTGGCTTCTGGGGGCGGAGAGTTTGGGGGCTGAGGCACCTGTAGAGCGGAAGAGGGAAAGGGTGAGGCTGCCAGCTGGGTCGCTCCTGGGCATAGCCCTGTGAGCTTGAGGGAAGAGCGGGGTGTGGTGTCCCAGGTAAGTTACAGCTGCCACCAGCTCCTCGGCGTGAGAGACGGCAGCATTTGTCCTGCCAGAGCTTGGGACGTGCTGAGCTGAAGGGCTCCATCGTGCATCTGAACGTCACACTTCAGCTGGGCTGTCACTGGTTGGAAGTGGGAGGTACTTGAGTGCGCCTGGCCCACAGGGGAGGCACCTGTGCAAGGCGTGGTGGGAGCAGCTTGGGAGGAGCTGCAGGCTTTGGCCCCAGCTGCCCCTTGATGTGCCGTGTGTGCAGCTGGGTGGGGAGGGTCAGCCGAGGGAAAGGGGGGGATGGTACAGCCAGGCAGCTGGTGGGGAAGGCCGCGGGGGGCAGGGTGAAGCCACGATTGAATCCAGGCGGGGCCCCTGTGTGCCCTCGGTGGGAGCCAGCAGGCTCTGAGACCATCTTCCCCGCCACCTCGGAGCCCAGAGGCTCCCTGCCTCACTCTTTCCACGCACTCTGATGGCACAAGGCAAGTGACGGTTTCTGGAGGAGTGCAGTTGTTTGCATTGAAGGGGTACAGCGTGAGGTTTGATGGGCACAGCCAGAGCTGCTGCGCTCAGATCTGCATATTCCTCCCGAGCAGGGCTCTACGCCGCCTTCGTAGTGGCCGGAGCACCGAGGTCTCTGGCGAGTTCCCAGGGTGGGAGGCAGCACTGTGATTGCAGTTCTCTCCAGGGGAGCTAACAGTTCTGACAGCACCGTCCCTGGCTGGGGTGGCGAAGCTCCGGGTGCAGAGGAAGGAGCCCAGGGAGGGCTGTGCCGTGCGGATGGACTCCAGGTGAGGCAAGAGCCAGTGGTGCTTCCTCCAGTGGAAGGGAGCAGAGGCCCAGCAGGCGTGCCACCCCTTCCCAGCAACAGCAGCTCCTACTCCCCACGTGCACCCCAAGGGCCCACACACGCCCAGCACATCATGCATCTGGGTGATTCCTGTGTCCTCAACCAACACAACGCTTGCCCCTCACGGATAATGAACAAAGGTGTGGTTGTCCTTTGCCCTTGGGGCCCTATCTGCGGCTTTAGTGTGCTTAACCTGGGAGGGAGGGAGGGCATTCTAGAAGGCTTGCGTCTCCCTCCTGGTCTGCTTACAGCCTGGCCCCGCCTTCAGGATGTACCCCTCACCCCCACCCCGGCCTGGGAGCGGCACGCATGTGACAGTTTATTAGCAACGGCTGACCGGAATCCATCAGTGTTCAGTGCATGGAACAGTGTGGGAGGGCTCGTTAAGAGACCCACAAACTCACGCCGTGGGTGAGGCTTGCAGGTGTGTGCAGGCAATAAAGATGAGGGACTACAGAGGCCTGCCAGTGGAGGGACTGGGAGGAGAGAACGGGGAATTCCAGCAGGCGCAGCTCTGAGCCAGCCCCTCAGTCTGACTGGTCGCAGGAGATCCCCTCCCATGTCTTGGGGGCCCCTGCTCCATGCCCCTTTCTTGGAATCTGTTCTGAACCCAGCATCCAGACCCCATGTTCTCAGGGCTGGGGACTGGGCACTGTTCGCTGAGCCTCTGTCCACTGCCTGCTTCTGCCTGTGCTTCCCTTGGCATGCATCTCCCCCATCCCTGTGCCCCTGCAGCCTGGGGCCTTGGGCACCTGTGCTTCTGACCCAAACTAGTCTCCAGTCCCCATCACTCGTGACCCCTTGCTCGTGTGACTTTACTGAAGCCCAAGGTGTCACTGGCTCGTGTGTTCTGTTGGTCCTGACTCCATCCCACCCAGCATGAATGTGGTACAGTAGACATCATAGGTGCAGTGACCCAGGTGTGCTGTGGTCTGTCATCTAATCAGGACAGTCAGGTGTGGAGGGGCAGGTGTGACCAGGACACCTGGCTGCCCTCCTCCTAGGCTCAAGGAGCGTGGATTAGTTTTGGAAGCACTGATCCCATGTCCTCCGGCCGGGGGGCAGGGCAGGCAGGAGAGCACTTAGGTTCTCTGCCCGCTCAGGGCGCTCAGCTGGCAGTGGGAGACGGGTGTGGGAGGGGCTGGATGCTTCTGGCTGTGTTAGCAGAAAGGGGGAGGAGAGCTGTGAGCAGGGCCGGGGCTGGGGAAGGCCCAGCCTGTGGCCGCGAAAGCTGCTGCGGGTTTGTTGGGTGCCTGGAACCTGGGTCCGGACGGGCCCTCCTTCCCATGGTGGGGGCACCCAGTGTGGGTGAGTAGGTGATTTCTCTGTGTCCTTGGAGGGCGGGCAGGTGAAAATGGTCTCTGCCCCAGCACAGAAGAGGAGCATTCTAACACAGTGCAGGAGCAGGGCTGGGAGTTGAGTGGAGCAGGCAAAGCCGTCCTTGGAAACATCCAAACATACATGTTTAGCAGAAATTTAAAAAGAAAAACCAACTAAAAATTCATATGGAATATCAGGTGACCCCAAATAGCCAAAGGCATCCTGAAAGTGAAGAGCAAAGGGATCCAAGTATTTGAGCCAACACCTGCTGCTTCCCAGGAGGCACTAGGAGGAAGCTGGATTGGAGCCAGAGGGCTGGGTCTTGAACAGGCAGCCCAAACGGTGGCTTAACCTGCTGTACTATAATGCCAGTCCCTGAGATTCTTTTACAGGTTAACAGAGCGGCCCCAGTATTGTGACACGGGGTTAAGCTCCTGCTTGTGACTCTGCTGTGACGAGTACGGGAGCAGGGCGGGGAATTGAGCAAAGCAGGCAAAGGCTCCTGGCTCATTGCTCCTTCCTGCAGGGTCTGCACAGCAGCTAAGGGCAGGGCCTGCAGAAGGAGCTGTCAGGGCTGCCCTTCCTGCAGGGGAAGCAGGAATCCTCGCAGGGGCTGGGCGGCGGTGCACTGGTTCCCAGGGGACGGGGAGAGGCTGCGGCTGACACCTCCCCTCCCAGCCCAGCATAGCTGCTGTCTCAGCCTGCCCTGCACCCCTGTGGGAGGTGAGGGTCTCTCACTGCCTTCACCTGGCTGCTGCGTTCTCTGGCTAGGACTGCAGAAACTTCTGATCCCCCGCCTCTGTCCCCTCAGAGGGTTGCCGGCAGCAGTAGGGACCATGGCTGCCAAGGTGTGGGGACCTGTCGGCAAGAAAGTGTGGGCCAGGGTGGGCCCAAGAGGGAGCACCCACAAAGCCAAGCTCAAGGTTTCAAAAATATACACCAATATTTTCTCACCTGCTGCTGTGGCTACACATTTTCTTTTTCTCTGAGTATTTTGTTTTTCAAGACTGATTGGTTTATTTGAAAAAGTTTCAGGGGCCGGCCCTGTGGCGCAGTGGGTTAACGCCCCAGTCTGAAGCACTGGCATCCATATGGGCACCGGTTCTAGTCCTGGCTGTTCCTCTTCCTGTCCGGCTCTCTGCTATGGCCTGGGATAGCAGTGGAGGATGTCCCAAGTCCTTGGGCCCCTGCACCCACGTGGGAGACCCGGAGGAGGCTTCTGGCTCCTGGCTTCGGATCTGCATAGCTCTGGCCATCACAGCCAACTAGGGAGTGAACCAGCGGATGGAAGACACCACCCCCCTCTGTGTGTGTAACTCTTTCAAATAAATAAATCTTTAAAAAAAGAAAAAATGTTTCAGACAGATATCTTCCATCTGCTGTTTTACTCCCAGATGTCTCCAATGTTTGGGCCTGGGCTGGGCCAAAGCCAAGAGTCAGGAGCTTCACGTGGGTTTCCCGCAGGGCTCCAAGCACTTGGGCCATCCCCCCGTTGCTTCCCCATGCACTTTAACAGGGAGGTGGATCAGAAGTGGGCCAGCTGGAACTCAGTGGCACCCATATGGAATGCCGACGTCACAGGGAATGGCTTTACCCAGCACACCACCTCGCTCTCCCCTTCTCAATGTTTTTAAACCAAAAACTTTAAAGACATGCAGAGAGAACATGAGAGGAAGAAGACGTCGAGAGTCCAGCGGCGTGAACTGGAGGCGGAGATGGAGGTGGTGGAAGAACTGGAGCTTCCGTGAGGGAGTCCCGGAGGATGCTGACAGCGCTGAGGGAGTGCAGCGGCCGTGGACAGAGGGCCCCTTCCAGGACACCCCGATTTCAGCTCTGACAGAAGAGCTCAAGAGTTGTCACTTTCGTCCTCACACCAGGAAAATGCTGGGCCGAACGGAAATAGTGACTTCCTCAAACCCATCAGAGACCAGAATTTGGAAACAGGTAAGTCCAGAAGACACAGCTGAGATCCGCTGAGCTGGAAGGCACAGAGCCACACACTGGTGGGGACCAGGAGCTGCAGGTGGGTGTGGACGAAGGAGAGGGGCAGAGCCTGCTGGGGCTGCAGTGAGGCACCCCCGGGACCCCCCCCCCCCCCCCCGTTCTAGGATGGAGATCCGAGAGTCTCCTCAGTAGTCGGCAGCAGGAGGGGGCAGGTGCCACCGCCCCGAGCATGTTCCTGCCAACTGGCCTCCAGGGGAGGAGCTCCCACAGAGCCTGTCACTCAGGGGTGTTCTCCCATGCCACCCTCTCCTGCCTTCCTGAACACAGAAATTGTTATGTAAGAAGAAAGAAGATCCCGGGGCCGGCACCGTGGCTCACTTGGTTAATCCTCCGCCCGGCACCGGCATCCCATATGGGCGCCGGGTTCTAGTCCCAGTTGTCCCTCTTCCAGTCCAGCTCTCTGCTGTGGCCCGGGAGTGCAGTGAAGGATGGCCCAGGTTCCCTTGGGTCCTGCACCCGCATGGGAGACCAGGAGAAGCACCTGGCTCCTGGCTCCGGATTGGCACAGCGCTGGCCGTAGCAGCCATTTGGGGGGTGAACCGACGGAAGGAAGACCTTTCTGTTCTGTCTGTAACTCTACCTGTCAAATAAATTAAAAAAAAAAAAAAAAAGATCCTTATGAGTCCTTACAACAAAGAAACTTTAAATAGAGATTCTGACAAGTCAAAAACTAAGGACCAGAGACATAGAAGGCAAGTTAGCACTAAAGAAAGTTTATTGGGGCAGTTATACTAATTTCAGACAGGAAAATTCGAGCCATGAATGTTATCTGGGAGAAGGAGGGGCACTGCTTAGCGATGATGGGATGAGTCCTGTGAGAAGCCCCTGCAGTCCTATGTGTGCACATGCTGACAACAGTCACAACGCGTGAACTCTGCCCCAGTTGGAGACTGCAGCACTTCCTGTGAGTGACATCGCGAAGCAGAAAGTGAATGCGGTGTCACTGACCCTGTATTCACTGAGTTGCTGTCAGCTGGATCTGATCGGTGTTCACGGGGTACTCATTGAGTACTCCAAGCTCACAACAGTCACCGGAAGACCACATTCTGGTCGGTAAAGCGTAGCTCGGCGGTGCCACTGCTGAGTGCACAGGCAGATTGGAAGCGGGGTCTGTGGCGGTGTTGGCGCACTCAGGTTGACAGCAGCAGTGTCTCAGAGCTGAGGTGTGCATCAGGGCCTCAGCTCATTCATCTGCTTTGCAGTGAAGCGGGGCCATGGGGCAGGTGGGCCTCCGTGGGTTGGGGGAGGGCCTGGCGTTTGTCTCCAGAAGGCACGTGAGGTGTTCCTGCGCTCTTTCCCCCCTGGGCAGCTGTGAGAGCTTTGGTCTGGAAGACCCAGGCCTGTCCACAAGCACTGGGGCTGCGCGGGGCAGGTCCCCGCGCCGAGGGACTACAGCTCAACCCAGAATGCATGAGCTTGAGCTCTCCTGCCAGCTTAGACCAGATCTCTGAGGACAACTGAGCACGGTCAGATGTGTAAGGAGATCCGGTGGTTATTTTCCTTTTATTTGAAGAGAGAGGAGAGTCAGAGATGATCCTGCATCTGCAGGTTTAGCCCCTAAATGCCTGCGACAGCTAGGGATGGGTGAAGCCAGGAGCAAGGAAGTCAGTCCAGCTCTCCTACATGGGTGACAGGCCCCAGCTGCTTGAACCATCCCTGTTGCCTCCCAGGGTGTGTATTAACAGGAAGCTGGGTCAGAAGCTAAGCTGGGACTTGAACCAGGCACTGCAGCGTGGATGTGGACAGCCCACTGCTGTGCCAAACGCTTCCTCTCCACCTCCATGATTTTCATCCACAGTGAGGGCTGACACCCTTAGCTGTGGCTCCACACAGTTCCTGCCCTTGAACTCCCACTGCGATCAGCTGTGCAGGAGTGTGTCTGGGAGCCGTCTGTGTCCTCAGTGAGCTGAGAGGGTGTGCAGGTCATTTGCAGAAGGAATCTGAAACTGCATTTCAGGGTTGGGGACCCAGCCCCAACCTTTGCCTCTGGACTAGTCTCCAACAGGAAGGGGCTTACCCCAACGGAGCACCCTCCACGGACCCTGCCCGGTGTGAGGCCTACCCCAATGGAGCACCCTCCATGGATCCTGCCCGGTGTGAGGCCTACCCCAACGGAGCACCCTCCACGGACCCTGCCCGGTGTGAGGCCTACCCCAACGGAGCACCCTCCATGGATCCTGCCCGGTGTGAGGCTATCCCAATGGAGCACCCTCCACGGACCCTGCCCGGTGTGAGGCCTACCCCAACGGAGCACCCTCCATGGACCCTGCCTGGTGTGAGGCTACCCCTAAGGAGCACCCTCCACGGACCCTGCCCCACGTGAGGCCTACCCCATCAGAGCACCCTCCACGGACCCTGCCCCACGTGAGGCCTACCCCAATGGAGCACCCTCCATGGACCCTGCCCCACGTGAGGCTACCCCAATGGAGCACCCTCCATGGACCTTGCCTGGTGTGAGGCCTACCCCAATGGAGCACCCTCCACGGACCCTGCCTGGTCTGAGGTCCTGTGGCTGTGGCCATTGATGACTTGGAGTCGACGAAGATCCTGTCTTGGCTTTGCCCTGTTTGAGCCAATGACGGGTAGTTGCAGCTAAAAGAGCACTGACCTGACTGTCCCCTCTCGATTTCTTCCCATCAGCGTGTGAGTCACTCCCGTCACCCAAGCTCAAGGCCGTGGCACCTTCCTTACTGGGGTTTTCCTGCTCATTTTCTCGCGGTTTCTCCCTGATCCACACCTGCTCACTTCAAAACCCGAACCAGGCTTGCCAAGTCGGTCTCAGCAAAGGCAGTTCACAGACTGACAGCATTTATAGATGAGAGGAAATCTCATATCAAAAGCAATTCCTTGCAGAAAAACTCAGTTCTGAAGTTTGCCTAAATGAATTGACAAGATTATTTACAAAAGCACAAATGGGACTGAATTGCTCTGCTTGCTTGGCGCATGTACTACACAAGTCACACAATTCACACCCACACCTGCTGTTGACATAGGCCTTGCACAAGGTGATGCAGGTATAATCCTTGTACAACATCAAGGTCAGAGGAAGCAGATTACAGGTGGTCCTTTTTCCGTGAGTACCACGTCCACGGTGAGAGCCCTGCCCTGGGAGAGGATTTCTCCTGACCAGACAAGCTGAGCTCAGTTCCTCACGGTGCAATTTTAAAAGGAAACCTTAGGGGTGACTATGCTCAGTGCTTTGGAGCTGAACCGGGGACCCCTTGAATCTGCAGGCTGCCCATGTGAGGACTGAGTGTGCACTCCAGTGTTTACTTTTTTCACACCAAGAAGCTGGAAGTGAGACCCACGTGGCGACAGCCTGAGGCTGGAAGAACACACCAGGCCGCAGAGGAGAGCCTGGATACCAGAAGACCGTGCGTTCCAGAGGGAAATGCAGTTGTGTTTTCCTCGTCCTCCTTTTTAGGCTAACGGAGCAGATTCCAAACTTCCCAGTTCAGTCCAGCTCGTAGCCACGGTAACCAAGGCAGCGTCACTTCCCACTGCACCTGCTGGGGGGTGGTCACTGCCCACTGCACCTGCTGGGGGCATTGTGCCTCACTCCACCTGCTGGTCCTGGCAGATACTTCCCAACGCCCATCCACCCTGCACCTGCCTCCCCTCTTGGGTCACTTTTCTGCTCAGGAACATAACACTGGCCATATGAAATGGACTTAATGGTTGGTTAATGTGGGGAGCAACTCGGACTAGACTAAGTTACTGGAATTAAGACTTATTCTATGCATCTGCTCTCCCACAATATGGCGCTGGGAGAGGAGGAAACAGCTTCTACGCAGCTGCCTCTTGCCAACTTGAGTGATGACCTCCAGGAGCTGATCCTGCTCCTGATTGGAGGAGAGCAGCGTACTCGGCGTGTGGGTAGCAGAGTTGGGATTGGTGGAAGAGGACTATAAAGGAGGAGAGAGACAACATGCACCAGGAACATCTAAGGGGAACATCTATCTGAAGGAACACCTGTGCAGCCCCCGAGAGAGCCGGCCGGCGGTGTGCTGCTCCCCCGCGGAAGTGGGGAAAGTGGCCAGGGGGAACCGCCCTTCCACGGAGGTGGAAGGGACAGTAGCCAACCCGGGAAGAACCAGCAGCAAACCCGGGGAGGGCCGAGCAGACGAAAGAACAGCGCAGGGTCCTGTGTCGTTCCTCCACGAAGACAGGGAGCGACAGGTTAATGTTTATTTAATTTAGTGTTAATTGGTTAGGTTAATAATTTAATGTATGTCAATGTTAATATTAACAAACTCAACTTGGTTATGGGATCTTGGGACTATTATTTTTTCCTTAAAATTCCTTTTCATGTCCTGCCTGCCTCTTTAAAGACCACCTCAGTGGATAAAGGTTTTTACAGAGAATGTATGTTTGGTCCCAAGCTCAGAGTGTAAAGTTCATAAACTCAGAGCATAGAAGCTTCTAGGCAAAATGTGCAACGAGCCCCAGAGGTCCCAGAGCTGGTCTGAGCGTTGCTGGGGAGATAGCCACTTCTATGAGCTGTCGGACGGTTGGGTGTAGGGTTCTGCACCAGGCCAGAGCCTCCCTGCCTGAGTTCACTCCAACCCCTTCTGCAGCCTCTCCTGTGCGCTGTGCTGTTTCCATTCTCAGAGCCTCGGTTGCTCCAGCCGCGGCGGCGGCGACAGCTCCACCACATTGAGTGGTAAGTCTTGGCTGCTGCTGTTATTATTAAGTGCCTTTTTGCCTAGAAGAGGCCTTTGAGCCATGGCAAGGTCAAGGATGTGAAGGACCAACAGGAAGGCGGGCAGGAGAGCGGTGCTGTCGCACAGGTGTGCACAGGGCAGCTCCTTGAGCACGGCCTGGGCCACCGCCTCTGGTGTCTGCCTGCTTCTGCGAGGAGCGTGTGTGGCTGCTGAAGCTCCATCTCTTGAATTAACCCCAAACCCGGGACCGGGGTGGGTGTCCTCATGCTGGTGAGGCCACGCTGGTGGCTTCTGCATACACCTGCAGCACCTCCTGGTTTCCCTGCAGACCCTGGAGGTGGGACTTGGCCAGACAGGGTGGGGCCCAGGCCCATCTGAGTGCCGCTAATGTCCCAGGTCCTTAGCAAGGCAGTCCTGGTGCCCAGAGGGAGAGGACACATCGGGGACTTGGTGCAGGTGCTCAGAGCCCGGGCATCCTGGTCTAGAGCCTTCGTGAGGAAATGTGAGCAGCCTCAGCCCGACGCCGGGTCCTGGTGAGAAGCGCCGCGGCTCGGCTCTCTCCCGTCCAGGCCCTTCCCGGGTGCCTCCCGCTGTGACCGCCTTGTTTGCACCACCTCACAGGACCCAGAAGGGTGTGGTGGTTTGGAGGTGCTGAGTGTGTTTGCAGAGGCTCCACTTCCTCCTCCGCCTGTCCTTGGAAGACATTTAAATGCCATCTGCCCTTATCAGGGTGGGACCAGGACACACCCACCCAGAGATCCTGCTCTGTTGTGGGGGACGGGCAATCCAGGGCCGGACAAGCAGACACATCCATGGGGCTCTGTGGTTCTCACAGTGGGCAGAGGGGAGTGCACCTGGCCGGACAGTGATGACACAGCTTCTCCCTGGCCTGGCGTCTGCCCTCCCTGCCCTCTCTAGAGTGAAAACTTGGGTGAGACCCTTCGTCCTTCTCGCCCATCTCCCAGCCTCCCCCCGAAGCAGCTTCCCTCTGAACAGCGCAGGGGTCGGGTCCCGAGTGTCCCCACCGCCGGGCACAGCCTCTCGCCCATGTTCTGCCCCAGCCTTCCTGCCGCTCCTGCTCCGTCCTGGCCTGCGTGTGGCATCTCGAGGCTGTCGGGGCAGAAGCAGCAAATTCAGGATTCTGCTCTAGCACGAGCCCTCTGGCCGTGGCCAGCAGTGTGGACAGCATGTGGGAGGAAACAGCTGTGTTATCCTGTGTCTCGGGCAGGACAGGCCAGGCTATAGCAAGTGACCCCACGGTGCCAGGAGCTACGAGGTGCACAAGTTACTTCCTGCTTATGTCATCTGAGCTGGCTCCATGCCATCTCACCCTGCGACCCAGGCTGGTGGAGAATTACTGCGTGAAGAATTGCCGTGTATCTCGGTGGAGCCAGAAGAGATCAAGGAAGAGCACACGTGTTCCCTGCGTTTCTGCCCCTACTGCCGGTGTGCCCTGTGCTCATGGCTCACCCCGCAGTGCAAGTCCTGCCGCTAAATCTGACATCAACCTGGAGGGGCCCCAGGGCAAGTCCATGGCTGTTCCTCTGAGAGGACAGTGCTGGACCTTGGCTGGCTGCCCCATGTGGATGGCAGTGGTGTGGGCGCAGTGGGCCCTGGGGGTCAGGACAGTCAGGTCCACTCTCACTTGGCTCTGCTCCAGTTTTTCACCTCGGCGTCTCAGATTCCCGACTGATGATGGCTGCCTGGAGAACTCAGACCTGTCAGGAAAATGGTTCCTGGCCCCGTCGGGAAAGGGCAGGCGCCTCTCCCCAGCAGCCCCCCATGGGGACCGGGCGGTCACTCTGCGCCGTGCCCTAATGACTTCCTCGCCGAGCTTGGGTCTCCTCTACTCTGCTTCCTCAGCGTCTGCTGCTGTCTTTCCTTCGAGTTCTCGCAGTAGGGAGAGTGGCTGCCAGTCTTCTGTGCTTGTGTCTTAATTACTTGAAAGAGGAGAGAGGTCGATCTTCCACCTGCTGGGTCACTCCCCAAATGCCTACAGCAGCCAGGGCTGGGCCAGGCAGAAGCTGGGAGCCAGGGTTCCCCATGGGTGGCCCTCACCTGCCGTCTCCCCGGGTGCACATCAGCAGGGAGCCAGGTCAGAAGCAGAGAGCTAGGGTTCAGACTCAGGCACTCGGGTGTGGGACGCGGGTGTCCCAAGCGGCGGCTTAGCCTGCTGCGCCCCAGCGCCCCCTCCAGCCATTGTCACTTTTCAGTGGGAGCTTTAGATGCTGGTGGTTCACCACATCCTCCTGTGGCAGCCACAAGTGTGTGCGTGTGTAAGGCCACGCCTGGTCAGGTGGGCCCTGGGCATGTGAGGGACAAACGGGAGCTGCCACCAGGTCTCGGGTGTTGTGGGGAGGGGTTGCTGCAGCACCGCCCAGACACATGACAGGGACCCAGGGTGGGCTCGGGGGGACTCATGTCCTGGGGCCCCGTGCCATCAACTCCTACCCACTCACCCGCCAGTCTGGGTTGCCGGCTACTGGGCTGCTGCTTCCGGGGACCAGCCAGGCTGCATCTGTCAGCAGGGAGGTGCCGGCCCCACCGGCCCCGCCGGGGCCCTAGGGGTTGGGGGCCATCGCAGGGAGCGGGAAACCAAGATGTGGGGCAGCCTTGGGGACAGTCCTGTAGGGGTGTCATCCCACAGCCCTGGGAACTCCAGAGTGTCTCCGTGAGTGTGTGACTGTGAGAATGAGTGAGCGTGTATGTGAGAGTGTTGTGTGTGTGAGTGTGGATGTGAGGTGTGAGTGTATGCAGTATGTGGGTGTGTGAGTTTGTGAGTGTGGTTGTGTATGAATGTGAGTCTGTGAGCAGGAATGAGTGTGAATGTATTAGTGTGTGTGTAGTATGTGGATTGTGAGGGTGTGCGTATGGTTGTGTGTGAGTGAATGTATGAGTACATGAGTGTGAATGAGTGTGATGTATTTGTGTGTGAGGGTGTGAGTGAGTATGGTTGTGTGTGAGTGAGTGTATGAGTACATGAGTGTGAGACTGTGAGAATGAGTGTCTAGTGTGAGTTTGTGTATGTGTGAGTGTGGGTGAGTGTATGAAGTATGTGAATATGAGTGTGGTTGTGTATGAATGTATGAGTGCATGAGTGTGATGTATTAGTGTGTGAGGGTGGATGTGAGGGAGTGAGTATATGCAGTATGTGAGTGTGAGTGAATGTATGAGTACATGAGTGTGAATGAGTGTGATGTATTAGTGTGTGAGTGTGGATGCATGTGTGCACATGCATGGCTCCTGGGTGTGGTCTTTTTGTTCTGTTCCCTGCGTTCTGCCCCCTGGATGCTCACGTGGCTGCGGCAGGAGCCCGTGTGGGCACTGGCAGGGGAGGCCCCAGGCACAGCCTTTAGACTGCAGTGGTACCGTGCTGGTCCAGCCTCCAGAGACGGGGCGGGGAAGCCTCTCACCCCCTCAGGTGGCAGTGGGTGTGCCCTGTGGACACTGCTGTCCAGGCCTGGATCTTCCAGGCTGTGGGCCCTGGTGGGTGCCGTGGACCCCATGCCCCGTGGGACTGAGTCAGTGGAGTGACAGGGCCGAGTGCAGCGCCTGCTGCTCAGCACACAGGAGTCCACGTCAGAAACACTGGGCATAGGGAGGGAGAGAGGGCCTGGGGGGGCACGGCAGGGCAGGTACAGGAAGCCTGGGGGAGAGGCAGGTGCGGTGCTGGCCCTCAGGTTGTGGAGAGAGGCTGCGTGGGTCCTTTCAGAGGTCATCCTGGCAGGACAACAGCGTGGGCTGGCAGGCTGGGGAGGGGGGTTGTCTCCTGCAGGCACCGTGCAGGAGCAGGAGGGGCTGGCAGGGGTGGGGGAATGACCCAGGTCTGGGGTCTTCACCTACCATGGCAGGGAAGGGGCCAGGCTCACTGGAGTCCGTGGAGCCTCAGTGGGTGGTCACGTTGGGGCAGGGGGAAGGTAGAGGCGAAGGAGGTGCACTCAGGAATGGGGGAGGTTGAGGGTGGAGACCGTGAGCCACTGGCTCCTTAGTGATTCGTTACAGGGTGTACCCCTGTGTGTATCCCCCTGTGTGTCCCTGTGTGTATCCCCCTGTGTGTCCATCCCCATTTGTGCCCTTGTGTGTGTCCTGAAGCAGGTCTCTGTGTGTCCCCATGTGGGTCTCTGTGTCCCCGTGTGTGTCCCCATGTGGGTCTCTGTGGGTCCCCGTGTGGGTCTCTGTGTGCCTCCATGTGTGTCCTCATGTGGGTCCCCGTGTGTGTCCCCGTGTGGGTCTCTGTGTGTCCCCATGTGGTCTCTGTGTCCCCGTGTGTGTCCCCACGTGGGTCTCTGTGGGTCCCCGTGTGGGTCTCTGTGTGCCTCCATGTGTGTCCTCATGTGGGTCCCCGTGTGTGTCCCCGTGTGGGTCTCTGTGTGTCCCCATGTGGTCTCTGTGTCCCCGTGTTTATCCCCATGTGGGGTCTCTGTGTCCCTGTGTGTCTCCATGTGTGCCTCCATGTGTGTCCCCTAGGTGTTCTGTGGTACCCCATGTGTCTCATGTGTGTCCCCATGTCCTGTGCCATGCAGCACCTTCTCCAGGTCTTCAGTGCCAAGCCTGACATGGCCCAGCCTGGCCCTTGCCACACTTTCCCTTTACACCAGGGCCCATGATTTGATTGTGGGGCTGTGGCCAGGAATTCCCAGAGGAGGCCTTCCCTGTGCCTGGCCCCTGACTTCCCAGTGACTGTTGTAAACGGAGGGGAGAGGCTCAGTGATTAAGTGATTAGCCTGCCCCTCCCACCCTAGGCACGCTCAGGGAGTGGGGGGGGGGGGGGCTGGGCATGGGGCAGGTGTGGGGGCTGCGGGGGGGCTTGGTTGTCAGGGGCCCTGCTCTTCTAGCTCTTCCCTGCAGAGGCCTGGATGTGTCCCGTGTGACGCCCCCGTGCTCAGCAGACACGACCTAGAGTTTGTAATGGGGGCCAATGCTCTGGACTTGCTTCAGTTCTTTCTACCATGAGAGGAAGCAGGTGAGGCCACAGTCAGCAGGGAGATGTGACCCAGCTGGAGACCACCAGGGCAGGACAGCTGGCGTTAGCCCAGCTCCCAGTGTTGCGCCAGAGCCTCTCATTGCCTGAACCTGCGTGGAAGTGTTACCGGAGAAATTGCAGGGTGTGGCAGGCCACGTGGACTGGATAGAGTGCAGAGAAAGGCCATGGTCCCCCATTTACAGGGAAGACTGCGCATACCGGGGCCTGGCAGGACTGGCCGTGGGGTTGGGTAGGTGCACCTTCACCAAGAGTTCTGGGAACCTCCTATAATTCAACCAAAGCCAGATCAATCAGGACTGCTGCAGACACTCAGTCAATTAAAACAGATGGTTGACTTTAGCTCCTTTCCAGATTCAGTCCTCAGACAATCAAAGCTTAGCAACAGTAACAGTGCACAAAAACTTTAAGATGCACAAGAGCTACCATAAGCTGCAAAGACGGAAAACCTTCTACCAGGTTGGAAAGGGTTAACTGGTAACAGCTTTTCCCCAGGTGGAGAGACCTGTGGAATTCCCTCTCCCTTTCTCCAGGCCAGCAGTAGAGGAGAGCAAAAGAGTGGGGGAGGGAGCCCCGGGAGGAGGAGGAAGGCAGAAAGTGACAGAGGACAAGATGTGGGTGACTGCCCTCACCTTCCCCTACGAATCTCAGCTGGAGGAGAGCATAGGGAAAGGCCCTGATGTCTGGGGGCTGAGTGGCTATTCGAAATCTCCTATCGCTCAAGATTGCCCTCTACCTAGTTGTCCGAGTTTACCTGGAGGGCAATATTAGCCTCCACCGAAGCTAAGCCCTGCTCGCATAGCAGTAGGCAGCGTGACCAGGTGTCCCTCCAAGAGAGAGACCTGGTCCTCGGGTCGCATTCCGGCCACCGGGAAGCCAAAGCGAGCTCAGGGGGTCTCCAGGCTCTCAGCCAACTGCCCTTCCTAATCTCCCTCCTGTTCCTTACAATCCCTCTGGAGTTTCGGCCGTAGCTAAGCCGTGGCCGGGGGGACTCCGTGTTCTCAGAGAGCTGTGGGGTGCTGGACACTCAGTGGTCACTTCCACAGATCCAGTCCCGCTTGAGGGAAGGAATACTGACCTCCGATGTCTTCTCAAAATCCCTTCGTGGTTACCAAAATGTTACTGGAGAAATTGCAGGGTTCTTGTCTTTGTGCAAGAAAGAATTCAGGCCTGAGACAGAGTAGTGGAAAGTAAAAGTAGCAAAGTTTATTAGGGAAGGGACATCCGTAAGAACGGATGGGCACCTCTCCAGACAGGACCTGGGAGAGAGTGCAGTTGCTCGGACTTGGTTGGGGGGGGGGAGGAGCAAGGATACAAGGTTGAGTGGAGAGAGTACACCGAGTACACCTGGCCAGACCAGGTGAGCGGCTCAGCAGAGGCAGAGGGCTGAGTGTGCAGTCCAGTTGAGGTGGGGGGGGGGGTGTTTAAGGAAATGGGTCTTGCTTCCCCACCTCTGCTCCTCTTGGAACAAAGGGCTTTTTGGATGTAAATAGAAAAACTTCTCAGTTTTCCCCTGAAGGTATCAGACAAGAGGAAGGCTAGCTGGCGCCTTCCTGAGTTCAGAGGAAGGGTGAGCAAGACCCCCTGGAGAATGGGGGTCCGGAGCAGGGTGTTTGAAATGCAGGTATTGGGCTGCATCTGGGAGACTGTGGAAGATTTGTCAGGCAGAAGGGGGGGGGACCTCCACCTGGCAGCTTATCAGGTAGAAGGGGGCAGGGCAGGATGTGAATACCGGGCTGCCCCTGAAACATTGTCAGCAGATGCATGTGCTGGACATAGATGTCTTCTCTTTAGGCCTTTATGTCACACACACATAAGCTCATAACTGACTTCCTACCTAACAGAAGTAGTGGGGTAGGATCCCAGGAAACAGGCTTCGCAGGGGAGGAGGGAGAGGCTTACAGAGCTAGGGTCTACAGATCCAGGCTTCCGGTGTAGGGTCTGTTGGAAGGAGCTGCAGTGACAGGATGACCAGCACACACCCTGCACCTCATCAACGCACAGGCAGGGAGGGGCACAGCTGCAGGTGACTGTGTGGTCCCTGCCAGCACACCCCAGGTTCCCACCAGCTTCACTGTTGATGTCCTACAGGCTGGGGCTTTGGACAAATGGGCACTGACACTGCTGTTATAGTATCACACATAGTGTCTCTGAATCTTTTTAAAATTGTTGTTTGAAAGGGGACAGAGTACACACTCATATCTGTTGTTTCATTTCCCAAATGCTTGAAACAACCAGGACTGGGACAGGTTGAAACCAGGAGCTGGGCACTAAGTCTGAGTGTCCCATGATGGTGCAGGACCCAACTACTGGAGCCATCACCTGTTGCCTCCCAGGGCTCACAGGTGCAGGGAAGCTAGAATCGGAACAGCAGCTGAGCTCCACCCAGCCCCTCTGATATGGGATTCTGGCGTCACGGATGGCATTTTAACCCCTGTGCTGAGTGCCTGCCCCTCTGGAACTTTCTGTTAAACTGCCAGCCCCTTGCAGCTAAGGACTTGGCCTTCCCATGAGCTCTGAACGAGGAGCAGTGTCAGAGCTTGGGCCCCTGCTTCCCAGGCAGCCGGGATAGGAAGGGTTGTTGGGATAACTAAGACAGGCGTCTCGGCTTATGGCTGAGAAGTCTGGGTTTCCAGAGGGCCAGCGGTGGCTCCCAGGCCACCCTGAGAGCCCAGGTGGGCCTTTCCCAGGAACTGTGGAGGCTGTCCACTACTGGCAGGTGTCCACCAACGTCAGTGTTGAGTGTTGGCCAGGGTGTGGGCCCTGGTGGCTGGCATGGAGAGCAGCCTCTCCCCATCCCTTGTGTGCAGGTGAGGGCCCACCCAGGTGTTAAAGTCAAACCTCCAGGATGAAAGGTGACAGAGTCCCTACCATGAGCCAGAGGCCAGGCTGGGTCTTCGAGCCTCACCCGGTACTGCCCAGTCTCCCACCCAGCCACTCCCTGGCCGCCATGCCCTTTGAATTCTGCAATTGCTGCCTTTCCCAGCTCCAGGAAGAGGACAGGGGAATGCTGGTGGCCAGGAGGAGGGGCAGCAGCTGGGACCTGTGCATCTCTGCTCCCTGACTGTGAGAGAGAGAAATGAGAACAGCGCCCTCCCATGCCCCACCCCCTGCCACGGCTGGCTCTGGCTGAGGACCTCTGCCAGTGTGTGGCTGGCGCTGGGCAGGACAAGCCCTCCGCCTCCCCTGGGGACCCTGGGGACTCTTCCTTGCAGGTTCTCCCTCTTCCACATCTTGCACGTCCTGGGGTCGGTCAGTGGTGATTCTGTCCGACCCACGCGTGCACCCTAAGGCCCATTTGCTAATCTGTTGCCAGCAGTTGACCTGGTAAACCACAGGAGCACGTAGGTGTCTGCTCAGGATCTAACAAATGACATTGCCTTTAATATGTCAGTGTCGGCTGTGAAGGAAACAAAACACCTCTCAATATTCCTAGGGGCTCCAAGCCAGTCTTACAGCTTCTCCTTCAGCAATGTAACCTCTTCAGTGCTCAGAGAAGGCGTGCAGTCTTGGAGTCCACAAAGAAACCCCATAATGCCTAGCTGTGAACCGATTCCCCCAACTCTGTCTGTATGCTTGCCTGCCCTGGGCATGTGGTGTCCGCGGAACCACGCAGTGTGTGGTTCCCCTGTGACGGGCTGATTTCTCCGATGTTTTCAAGGCTCGTCCACGCCGTACCTTCTGTCAGTAGTTCAGGCTTTTATGTCTGTGTAAGATCCTTTCGCACGATAAGCCACATTTTCTGGGGCTGTCCGACAGTGGATATGTGGGTCGTTTGCACCATGATTACTCCCGTGCGCGTTTTTGTGGGGATGTTTTCAGTTCACCTGGGTGCACACCTGGGTGTGGAATTGCTGGGCTGTGAGGTAGCTCTGACTTCTCAAGGAACTGCCAGGCTGTTTTTCAGAGTGGCTGCACCACTGCGCGTATCTACCAAGGAGAGGAGTTCCCAATTTCTCCAAATCCTTTCCAGCACTTGTGTTTCTGCTTTCTCTTCTCTTCCTCCTGGGCCGCCGCCTCCTCCTCCTCCTCCTCCTCCTCCTCCTCCTCCTCCTCCTCCTCCCCCCCCTCCCCTTCCTCCTCCTCCTCCTCCTCTCTTCACCCTGGTGGGCATGGAGTGGTATCTTGCTGTGGTTTTCATTTGCTTTTTCCTGATCACTAATGCTATTGAGTGTCCTTTTGTGTGTGTTGGCTGTTGGTCTGGAAATGTCTGACTCCTTCGCCTCTTTTGAACTGGGTTATCGTCTTTTGATGGCTGAATGGTGAGAGTCAGTTACACGTTCCGGCTACCAGACCGCAGCAGAAGCATTGCGGACACTGGCCCCTGTCTGTGGGTTTCCTGGAGGCACCGTGAACAACCTTGGATGCAGAGTTCTGCTTGCTGGAGTCCACGTCACACGTGTTTTCTTTTGTTGTCCTTGTTGTTGCCGTTCTATTTGATAAACCCTTGGCCAATACAAGCCCACAAAGGTTTGTACAACTGTTTCTTTCTAAGACTTTTCTAGATTTTGCTCTTACACTTAGGTCTCTGATTCATTTTGAGTCCATTTTTCTATCTTGCATGAGGTATGCATCAGTTAAGTCGTCTGAGTGGAGGGGCCAGTGGTCCTGGCACCCTTTGCTGACGCAGTGTCTTTGCCCTGCTGAGGGTTTGGCACCCTCATCACAGATCATTAGACCGTGCGTGTGGGAGCTGCTTTCTGAGCTCTAGTCAACTCTCTGGTCCGTAAGTTTGAAACCAGGGAATGTTATACCGTCAACTTTCTTCATCGTCATTTTCTGCTTCTTTTTAAGATTTATTTTTTTAAAAGGCAAAGCAATGGGAAAGGGGGAAAGAGATATGTTCCATCAGCTGGTTCACTTCCTAAATGGCCACAAGAGCCAGGTCTGAGCCAGGCTAAAGCCAGGAGCCAAGAACTCCAACCAAGTCTCCCATATGAACCCAAGTGCTTGGGCCATCCTCTGCTGCTTCTCCCAGGTGCATCAGCAGGAAGCTGGCTGGGAAGTGGAGCAGCCAGGACCTGAACTCGCACTGGGATACGAGGCTCCAGCACTGTAGGAGGCAACTTTACTTGACTTTACCCTAACACTGGCCCCTGCTCTTCTTTTTCAAACTGTTTCATTCTTCAAGGTCCCTTGAGATTTCCTATGAATCTTAGAAAGGTCAATCTGTATGAAAGATACAACTTTTAATTTGGTAACAAATGTATCATTTCTGTGGGTCATACTGGATGGTGTTGCTCTTAACAATATTGTCTTCTAATTCATGAGCCTGGGTGTCTTTCCTTTGTTTGTGTTCCCTCTAATCACATCAGCAATGGTGTTTCCAGAGTGCAGTGTTTTCCCTCATTGGTTGAGTGTATCGCCCAGTGTCTGTGCCTTCAGATGCCATAATGGAGTTGATTCTCAATTTCTAATCAGAGTGTTCATTGTCAGGGTGTTATTATTCCTGATATAATTGTAAATTAGATCATTTTATTGTAAATTAAATCACTTTTACTGTCAGACTGTCATTAGTGTTTTGTAAACGACAGTTTCCTATGTTGATCCTGAACCCTGCAGTTTTGCTGAGCCCTGAGTGGTTAGTGAAGTTTCCTCTACGTCAGGTCATGCCCTCTGTGTACAGATCTGTTGCTCCTCCCTTGGAAGCTGGATGCCTGAATTCTCTGTTTCCTCTCATTGCTGCAGCCAGGACTTCCAGCCCAGGGCACCCTCGAGTGGAAGTGGCCAGAGTGGGCTGAGGTGCCGTGAGCTCTGGCCTGAGCAGGGTCACTGCATTTTGTGTCTGAACGACCTTTAGTCATTGTTTGTCCCTGAGTGTCCTCTGTGTTTCTACCCATTGGCACAACTGCTCTCTGCTCAAACACTGGCCTCTAGGAATGGTATCATGAATTTATCACTCAGTGTTTACATGAAGTGCTGGGATGGTGTGTTCTATTCCCCCTGAGATAAGGGTGATTAACCTGGCTTGTTCTGGCTTCTGGAATTAACTTGGCTTTGTAATGAACTCCCAGCAGATGTGGCTTTTGCCTTTGTAATCTTACCCCTGAGTACAATGAAGGCCACATGGTTTGGAGATCACATGCCCCCCACCTCCCTCCCCACCCCCCTGTGCCCTGAGACTTCGGCGTCTTCTGTAACTCGCTGTGCCACTGTCCCAAGGATCACAGCCTCCTTGGTACCGAGAGCTTCCGTGTGTCTCCAGTGTGGGTTGTTACCTGTGGGTGTCTGTGAGGCCCCACAAAACACACCAGGCACTGGGGTTAAGGGAAAGGTTTGTTGTCAGGTGGGGGAAGCTCGAGTGGTGGCGGGGGTGGTGAGAGAATAAGAGGGGGTGGGGAGAGGTATCAAGAGAGAGCACGTGTGTGAGGAGCAGGTCCTATTATACCTTTGTGGGGGTGGTGGCAGGGAAATAGGAGCAGCAAATCCCATTAGAGTGAGGGTGAAATTCTAGCAATGGCAGCAGGGCCAGAGCCTAGGATGGTGTCCGGGAAGTGTATCGCGGCACAGATAAGACCTGCCCCATTTTAATAACATTTTCCATAAATGTCTTAAGTTGGATTGGTGAAGGTCATTTAAAAAAAAAAAGGTTTATTTATTTATTTTAAAGTCAGAGTTACACGCAGAGAGAAGGAGAGGCAGAGAGAGAGAGAGAGATCTTCCATCCACTGGTTCACTCTTCAAATGGCTGCAATGGCTAGAGCTGTGCCAATCTGAAGCCAGGAGCCAGGAGCTTCTTCTGGGTTGCCCACACGGGTACAGACCCCAAGGATTTGGGCCATCTTCCACCACTTTCACAGGGCATGGCAGAGAGCTGGATCAGAAGCGGACAAGCCAGGACTTGAACTGGCGCCCATATGGGATGACAGCACTGCAGGCCTGGGCTTTAACCTGCTGCGCCACAGGGCCAGTCCCTGAAGCTCCCTTCTATGTGAGTGTGTCACATGATTTTTTTTTTTTTTTTAATGCAAGGGAATTGGATTGTGTAAAACAATTTTCCGGGCCGGCACTGGAGCGTAGTGGGTTTCCCTGGCCTGAAGCGCCAGCGTCCCATATGGGCGCCGGTTCTAGTCCCAGCTGCTCCTCTTCTGATCCAGCTCTCTGCTATGGCCTGGGAAGATGGCCCAAGTCCTTGGGCCCCTGCACCCACGTAGGAGACCCGGAAGAAGCTCCTGGCTCCTACCTTTGGAGTGGCGCAGCTCCAGCCTTTGCGGCCATCTGGGGAGTGAACCAGCAGATGGAAGATCTCTCTGTGTCTCTACCTCTCTCTGTAACTCTTTAAAATAAACAAAATAAATATTAAAAAAAAATAAAAACAATTTTGCTTTGGATCATTTGAGATTATCGTGTGTTTTTTTTTCCTCAGCTTGTTGTTTTGGTGTATTACCTTCATTTTGAACAATAGTTAACTTGATTTTTTTCAGAGCGTTTTCAGGTGTATGTAAAATGTGAAGAGAAAACATGGAAAGTTCCCTGTGTCCCTGCCTCCAGGGCACGGACTCCTTCCTCCACTAGGAATTTGCGTCAGGGTGGGAAGGCGCTGTGCTGGATTAATCAGCATTGATGCACTGCTGTTAGCCCCACAGTGTACCATGCTGCTGGACAAACGCATGATGCCAGGGGCAGCCATCATGGTGTCCTAGCGGGCTGACTCGGCCTGCGGTCCCAGTGCCCTGCCGCCCCTCCCTCCCCCACCAGACCTGGCAGCTGCGGCCCTTCTTCCTCCTGCAGCTCTGCTTTTCCTGCCACCGCCCCCCGCCCTGCCTTGGCTGCACCTGGACTGTGGATTTTAGCGTCCTAGCAAGTGCCCCACTGTCTTATTTGCAGCTTGTTTGATGTGGGTGTTGTCCTCAGTGCTGAGAGGCCTGATCAGCCCTTTTGCCCACTACTACACTGAGTGCTTCATTTTGTTACTGTTGATTTGTAGACTTTGTTTTTGGTATATTTTTGGGAAAAGTCCCTTATCCGGTATGTTTTTCACAAATATTCACTCCCGGTCTGTGACTTCTCATTCTTTTTACAGTCTCTCGACAAAACAAAAGGTTTTAATTTTAATGAAGTCTGACATCTCTTCTCCCTCCCTACTTCCTTCTCTCCTCCTCTCTGTTTGATTTGGTCAGGTCAGTAGTAATATCCTCATTTTTATTCATTATCTTGGTAATTTGAATATACTTTCCTCTTTTTCTCTCAGTATAGCTAAAGGTTTTTTTTTCCTCCAAGGGCGAATTCCTAGTTTAGTATATTTTCTGCATTCTACACAGTTTTACTAAGCACCATTTGTTTAACTTATACCTTAATTTCTGTTGTGTACTGCCTCCTGTTTGCTTTAGGATTAGTTTGCTCTTCTTTTTCCCATTTTTCCTTTTCAAGGTTTATTTATTTAAAGGGCAAAGAGAGAGGAAGAGACAGAGGAGATGTTCTGTCTGCTGGTTCACTCTCCAGCAGCAAAGCCTGGACCAGGATGAAGCCAGCAGCCAGGAACTGCATCCCAGTCTCCATGTGGATAGCAGGGACTCGGGTACTTGGGCCTTCTGCTGCTGCTTTCCAGGCACATTAGCAGGGAGCTGGATGGGAACGAGAGCAGCAGTTGGGTCTCGAACCAGCGCCCATTTGGGATGCCAGTGTGGCCGGTGATGGCCTAACCTGCTGCACCACAAAGCTGGCCCCAATCCATGGAAGTTTTGAGACATCTTGTATGCATAGCTTTCATTTATTCTTGAACCAAACTAAACTTTCTCTCTCTCTGTCTCTCTCTGTCTCTCTGTCTCTCTTTCTGTGTCTCTCTCTCTCTGTCTCTGTCTCTCTGTCTCTCTCTGTCTCCCTCTGTCTCTCTCTCTCTGTCCCTCTCTCTCTCTGTCTCTCTGTCTCTGTCTCTGTCTCTGTCTCTCTCTCTGTCTCTCTCTGTCTGTCTGTCTCTCTCCCCCTCTCTCCCTTATTTACTGTTAAACCAGAGTACTTTTATTTGTAGAGTTCTCAAGTCGAAAGTCGCAGTTTCCCATCCGGATTAGCAGAAAACCCAGACCATCTGCTGAGTGGGCCCTCCTCTGAGGGGACCCGTCTCTCCCTATTTAGGTGCTCAGTGTTGGGGCCCACCACCTACAGAGGGCTCATCCCTTCCAGAAGACATTGTCATGGAAATGCCTAGAATCAGGTCTGACCAAATATCTGGGTGTCCTGGCCCAGCCAAGTCGACACATGGACTCAACCACTGAGGGGTCCGTCCACTTCCGCACATTTATTGGGCACCAAATCTGCGCATTTGTTGATCTCTAGGTGTATTCCCTGTGGTTCAGCAGTGCCGGTCTCCTGGAGCCAGGCTGTGCAGTCCCCTGTACACAAACACCTTCTCCTGTCAACCTGGCACCCACTCCACATGGAGGCGGTGACTCTGGCAGAGCCACCAGAGGAAACTGGCCGAGACCCTGAGCCCGACTCGGCCACCACCCTTGGGGTCCGTGGCCCATGGTCGTTTCCGGCTCCACTTCACCCTCTAGAGGGAGGCAGCAGCTTTCCCTCTCCCCAGGGTGGTGGTGGGGGGACCAATTCTGCAGACAGGGACAGCGTGACCCAGGAGAAACGTGCATACACGGCGGTGCACTGCAGCACCAGGTTTGCCAGCAGGCCCTGAGCTCTTTGCCCACTGTGCAGCTGCTGGGGGAAGAACCAGTGTAGGACCTGGAATCAGTACAGGAGGAAGGGTATGAACATGACCTTCTAATTCTTGTATAAACTGGGAGTTCTTCCATAAACTTTGAAGTCTCCAATAAAACTTTGGTCCATTCCTAGAGCAAGACACACTGCTCTGTGTCCCGGAGCTGACGGCGCTCATGATCTGGTTCTCTTCCTGGAACTGCCCGGCCTGCCTCTCGCCCGCCCCGTCCCTGCTCACCCTCAGGCAGGGCGCCCCGACCCACGCTGCACCACCCCCACCTCAACCCCGAGTTTCCCGCCTCTGCTCCCAGCACACTTCCGTGTGCTTCCTTGGTACTTTTAACTAAAATCTCTTTACTTGTTTTCTATAGTTGTTTTTACTTAACTTCATGGGGTCCAGGGCATCTCCATGCCCGTGCCTGCTGGAAAGGCATGGACACTCCTTTGTTGGATAAATGAGCGCATTTCAGATCCCTGGGGGAGAGGGACAGGAGGGAGGACGCAGGCCTTGGGCTCTGTCTCACACGGAGGTGCTCTCTTAGCCTTTTTGGAATCTCCACCTTGTTTTTCACAAGGGCCCTGTTCACAGGGTACAGTCTGATCTCCACACCCTTCCCAGCAATTAGATTGTTTTTTATAAAAAAAAAAAAGTTTATTTATTTATTTGAGAGATAGTGTGACAGATGGAGAGACAGAGAGGTTGTTGTGCAAAGATCGTCGGACCCCAAATGCCGCCAGAGACTTGAACACAGCGAAATGCAAGAGCAGGGTTTATTTCGGAAATACAAGCTGCAGCAGGGCCCCTGTCTACTCAACCGTGCAGCGGAGGGCAGACGAAGGCCCCGAGCCATGCTTGGGAGCCTCTTTTAGCCCGGTTACGTCATCGAGGTTTGTGGGGTAACAGTGGATTTGCTGGGGTCACCTCTGGTACTTCCTGATCTAACACGGTTGTTCCTGATTGGGTCAGACCTAAGGGCTTTCCTTATATGGTGAACCCTAGCAAGCTGTTCCGTGGTAACTTTCGGTTTCCCCAGAGTGACGCTGCTTTTGGGGAAGTTGGGCCTGCCTCTCCAAATGGAGGCACTTTTTTGAAACATAGTTACTCCGGCCCTTCAAGGTTCCATCCACTGGTTCACTCCCCAGTGGCCACAGTGGCCAGAGGTCAGCCGATCCAAAGCCAGGAGCCAGGAGCTCTTTCCAGATCTCCCACGTGGGTGCAGGGGTCCAAGCATTCGGGCCATCTTCTACTGCTTTCCCAGGCCACAGCAGAGAGCTGGATTGGAGGAGGAGTGGCCAGGGACACAAACTGGTGCCCATACGGGATGCTGGTGCCACACGCAGGCAGAGGCTTAGCACTGTGTTGTAGTACTGGCCCCTAGCCATCCTTTTTAAAGATTATTTATTTGAAAGGCAGAGTGCAACAGACACACACACACACACACACACACGGACACACACAGAGATCTTCTATCCACTGGTTCACTCCACAAACGCCACAGTAGCCAGGGCCATCAGGGTCTCCCATGTGGGTGGCAGGGACCAAGCACTTGGGTCATCCTCACTGCTTTCCTAGGCCATGAGCAGGGAGCTGGATCCTAACTGAACAGCTGGGGCTCAGCTAGTGCTGCACCGTGGGTGCCCACATTGCAAGCAGAGGCTTAGCCTGCCGCGCCATCACACGGCCCGAGAATGGCCGTCCTGAACTGTGGTTTTGACCTGCCTTTCCCTGACACCACCGTGGTGCAGCCTCGGCAGGTCGAGGGGGTCCTGAGGAGGGGAGGCGTTGGTGAAGAAAGAGACGGGAGACGTGGTGCAAGGAGCAAGGGGAGGCCTC
Source organism: Oryctolagus cuniculus (assembly GCF_964237555.1). Classification (NCBI taxonomy): domain Eukaryota; kingdom Metazoa; phylum Chordata; class Mammalia; order Lagomorpha; family Leporidae; genus Oryctolagus; species Oryctolagus cuniculus. The sequence goes on along the minus strand of NC_091437.1, from coordinate 2,162,406 downwards.
GTTCTGCTGCTCATCTCATAGCTTTACTTTACACTCTCTGTACACATAGTTCTCATTAAGCTTTCTTCCTCCTAAGCCTCCGTTCTCTCTGAGAAAGAACACATCACAAGCGTTCTACGTGTCCAAGCAGGGGTGTGACGCCCTAGCCTTTGTCAGAACGGCAGTGCTGTCCACCCATCCACTTGCTGTGATATTAACTACGCACCTACCGTTCTCATCACACACTCCTGGGTGACAGGGGGGCTGTGGGAGCCACTCCTCATCACTCATGGTCCTCATGGCATTGTGCTCTGGACAAAGTTTAGGAGAGTCCCTCTATTTCTCCAGTCACCTCCTGAAACTCATTTTTTTTTTCACAAGGAACAACAAATTCACCTACATGGATGTCCATGATTCCCACACCAAACCCAATGACTACGTCATTGTTAACCCTAATAAAAACAGCAGAGAGATGGCTCAGGTCAGTCAGGGGCTTCCCGCCTTGCGGAGTCCCCCTCTCCAGCTGTGACTGTGTCACACAGCGTGGATGGCATCGCCTCCGCCATGACCTCATTTCCTGAGCGCTGCTGTCCATTTGTTCTGGCAGAGTTGGGAGTGAGGCTGGCACATCTGCCACCCTGCTGACCTCTGCAGCCCGGGTGCAGCTCCGCGGCAGCAGGTCGCACAGACAGTGAGGGGTGCAGCCGTTCTCCAACCCTGCTGTGTGTTTGCAGTCGGGAGAATTTGGGGAAATTGCTGTGTCAAACATCTTCTGAGATGAACTCGTGTGGTCACCACACCTGTGGCTGCCACCAAAGAAGCCCAGCTGATGGACCGTGACCGTGACCTGGGCAATGACCCTCACAGCAGAATTTCCTTGGACTGGATTTACCACGTTTCAGTGCTGTACATCGTATGCTTTCTTCTTAATCATTTTTTTTTTGTACCAAATTGGCTTGCTCGAAGGTATTGAGCAGCTGCAAGACTTCAAGTGGATGTTTTGGTTCAACTTCTTCAAGTGGCCAACAGCCCCAACACTCTGAGTCTGTGCAGTGCATTGGCTGTGGAAGCCATCACTTGCTCTTGGGTCAGTACACTGAGTGCAGACACGTCCACCCACCCGAGGTGAGGCCGTGTCCCAGATCCAGGCCAGGGCTGGCGGGGGTGCTGGGTGCTGGCCTCGTTTCTCTCTCTGGACAGTGAGTGGGGAGACCCACAGGTTCCCAGTGCAGCCCTCATTGCGTGTCCCTGGCTTTAATCCCCTCAGTCCTGTCCCTCCACCAGGCCCTGTGCAGCTGTGCAGGAGCCCAGGGCTCAGGGAGCGGGGGCTGTGGCAGGGGTAAGCAGTGTTCGTGGAGCCCCGAGTGACTGATGGCTGCAGGCCGTGTGCCTTCCCAGTCAGAACAGCGCTTCAGAGGTGGGTGGTGGTGTTCGTCCTGTGTGAAGAATGGGGAGTCCAGGACAGGCACATACCTTGTACAGCCGGTCACTCAGCCCGGGACACGTATCTTGTACAGCCGGGCACTGAGCCAGGGACAGGTACACTGAGCCAGGGACAGTCCCACACCTTGTACAGCCGGGCACTCAACCCAGGACAGGCGTGCACTTCTCCAGGGAAAGCTGTGCTGAGCCAGGGATGGTCCCACAACTTGGACAGCTGGGTTCTGTGCCAGGGACAGGCATTCACCTTCTACAGGTACATTGAGTCCAGACAGGTGCTCACCTTGTACAGCCGGGCACTGAGCTCAGGCAGGGGCATACTTTGTACAGGTGCACTGAGCTGGGACTGGTGCTCACCTTGTATAGCTGGGAGCTGAGCTGGGATAGGCCTACACCTTGTACAGGTGCACTGAGCCAGGACAGGCGCCTACCTTGAACAGCCAGGCACTGAGCCAGGGATAGGAAGGCACCTTGTATAGCTGAGTTTTGAGCCTGAGAGAGGCGTGCACTCAGAGAGGGACAGGCAGACACCTTGTACAGGTGCACTGAGCCCGGGATAGGCAGGCACCTTGTATAGCCGGGCACTACTACAAGCTTTTGTGTAAGGCGCGCACATTTACTCCTTGGTGTGGCCGGGTCGGGAGTCTCAGGCACCGTAACTGCACTGTAGCCGGATCTTATGTTGCTGAGCTGGAGGAATGAGCCCCTGAATGGAAGTTTCCAGAGGAAACCCAGCAGCATGTGGGCAGGCTGCATGTCGGCCATGGGACCTTCTGTGAGTTCTGGGCCTGGACCCTGCTGCAGGCGGGGTTCCTCCTCTGGACGTTCCGCCCCACCCTGCACCCTCTCCGTGTATCTCTGAAATGGGGTAGACACCCCTGACCACCACGTCTGGACTCTGCTGGACAAGCCCACTCCCCACCGTGGCTCCAGGCTCACCCCCAGGCGGACTCTGACCCACTGAGTGCTGGCTTGCTGTGGCCAATCCTCTGCAGGACAGCAGACGGTGGAACTGGGGCCGGATGCCCGAGGCTCTGTGGGGGAAGGGTGACCACGGGGCCTCCCTGGCCTGTACTGTGGGGGGGGGGGGCGCCATCATCTGCACCGTTCCCAGGCCCTGGACAGGGAGGGGGTCCAGGATGTCAGAGTCCTCAGTGTCCCTGGTGACCAGTGGTCCCCGGGGCCCCACCTGGGAGCAGCTCCACGTGCCGCTATTGAAAGGTCGCCTTGGGAAGCCCTGGTGGAACAGGACGGGAGTCCAGGAGAGAGAAACTCTCAGCAGCTCTCTGTAGTGCCTGGTGTTGTGTTCACGGAGCAGGAGCTCAGGCCAGAGAGCACGGGACGGGGTGGACCATGCACTGACGAGTGCAGAGCCGGACTCCCTGCTGGTCTGGGGGATGTTTGTGTTGAGCCCGGCGCTGACCCCATCAGCCTGTCCTTCAGTCCCGCCTCCTGGGGCTGTCAGCTCCTCAGTGGGCTTATGGGACCCCGGGGAGGGCGGGGACCCTGAACAGAGAGGCCAGGACTCCTGCCCCAGGGGAACTGACCCGCTCTGGAGCTGGGTTCTGAGTTCCAGCCTGCCCCTGTGGGTGCCACCGGGACCCTCCCACGTTTCTGTCCTGTACCTGGGGCTGCTCTGGGAGGCCTGAACTGGCTGTGGGACCGCTTCCTGGGCCACAGCGCACAGTGGGTGCTGCCAGCCTCACACCTGCCCCCTGGCCTGTTGGCCGCAGCTGGCCTTGACGAGTGTTGCTGGAATCCCTCTGCTCTCAGGTCTCTGAGGGCACAGGACACAGCTGGCAAAGGGTTAAGCTGCCCATGTCCCTGCTGTCGGTCAAGGTACAGTCTGGATGTGAGAGGCCCCTCCCCAGAAGGCAGCGCCCTTCCTGACTGTGGCCACTGGCTATATAAGGTCCTCACACCCCTGTACCTCCACAGACCCACCTGGCCTGGGAGTGTCTCTGGCGGGATCATCAGGTGGGGGCTGCATGGCTGGGGCTGAGCCTGGGGGAAGCTGAGACCCAGGATGGGCACCCAGGGCCGGCCTAGGTCCTGTCAGGCTGTGCCCAGACTGGTCATTCTCATGGCTTGTGCTCTGGCCTGTGCTCTGCTGTTAGCAGCTCAGGACAGTGGGAGCTGGAGGGCGGGAGGGTGTGGGCTGGGGCGTGCTTTGTTGTCATTAACTCTGAGTGCTGTGTGTGCTGTGTGTTCTGTGCTTCCTCTGTGTGCTGCTCGTGTGTGTGTGTGTGTGTGTATGTGTGTGTGTGTGCCATCTCTATGGGCGGCCCTGTGGGTGCTGCATCCTCACAGCCCCTGAGCTGCACTCCCCTGTGTGAGAGACGCCAGCCTGCGTCATGGTAGGGCCCTGCCGGGTTGTGGGAGAGCTCGGTGATGCAGTTGGTGGTGGGAAGGCATTCTTCTCACCTCCAAAGGGCCTTGCTATGACCTGCAGCAACCCCGTACTCCTCGCTCATGGGGTGGCCGTCAGGGCCCTGGGTCCCACCACACGGTCACCTCTGTCTGCGTGTTGGCCATGTGCCCTGGGCTGGGTGTGGCCCCCGGGCCTCTGAGGATGAGGCTGATCAGCAGGTACACACCTGGGGGACACGCCCTGTGCCCTCTAGGCTGGGAGCCCACTCAGCGTGCTCAGGTCTCCTGCACTCAGACGAGACTGCAGAGGCCTGGAGGGGGGCCAGCTCAGAGGGCCAGGGCGTGGCCTGGCCACAGACTGACCACGCGTGCTGTGCCCTCTCCAGGATCCCCACGAGGCAGGGTTTCCTGTGGGGGACAAACGGGACCTCCTGCTGATGGGCTGGGCCTTTCCTCTGCCCTAACCCTCAGTGAGTCAGGGTCACGGTGCAGTAGGAGCAGCAGGTGTGTGGCTGTGTATAATGCGTAGGGCACAGGTGTGTGGTGTGTGGTATGTGTGTGACATGGATGTAGCATGTGTGGATGTGGCATGCAGTGTGTTGTATGTGTGTGGTGATTGTGGTATGTGTTGGGTGTTTGGTATAGCATGTATATATGTGTGGTGTGTGATGTGTGCATGGCATGATGTGTGTTGTGTGTGGTTCAGCATGTGTGTTGTGTTTGTGGTGTAGTGTGGCATGTGTATGTGTGGTATATGTGGCATGTGTGTGATGTGATCTGTTTGTTGTAGCATATGTGGCATGTTTGTATGATGTGCACGTGCAGCCTGTATGTGTATTTGCATGTGATGAGTGTGCTGTGGTGTCCATCTGTTTGGGGTGTTGTGTGATGTGATTGGTGTGTCTTGTGTGTGTTGAGTGTGACTTGTGTGTTATGCACGTGTGCATACATATGTACATGTGTATGTGGTGTATGTGGTATGGTGTGCTTGTGTGGGATGATGTGAATTTGTGGTGTGGCATGTTATGGGATGTGCATGTGTGGCCTGAATTTATAGCATACACATGTGTGTGTGCTATGGTGTGCATGTGTGGTGGGTGCTGTGGGATGTGATTGGTGTGTTTTGTGTTGTGTGTGACATGTGTGTCATGCATGTGTGCATGCATATGTAGATGTGCATGTGATGTATGTGGTGTGTGCATGTGTGGTATGATGTGAGTGTGTGGTGGGGCATGTGTGTGTGGTGTGGATGTGTGTGGTGAGGTGGGAGGGGCTTGTAGCTCCCCAGGGAAGGTGGGCTCCTCTCCAGAGGGGCACAGCTGTCCTGGTCACACTGGACCCGGGATGTGGGAGCAGCACAGCTGGGTGTGTGGCAGTGGCTCTCCCTCCACACTGCGGCTTCCTCACCTGCGGAGCGGGACGAGCAGCCCAAGGACGGCAGCAGCCAGGGGGCTTTCTGCAGTGGTGGGGGTGCTGGGTGCCCCTGCCCACCCCACACAGTGGCTCCTGAGCCCTGGGAATGTGACCTGTGCCATGGGAAACAGAGCTTCCCATGTAGTGTCGATGAACTTGACCTTGAATATCTGTGTTGCTGTGGCCACAGTTTATGGAGTAAATGAGTAATGAGGCAGAGCACTGCAGGGCCGGCCGACTGCTCTTCCAGCTGGATGACAGGAGTTGGTGGGCGTCGGATGGTTGACAGGAGGGGTGGGCGTCAGGTGGGTGACAGGAGGGGTGGGCGTCAGGTGGATGAAGGAGGTGGTGGGTGTCGGGTGGGTGACAGGAGGGGGTGGACAGGTGGGTGACAGGAGGGGGTGGACAGGTGGGTGTCAGGAGGGGGTGGGCGTCTCGTGTTGGAAGCAGTCAGTGCTCAGGAGGTGGGTGCCTGTGGTGGTGGGGACAGAGCTGCTGAGTGCCGAGTGAGTGCAGTGGGGAGATCCCAGCTGAAGACAGACCCTGAGGACAGGGCCAGGGAGTCAGTCGCCTGCCCACGTCACACCCGAGTGGCTCCACGGGCCGTGCCCCGGCTGGGTCTCACACGGGCGCGATGCCTCAGCAGCTGTGGAGGCCGGGAGCTCCTGGTGCACATGAGAGCAGGGTGGATGGTGTCGGGCTCTGTGCTCCTGTCTGCACCCCTGAGGGCGACAGGCCCCCGCCAGCCCCGGCTGCCTCCCCTGTCCCTCCAGGTTCCAGGCTCGTGGCCCCGCCCTCAGGAGGCTCAGCTCCAGCACCATGAAGGGCATCCTGGTCCTCGGTCTCCTCGCAGCGCTCGCTGTGGCCCCCGGAGGTGAGAGACGCTGTGGGGGCCGCACTGGGGGATGACAGGACGGGGGGTGAAAGAAGGGGGGCGTCTGGGGGATGACAGGAGGGGGGGTGACAGGAGGGGGTGGGTGACAGGAGGGGGGGTGACATGAGGGGGGCTTCGGGAGGTGACAGGAGTGGGTGGGCATCACCAGGAGCTTGCCTGGGGGCCTGGCCTTCTCAGGCAGTGGCCCGTGGGTGGGTAAGGCACCCCGTGCTCCCCGCCTTTGGAGTGGCCCCGCCTGTGGGATGGTGAACAGATGGGAGCTCCTTGTCTTGTCAGTCTTGGGGTCCCCAGAGGCGGGGGACGTCATCCTCCTTCACCCTGAGTGGGCGTGGTCTCTTTCTCACCAGATGGAGCCACGTGGGCTCTTTTGTCTCCGCAGGGTCCCTGGACTGTCCGCAGTGCTCCTCATTTGATTCCTCCTGTGATGGCAGTGTTGTCTCTGAGTGTCCTGCGGACGCCAGCACCAGCTGCATCGCTTCCTATGCCGGCTGGCCTGCAGGTCAGCCTGGGCTGTGTGCCCCCCACCCTGGGATTGGCCCTCAGCAGGGTTGGGGAGGGCGGCCAGGCTGGGAGGGAGGCCTGAGATGAGGCCGGGCTGTCATCTCTGATAAGAGCTTTTAAATAGACATGACTAGCGTTCCGTTATCATAGCTAAGACATTAACTGTAACTCTGTCATTTTTCTAATACTTGGGCCATCTTGAGACTCTCTGGGTTGTTTGAAAGACACAGTGATGCTGTGATTAATATGCAGGCTAGGTCTCCGCATTGCCGTTTGCTGTTGGGATTGATTTTTGTAACATCTCCTGTTCCATTCTTGGTTCTGTCCCGGGATGTGTGGCAGAAATGGGTGCATCCGTCCGCAGCCGCCCTGCTCCGACTCTGGCTGGTTGCATCCTGTGCTGTCATTCAGTTGTTCTCCTGTTCTTGGTGTTTCTACCCACTGGCCCAGGGCCGTCAGCAGTACTGTCTGTAACCATGGAAACATCTACATCAGTGCCATCCTGTACAGTGTCCACGTGCGGCTCCTGAGCGTTGCTGCACATGCGGCTAGTATGACCGAGGAACTTAACTTTAAATTTAACTTGATTCATCTCAATTCACCTTATTCAAAAAAGGACTTATTTATTTGAAAGGCAGAATTACTGAGAGGGAGTGAGAGACAGAAGGAGACATTCCATCCATCTGCTGGTTCACTCCCCGAATGTCTGAAACTGCTGGGGCTGGGCCAGGCCAAAGCCAGGAGCCAGGAGCTGCACTTGGGTCTCCCTCGTGGGTGCAAGGGCCCAAGCTGCTCTCCCATGTGAGTTAGCAGGGAGCTGGATTGGAAGTGGAGCAGCCAGGACATGGACTGGTGCCCGCATGGATGCTGGCATTGCAAGCAGCGGCTTAACCAGCTGTGCCACAGTGCTGGCCTCTGGATTTACATTTAAGTGGGCACTTGTGGCTAGTGGGCACCAAACTGGACACCTCTGGCCCAGGAGCTTGGCTGCATCTGGGTCCAGTTCTCAGGCAGAAACACCTGGGTTTGCACACAAGGTGTAGCAGATATGTTTGATTATTCTCATTTTTTTTTTCACAGGCAGAGTGGACAGTGAGAGAGACAGAGAGAAAGGTCTTCCTTTGCCATTGGTTCACCCTCCAATGGCCGCCATGGCTGGCACACTGTGGCCGGCTGGAGCACCGTGCTGATCCGAAGCCAGGAGCCAGGTGCTTCTCTTGGTCTCCCATGCGGGTGCAGGGCCCAAGCTCTTGGGCCATCCTCCACTGCATCCCGGGCCACAGCAGAGAGCTGGCCTGGAAGAGGGGCAACCGGGACTGAATCCGGCGCCCCGACCCGGACTAGAACCTGGTGCGCCGGCACCGCAGGCGGAGGATTAGCCTAGTGAGCTGTGGCACCAGCTGATTATTCTCATTTTTAAAAAAGATTTATTTATTTATTTGAGAGTCAGCATTACACACAGAGAAGGAGAGGCATAACAGAGAGTGAAAGAGAGAGAGAGAGAGTGAAAGAGAGAGAGAGGGGTCTTTCATCCACTGGTTCACTCCCCGAATGGCTATAACGGCGGCTGCTGCACCAATCTGAAGCCAGGAGGCAGGAGCTTCCTCTGGGTCTCTCACATGGGTGCAGGGTCACAAGGAACTGGATCTTCTTCTACTGCTTTCCCAAGCAATAGCAGAGAGCTGGATGGGAAGTGGAGCAGCTGGGACTTGAACCTGTGCGCATATAGGATGCTGGCCCTGCAGGTGGCAGCGTTACCCGCTGTGCCACAGCACTGGCTCATTTAGGACTGGAGGGTGGTCTCCAGGCGGTCACTTGGACCGCCCACTTGTAGGGCCCGCCCTCTCCTGGGTCTGCCTGCATTTCTGCTGCTCCCCTGCTGCACAGGTGTGGCTGATGGAGCAGCAGCTTTCTCTTCCCAGGAACCCTCGCCGCTGCGTCCAAACCTGCACTGCGCTGAGGGGAGCGTGTGTGCGCTGGCCAGAAGCCGCTGCTCTTCAGGGTCCCAGGTCCCCACGGCCTCTCCTCCCCAGGGACTAACAGTCTGTGTTTGTCTCTGTGCAGCCTCACCTCCCACACGTTTCCAGGACCTGGCCTGCTCTGCAATCAACTGCTCACTGTTGCCTACGTCTCCGGGCTTTTTTGTCCGGGGAGCTGCTGGGCAAACAGCCTGGTTGTCAAGCCAGTGCTGCAATGGAGAAGCCTGCAATAGCACCATCCCCCCTCCAACCCCAGGTGGGTGCCAGCGCCATGGTCCCCTTGCTGGGCCACCTGTGCTCCCTGTCCTTGGGGGCCACCTGCAGGCCAGGCCCTCCTGTCACATCTGAATGACACTCACACCTGATTGACAGAGGGGCATGAGAACTGCAGGGCAGACAGCACTGCCAGCAGGGACAGACAGGGAGGCTGTGGGGGGATGCATTTAGTATTCATGTATTTTCATTTTATCTCAGGCGACACAGAGCCAGAGAGAAGTCTTCCATTTGCCTGTTCACGCCCACATTCCCCAACAGCAGAGGCGGGGCCAGGCCAGGCAGGACTGGGAGCATCTAGGTCTCCCCGTGGTGGTGCAGGAGGAATTCTAGTCCTTGAGTCCTCACTGGCTGCTCCACGCTGCTCCTCAGCAGGAACTGGAGTCAGGGTGCAGCCAGGACTTAGGGGGTCCAGGTGCTGCGTTAGGGATCAGGCGCCCCCAGAGGGGTCTCCCTGCTGTGCCCACGCCTCCCCTGGGAGCAGCACCTGGCGCTCCCCAGCAGTTCTCAGACTTCGGGATCCCAGGGCCCTGTTAGGACTCAGGTCTCCCACATTACTGAGGAGTCCAGAGAACTCTGGTTTACGTGCACTCCCCCTGTCAGTATTTACTGTCTGGGAAGTTCCAGCTAAGGAAGTTTATAAACCTGCATTAGTTCACCCAAAACAGCAGGCAGCACCTTACCCATCAGCATGTACTTGACAGATAAACACAGCAGTGAGGAGTGTGGCATTGTCACATGCGAGACGGCTGGAGGCTCACACGTGTGTGCATTCCCGTGTGGACAACCCCACCCTGTTTGTGAGGGAGAGAGAATGAGGCACAGGCAGTGTGGTGCTGGCCCGAAGTGGTTAACTCAGCCCCCCAGAAGAGCCCAGGGCTCGGGGTTCCTGAACCCCCGTGTGAGAACCGCTGCACTGCTCGGGGCTGAAGTCGTGGTTTGTTTGTTTGTTTTAAGATTTTTATTTATCTATTTGAAAGAATTACAGTGAGGCAGAGGCAGAGAGAGAGAGAGAAATCTTCCATCCGCTGGTTCACTCTGCAAATTGCCACATGGCTTGAGCTGGGCCGATTTGAAGCCAGGAGCCAGGAGCTTCTTCCAGGTCTCCCATGTGGATGCAGGACCCTAGCACCTGGGTCATCCTCCACTGCCTTCCCAGCCATAGCAGAGAGCTGGATCAGAAGAGGAGCAGCCGGGACTCATATGAGATGCTGGCTACCCGCTACACTGCAGTGCCTGCACCCCGAAGCCTGTGTTTTAAAAATGAGGCTTATTTATCTTCTCCTGCTTGAACAGCAGATTTAGCAACTGTCACACACCAGGACACCAACAGTCAGGACAGGTTGGGCCCACCTTTCTCTTCTCAGCCTATACCCCACACGCTCAGAGACAGGATGGGCTGTCGGGGCAGACCTGGGGGTCTGGGTCTTCAGTGGTGACCAGGGTGGTGTGGAGGCCGGGATGCAGTCGCTCCGTCCTGACAGCATGGTCGTGATAAGGCCTCTTCCCTTGCAGACGTTCCGACTGAAGGGACCGGCGACACACAGTGCCCTGGTTGTATAGGGGTTAACGACACCTCCTGTGAGGAGAGTTTCGTGAGGTGTAACCCAGACGAACGGTGCGTCGATGGGCTTGCAGAAGTCGTGCAAGGTATGTCTTGGGATCCAGTTCCTCCGGGGGTCCTGAGATGCAGGTTCACAGAGAGGTGGGGGAGGCAGCCTGACACGGGGACGGGGCCAGGATGCCTGTGAGCGGGAGAGAGGCTCCAGTGCTGTCTCAGGGCTGCCTTCTCAGGGCAGGGCTGCTTCCCCTGCTGCTGGCCCAGGGCCTCCACCTGTGCTGGCTGTCAGTCACCAGGCTGCTTCATTCCACAGGTGGGGTGGGGTGGCCTCTGCACAGCTGCACTCTTCTACCTGTCACATTTGGCGTAGTGCAAACTTAGCGGGCGGGGTCCCCTGGTGGAAAGTGTCAAATTCGGCTTCCAAATCCAACCAATCGTCCTTGCCGACGACAGCAAGTGGGTTCTGCTGCTCTACACAGCCGACCAGGTCCCACAGCAGCAGGCCTGGACCCTCATGGATGGGTCCCTGGCAGGGGCAGGTCCTGCAGAGCTCAGAGCCTTGCATGTCTGCTTCTCACCAGCAGGGGGCGCAGGCTTCCCCAGGGCCATGTGGGCATCAGGCATGGATGTTAATTGCAGTCCTGGATTTCTCAGTGGTCTGCCTGGCTGGCCTCAGCATCACCAGGTCCTCAGTGCACACGGGGCCTCTCTCCAGCTGGACTCTGGGGGTCTGTACAGTGGAACCACAGCTGCCCCCAGCTCCTCACGTATTTCCTGGAATACTGGGAATCCCAGTGGGCATGGCTCTTTGTGCTTTAACCTCCCTGGGATGTCTACATTGCTGTGGGTTTTAACTCTGGGGCTGGGAGCTGTGTGGCCGGGGACTTGGCGTGTCCTGTCCCTGTGTCCTCTGCTCCAGGGCCCTGGAGGTTTTTCCTCACAGAGCTTGGCTTGGGTCAACGCCATCACATATGTGAACTTTTTTTGCTCATTTTTGACCAAGGTCACTTAAAAAATTTTTTTTTCGTTTATTTATTTGACAAATAGTGTTAGACTGTGAGAGAGAGAGACAGCGAGAAAGGTCTTTTTCACCAGGAGCCAGGTGCTTCCTCCTGGTCTCCCTTGTGGTGCAGGGCCCAAGCACCTGGGCCATCCTCCACTGCAGTCCCGGGCCACAGCAGAGAGCTGGACTGGAAAAGGAGCAACCGGGACAGAATCCAGCGCTCCTATGGGATGCCGGTGCTACAGGCAGAGGATTCGCCTAGTGAGCCACTGCATTGGCCCCGCCCAAGGTCACTTTTTACTACACTTGATCTTAGCCAAAAGGAGAGAAGTGATTCCAAGGTCACTTTTTAAAAAACGCAGCAGAGAAATGCACAGGCCCATGTCTTCCTTTTTTTTTTTTTAAGATTTATTTATTTATTTGAAAGGCAGAATCACAGAGAGAGAGAGCAGTGGCAGAGAGAGAGAGGTAGAGACAGATAGAGAGGTCTTTCATTTGCTGGTTCACTCCCTAGATGGCCGCAATGGCCGAGCTGCGCCAATCTGAAGCCAGGAGCTTCTTCCTGGTCTCCCATGCAGGTGCAGGGGCCCAAGGACTTGGGCCATCTTCTACTGCCTTTGCAGGCCATAGCAGAGAGCTGGATGGGAAGAGGAGCAGCTGGGTCTCAAATTGGCGCCCATGTGGGATGCTGGCACTGCTGGCCGCGGCTTTACCCGCTATACAACAGCCTTGGTTCCCGTGTATTCCTAACACACTAGCCCAGCCCCCAGTGCCCAGGCTCTCAGGCTGATGGCAGTAACCACTTTCCCCGGGGCCTGGTGTCCACCCCTTCTGGGGCTGGCACTGCCCTCCCTTCTTGCTCTGTCTGCATGCGGTTATCACATCCCTTCTGGCTGCTTTTGCTTCTGCTCAGGGGAAACTGAGGCAGGTAGCACTCAGGTCCAGAGAGGAGTGGGGTCTGGGCCCGGCCTGGATGAGGACCCAGGCCCGGTCCTCCTGGGTGGGGCAGCAGTGCCTGCCCGTCTACCTTGGGTCGGCCGCACCTGTCTCACTGCCCTGATGGCTGACCTGGAGGGGCAGGCGAGTTCCGAGCGCCGCGGCCCTGGCCATGCAGCTGGCTGGGCGCTCAGGTGCCCCCGCCTCTAGGGACCAGAGACACGGAGAACTTCACGAACTTCACGCTGCGGGTCAAAGGCTGCTCCGACATCACCGACGACCTCTGCGGGCTCCTGGAGACACAGAACACCACGATAGGGAACATCGTCTTCCGGCAGCTCAGCTGCAGCAAGGCCGCCCAGATCCCTGAGAACACGAACTCGGGCGGGGCCCTGGCCGCCACCCCCTGGGCCCTCACCGCCGGTGTCGCGCTGGCACTGCTGCGGCTGCTCTGAGCCCCGCCCCGCCAGGCCACGCCCCTCAAGCACCGGCACCACCCCCAGCTCCGCCCCGCCAGGCCCAGTCCCCGCCCCCAGATCCGCCCTGTCCCCGACCCCAACCCTCTGGAACCGCGGCCAAGATGCGCCGACCCGGGCGTCCGCCGCAACTGCGTGTGTCCAGCGGGCCTGGCCACTGCGAACGAAGGAGCAGCGCGTCCCCCGCCTGTGTCCCGGAGCCCTGGGTCCAGGCCGGGCGGCCGGCGGGCGTGAGGACCAGGGGCCCCGCGCGCACGGGTGCGGCCTCCACGGAACAGGTTCTCTGCCATTAATAAAAGCCGCGGGCGCGACCCTGCGTGGCTGTTGTCCTGCTCCTCTGCTCGGGGTCACCTCTGTGTGTCCACCCCGGGCCGCCCACAGCCCGGCTCCCGGCTCCCGGATCCACACCGCAGCTGGGAACCTGATGGCCCTCAGTGGGGGGACCTGCGGGAGTGTCCCCAAGTGGGCCGGAGGCTCAGGACGCTTTCCTGAAGGGTCAAGAGCCTGGGCCGTGTTTCTCACCATATCATTCTTATCTTAAAATAATAAGTCTTGCGGAGGGAGAGCTAGAGAGGAAGAGAAAGAGAGAGAGAGGGAGGAAGCTTTTGTCTGCTGGTTTAGTGGCCAGTGGCCAAAATGCCAGGGCTGCACCAGGCTGCCCCAAGCCAGGAGCCTGGAGCTTCATCCAGGTCTACACATGGGTGCAGGGGCTGAAACACCTGGGCCATCCCCCGCTGCTTCCCCAGGTGCATTAGCAGGGAGCTGGATTGGAAGTGGAGCAGCCAGGACTAGAACAGTGTCCATGCGGGGTGCTGGTGCTGCAGGCGGTGGGTCTACCTGCTATGGCACAGCGCCGGCCCTGAGGTTCTGATTTAACAAACAGATCTTGGTTAGAAGAAGGCGCAGGGTGGACGTCCACGCCTGTGAGTTGGCCTCTGCCCCAGCAGCTCCTCCCATCCCAGGGCCCCCGGGGGAGGGTCGTGTGTGGAGCCCGGGGGCCAGGCCAGGGGAAGGGCTGTCCCTCGTGCTCACAGGGCGCTGGCCAGGGCTCAGCACCGTATCTTGGGAGGAGGAAACTCATCCCTGGGCGGCTCCACAGGCCCTGTCTTGGAGACAGTGTGGCCAGGGATCAGGTCGAATCCCAGCCCCAGAACCTTGGCCCACCTGTGGGACAGGTGTGGTCAGGATCACACCCCAGAGGGTTGTGAGGGTGTCAGCCGGTCTCCCTGGGAGGCACTCAGCTGCCCCTGTGCCCCACCCCCACACCTGCCCCCCTTGCTCCTGTTCCTGCTGGCAGCTCCCACCCTATTCACCTCCCTTTTCTGGCCCTGGCCTGCAGAGGTGGGCTGACCTCTGCTGGGACCCCTGCTTCTCAGCCCATCTCCCCAACGGTACTGCTACCTGGGTGGGGGAGGGGTCCTGGCTTGTATGTGCAGTCCAGAAGGTCCAGGCTGGGCTTAGGCAGAGTTGGGGACGCTGGGTCCAGGCAGGAGAGGCCGTGAGCTGGGACACAGTTCTCTGAAGCTGGAGAAGGCACACGTTGGATCCCGTGGTTCCAGGGAGCAGGTGCCCCGAGCCCTCCTGGGAGTGAGTTCATGGAGGTCAGGTGCGGGCTCCAGTCCAGGAACTGGGGAGAGAGCGGCCATGTGGTCCCTGGTGCCGGTAGCTGTAAGTGGATCACTCCCATTAGCAGTTTGTTTTGGTCAGGGGAGGGGAGGTCTGCTTCCCGACCCCTCAAAGCTGTCTGTGTTCATGGAGCCACACGTGAGGTCGGCTCGGCCATGTCCTCAAACCATCATCACGTGTGGGGGAACCACCCCAGCCACTCCCCCCACTCACTCCCTGCCACCCGCCTCTCCCCTCCCCAGCCTCTGCTGGCAGCAGTGAGAACAAGGGTGGCGTGGGGCTCGCCCAACCCTCACTGTCCACGCTGGCCCCATGCCTGGAGACGGGAGTCCCACTGAGGGAAACGGGCTGGTGGCTTTGGGCAGCACGGAGCAGGGACGCTCTCTGCAGAGACTCACACAGTCTCCCATTCTCCTGGCCCTGCACAAAACCCCTGTTCCCACAGACTGGGCCTGGTAGGGACACCGTGCACTGCCCTGTGGTGGAGACATTCGCCAGGAAGGGTGGGTCTGTGAGAGGGACAGGGAGTTGAGGCAGGCGCATCAGGTCAGGCCCCACCCCCGTGTGACTTGGGTGGAGCAGTGTCCCGTGGGAGGCTGGCTTTGGTCCGTGCTTTCCTCTCCCAGCTCCTTCTCCCGGTACCCCAGCTCAGCAAGCTGGGGCCTGCACAGGTGGGGGCCTGCCAAGGGTGGGAGCAGAGGTGCTACATCCCCCCGCCCCAGGGAAGGCCTGGAGGGCCCTCTGCTTCCCTGGTTGGGATCAGTGTGGTGGCGGCCCCTCCCTCCCCATCGGAGTTCCTGATTCAGAACCTCTAGCCCTGGGGGGGGGGGGGGTGGTGGTGGTGGTGGTGGTGGTTGTGGTCTGTGGGCTTCAGGGTGTGGTGAGGGACGTCACAGGGCCAGGAGGAACTCGGCCTCTCAGTGAGTGTGGTGGCCTGGGAGTCTGCACTTGGCCATGCTTCCTCCTCCAGGGTCGGCCTTGGGTGCCCGTCACCGTGAGACCTTGGTCCTGCTGCTGCTGGGAGTGGACCCCGCCACCCATCTTCCTGCCTTCAGGACTTCCTCTGGTTCTTTGTTTACTTGGACTCTGGGGGCCTCATTTGCATCCCCGAGTCCCTCTTTCCCACTTCCACGTTTTCTTCCTCTCTGAATCGTTTTCCGTTGTTGGCACTGAGAAGTTTCTTTTTTTTATTTCTGCCGTAAGCTAGTGAGTAGCTTTCTGCCTGGACGCACCAGCTTCTGCCTGTCTGCGTATTGATTTAAGTTGCTGTCCAGGACCAGGCAAAGGATTCTCTCCCCAGCCCCACGCCCTTGAGGCCGGAGTGCTGCAGGGAGCCGGGAAGGCCGCACCTGCATGAGCTCCCACCGCTCGGTCAGCTCCCGGCCGGGCGTCTGTGCTCTGTCCGAGGCTCGCTCCCCACACTGAGGGCCCCTGGGGGCTGGGCCACACGGGCGGTCTGTTGTCCCGGGTGCTCTGTCTGGGCACTGCAGTTTCTGGATGCTGTCCAGCTGGGCCGCCTCCCAGAGTCGCCCACTGTGGACACCTTCCTGCCACGTTGCTCTCTTCACCTCCCATCTCTGCACCGTGTGCGGGCCCTGCCCACTCTGCTGTCAGCTGCGTGGGACCCAGGGCGTGGTTTCTCGGCCTCTCTGTGCTGTGGGCACTGGGTTAGCTGCAGTATTTTGCATTCACAAACAACGCTTCCACAGGTAGAGTGAGCACCCCGCTTTCATGCTGTTGGCCATGTGGCTGCTTCTCTTAGCCATTCCTGGGCCAGACTCGTGAATCCTGGCGGGGCTCTGCTGGGGCTCCCGGACCGCGCTGTGGGGGTGGTGTGACCTGCATTTTACAGGCGGGCCTGTTTCCTGATGCCCTGCCACACCCCGCACTGTTTTCTATGTTTGACGTCTGCTAATCTGATTGGTTAGAAGTAGTGTTTCAGTGGTGTTAATTTACATTGCTCCAATGATGGAGTTTGAACATTTGTCTTATGTTTAAAGCAAATTATATATATACATATATAATCAATCAATCAATCTTAAATGGCTTTCTGTCTCCTTCTGTGGAGAATCCCCCAGGAATCTCAAAAAGAATCAGGGATCACCGCCTACCTGGAAAGGAGATGAACTGTGGAAACACAGTAAAACACTGAGTTAAGAAGTTGCCACTAGCCACAAAAATAAAAGTAAGTGGAGTTGTAAGTCAGGAGCTGAGGCAATGCCTAACGGCTGTTAGGGAGACACTCCTAATCACACCAAGCAGACAACTCTGGTCAGTCAGATAACAGTGTGCTGTGGACAATGCCCCCCTACCCACGCTGACGGACCATTCAAACCTAAGTAAGTTGGGAGCAGTATTGACTGGACTGTCCAACTGCAAGCAAGGAGGAAACAGCGTTGACTGGACAACAAGTTGGAAGACGGCAAGCTGGAGGACTCCTGGAGAATGAGGATAAAAAGGGAGCCCTGGCACCACTCTCCATCCTCTCAGGGATCATGGCCTGGTGTGTGTGTGTGTGAACCTCTGGATCTCCACACATCCAGAGCTGAAGAGGCAGCCGCTACTCTGCACGGAGCAGGTAGCAGCACAAGCCGACCTGCAGAGCTGTCCCTGAGCTGTAACCCCACTGTGTGTGTGAGTGTGTGTGTGCGTGGCCCAGTGCTAGTGAACCTCTGGAACTCCTTGCATTTGGAGTCGAAGAGCCAGCCCACTAGCTTTTGCTACGTGGCCCAAGGTGACAACGGGATCAAGAGGCCATCTGGAGCTGCTGCATTGCTGTCCTGCCTCCGTGCCTGACCAGCCGAGATGCCGCCTCACCGCCTGGCCTGGACTCCTTATCAGCCTGCTGCCAGACCTGACCACAGAGCTGGGGACCTCTCCAACTTCTCGCCTGGCCGTCAGCCTGGGAACTTTGAGCCTACTGCCCAGAGTGACAGCCTTCCCACGACTTCCTGCCTGTGAGTGACTGATCCAAGATCCGTCTCTGCCGAGACATGGAGCCCTGGACCTTGAACACTGACACTTTTTCCTGACAGTGATAGGAGCCTAGATCACAGCAAACCAATGTTGTGTATTGAATCTTTTGCTGTGCTTGTATTGTTCATTGTGATAGTACTTAAGATTATTTCAATAGTGTTTGTTGTGACTTATGGTATAAGAATATTGATTTTCTGGCCAATAAGTGATATTGTTAAGATTAGCTATATATGTTAAGATAAGTAGTTAATGTTAAGCTAAGTAATTCAGTAAGTGTGTTAAGTTAGCTATAAGTTATGATAAGTGATATTATTGACATTATTGATAGTGATATTAGTGATGTTGATAAGTGTGTTAAGTAATTATGTTAACTTAGGTGATTAGGCCAAGTAGTTAAGCTAAGTGTTACGTTAAGCTAAGCAGCTAAGTTAAGTAGTTAAGTCACATTAAGTAGTGGTGTTAAGTTTAGTGATAAGTGTAAAGTTAGTATAGATTGATAAGTATATTGGTACTGATAAGTATATTGACCTCAATGAGCATGCTGATGAGAGTGTGATAAAACCCCCTGGTGTGTAAGCAATAAAAGCTCTCATTGGAAAGACAGTCTCTGTCCTGGTGTTCCTTTCTTCCCCTTGACTGACAAGTCCTACGTTGCACTTACTACTGTCGAGCTGTGTGACAGCAGACGTTTGCGACGCCTTCCTACTTTTGTTCTGTGGGAGTTTGGTTCTTTACCCCGCATTGAGAAAACATTTATAGTTAATTGGGGAAGCCAATATTGTAATACTCTCACCAGGGGTGAGATTCTATGTTTACCAAAACATCATAATATTTTATCTCGCTCAGGTTTTATAACACAATTATGATATTCAGTTAAAGAATTACTCATATTATCAGGGCTCGTGAGGGTTAACAGAACTAATGCACATTTGTAAGCACCACAGCTGAGAAGCCAGTCATCATGAACAGACGTGGACAGGTGCGTGCTGCGGCCTGGCGACTGCTCCGTGTGGGTTTGCAGTTGAAGGTCTGGCATTCCCTGCCTTCAGGTTATGTTGATGGCTTCACTTTGTGTAATTTAACTTTTCCTCACTCCATTTTGATTTGGGAAGATGGAAAAGTTTGTGGAAAATGGAATTAAAAGATAAGTTAGGGACTGGCACTGTGGTGCAGTATGTTAACGCCCTGGCCTGAAGTGCTGGCATCCTATATGGGTGCTGGTTTGAGACCCAGCTGCTCCACTTCCAACACAGCTGTGCTGTGGCCTGGGAAAGCAGTAGAAGATGGCCCAAGTCCTTGGGCCCCTGCACCTGCGTGGGAGACCTGGAAGAAGCTTCAGGCTCCTGGCTTTAGAATGCACAGCTCCAGCCATTGCTACCAACTGGGGAGTGAACCATCAGATGGAAGACCTCTCTCTCTGTCTCTCTTTCTCTGCCTCTCCTCTCTCTGTGTAATTCTGACTTTCAAATAAGGAAATCAATCTTTAAAAAAAAAAAAAAAGCAAGTTCAGGGGGCTGGTGTTGTGGCTTAGCACATATCCCTGGAATGCCGAGACCCCATATGAGTGCCGGCTAGAGTCCTAGCTGCTCCTCTGATGATCCAGTGCCCTGTTAATGTGCCCAGGGAAAGCACTAGAAGCTGACCCAAGTGTTTGGGACTCTGTACCCACAGGGAAGACCTGGAAGAAGCTCCTGGCTCCTGGCTTCAGCCTTGCCCAGCCCAGCCATTGTGGCTATTTAGGGAGCGAAATCAGTGGATGGAAGATCCCCCTCTCTCTATGTCTCTCCCTCCATCCCTGTAACTCTGCCTTTCAAGAAAATAAAAATAAATATGTTTTTAGAAACAGGCACGTTTGTTTTGGCACAAAACATTTTTGAAATCCATGAACAGGGACTGGCACTGTGGTGTAGCAGGTAAAGTGACCTCCTGTAGTGCCGGCATCCCATATGGGCGCCAGCTTGAGTCCTGGCTGCCCTACTTCCCATCAGCTTTCTGCTATGGCCTGGGAAAGCAGTAGAAGATGGTCCAAGTCCTAGGGCCCCTGCACCCACGTGGGAGACCTGAAAGAAACTCCTGGCTCTTGGCTTCAGATCCGCTCGTTGTGGCCATCTGGGGAGTAAACCAGCAGATGGAAGATCTCTCTCTCATTGCCTCTGCCTCTCTGTAATTCAGCCTTTCATATAAATAAATAATATTTTAAAAGATTTATTTATTTATTAATTTGAACGTCAGATTTGCACAGAGACAGAAGGAGAGGCAGAGACAGAGACAAAGACAGACAGACAGACAGATCTTCCATCTGCTGGTTCACACCCCAAATGGCTGCAATGGCTGGAGCTGCACCGATCTGAAGCCAGGAGACAGGAGCTTCTTCCGGGTCTCCCATGTGGGTGCAGGGGCCCTAGGACTTGGGCCATCTTCCACCACTTTCCAGGTCATGCCAGAGAGCTGGATCAGAAGTAGACCACTGGAACTTGAACTGGTGCACATATGGGGTGCCAGTAATGCAGCCTGGAGCTTTAACCCACTAGGCCACAGCGCCAGCCCCTGAAGTCCCTTCTAATGTGAGTTTGTCACCTGATCTCTGCTGCTTCTCCCAGGTGCATCAGCAGGAAGCTGGCTGGGAAGTGGAGCAGCCAGGACCTGAACTCGCACTGTGATATGAGGCTCCAGCATGTAGGAGGCAGCTTTCCATGGCTTCACCGAACACTGGCCCCTGCTCTTCTTTTTCAATATTGTTTTGTTCTTCAAGGTCCCTTGAGATTTCCCATGAATCTTAGAAAGGTCTATCTGTATGAAAGATGCAACGTTTAATTGGGTCACAATTGTATCATTTCTGGGTCATACTGGATGGTATTGCTCTTAACAATATTGTCTTCTAATTCATGAGCCTGGGTGTCTTTCCCTTTGTTTGTGTACTCTCTAATCACATCAGCACTGTTGTTTCCAGAGTGCAGTGTTTTCCCTCATTGGTTAAGTGTATCGCCCAGAGTCTGTGCCTTTAGATGCCATAATGGAGTTGATTCTCAATTTCTAATCAGAGTGTTCATTGTCAGGGTGTTATTATTCCTGATATAATTGTAAACTAGATCACTTTTATTGTAAACTAGATCACTTTTGCTGTCAGACTGTCATTAGTGTTTTGTAAACGACAGTTTCCTGTGTTGATCCTGAACCCTGCAGTTTTGCTGAGCCCTGAGTGGTTAGTGAAGTTTCCTCTACGTCAGGTCACGCCCTCTGTGTACAGATCTGTTGCTCCTCCCTTGCAAGCTGGATGCCTGAATTCTCTGTTTCCTCTCATTGCTGCAGCCAGGACTTCCAGCCCAGGGCACCCTCGAGTGGAAGTGGCCAGAGTGGGCTGAGGTGCCGTGAGCTCTGGCCTGAGCAGGGTCACTGCATTTTGTGTCTGAACGACCTTTAGTCATTGTTTGTCCCTGAGTGTCCTCTGTGTTTCTACCCATTGGCACAACTGCTCTCTGCTCAAACACTGGCCTCTAGGAATGGTATCATGAATTTATCACTCAGTGTTCACATGAAGTGCTGGGATGGTGTGTTCTATTCCCATATCCCCCTGAGATAAGGGTGATTAACCTGGCTTGTTCTGGCTTCTGGAATTAACTTGGCTTTGTAATGAACTCCCAGCAGATGTGGTTTTTCCCTTTGTAATCTCATCCCTGAGCGCCATGGAGGCCACATGATTTGGAGAACACAAGCCCCCTGTGCAGCTGGTGTCTACGGCCCTGAGACTTCGGCGTCTTCTGTAACTCGCTGTGCCGCTGTCCCGAGGATCACAGCCTCCTTGGTACTGAGAGCTTCCGTGTGTCTCCAGTGTGTGTTGTTACCTGTGGGCGTCTGTGAGGCCCCACAAAACACACCAGGCACTGGGGTTAAGGGAAAGGTTTGTTGTCAAGTGGGGGAAGCCCAATGGGTGTGGGGAGGGTGAGAGAATAAGAGAGGGGGAGGTGGAAAGATCCAGAGAGAGCACGCGTTTGAGCAGCAGGTCCTACTATACCTTTATGGGGGGCAGGGATATAGGAGAAGCAAATCCCACTAGAGTGGGGGCGCTGACACCTGTGGTTGGGCCATCTGGTCACCTGGCTTCTAGCAATGGCAGCAGGGCCAGAGCCTAGGATGGTGTTCACGACGTACATCATGGCACAGATAAGACCTGCCCCATTTTATTAACATTTTCCATAAATGTCTTAAGTTGGATTGGTGAAGATCATTTTTTTAAAAAAGGTTTATTTATTTATTTTAAAGTCAGAGTACACAGAGAGAGAAGGAGAGGCAGAGAGAGAGACAGAGAGATCTTCCATCCACTGGTTCACTCCCTAGTGGCCACAATAGCCAGAGGTCAGCTGACCTGAAGCCAGGAGCCAGGAGCTCTTTCCAGATCTCCCACATGGGTGCAGGACCCCAAGAACTCGGGCCTTCTTCTACTGCTGGCCACAGTAGAGAGCTGGAGTGGAAGAGGAGTGGCCAGGGACACAAACTGGTGCACATATGGGATGCTGGTGCCACACGCAGGCAGAGGTTTAGCCTACTGTGCCACAGTACTGGCCCCTAGCCATCCTTTTTAAAGATTATTTATTTGAAAGGCAGAGTGCAATAGACACACACACACACACACACACACACAGGACCATGGATGCAGAGAGAGAGATCTTCTATCCACTGGTTCACTCCACTAATGCCACAGTAGCTAGGGCAATCTGGGTCTCCCATGTGGGTGGCAGGGACCAAGCACTTGGGTCATCCTCACTGCTTTCCTAGGCCATCAGCAGGGAGCTGGATCCTAACTGAACAGTTGGGGCTCAGCTAGTGCTGCACCGTGGGTGCCCACATTGCAAGCAGAGGCTTAGCCTGCCGCGCCATCACACCGACCCGAGAATGGCCGTCCTGAACTGTGGTTTTGACCTGCCTTTCCCTGACACCGCCGCGGTGCAGCTTCGGCAGGTCCGGGGGTCCTGAGGAGGGGAGGCGTTGGTGAAGAAAGAGACGGGAGACGCGGTGTAAGGAGCAAGGGGAGGCCTCGTTCTGCTGTTCCTTCTCATAGCTTTATTTTACAATCTCTTTACACATAGTTCTCATTAAGCTTTCTTCCTCCTAAGCCTCCATTCTCTCTGAGAAAGAACACATCACAGGGACCATCTGTGCATAACCTTTCTCTGTTATCTTGTTTTGCTTCATTTTCCTTCCCTGGCATCGTTGTAACCTTCCATTAATCTTTTTCGTTGATAATGGATGTGTCAGCTCTATGAAACTTGCTTAACTTACTTAAAAGTGCTAGATAAAAAGTCCAAGGTTCTAAAGGTTAATGGATTTATTTTCAAGGTTGTATCTGTTAGAGAGTTCCAATGATTATATCCTATGTTTCTCAGGTAAATCACACTCCCACAGCCATGTTTACAGGACCTATTCCATGCCTGATGTAAGAGTTCCTGTCCCTGTGTTCTACGTGTCCAAGCAGGGGTGTGACGTCCTAACCTTTGTCAGAACGGCAGTGCTGTCCACCCATCCACTTGCTGTGATATTAACTACGCACCTACCGTTCTCATCGCACACTCCTGTGTGTAAAGGAGGGCTGTGGGAGCCACTCCTCATCACTCATGGTCCTCATGGCATTGTGCTCTGGACAGATTTTAGGAGATTCCCTCTTATTTCTCCAGTCACCTCCTATAAGTCTTTTTTTTTTTTTTTTTTTTTTTTTTTTTTACAAGGAACAACAAATTCACCTACATGGATGCCCATGATTCCTACACCAAACCCAATGTCTATGTCATTGTTAACCCTAATAAAAACAGCAGAGAGATGGCTCAGGTCAGTCAGGGGATTCCCGCTGTGTGGAGTCCCCTCCTCCAGCTGTGACTGTGTCACACAGCGTGGATGGCATCGCCTCCGCCATGACCTCATTTCCTGAGTGCTGCTGTCCATTTGTTCTGGCAGAGTCGGGAGTGAGGCTGGCACATCTGCTGCCCTGCCGCCCTCCGCAGCCTGGGTGCAGCTCCGCGGCAGCAGGTCGCACAGACAGTGAGGGGTGCAGCCGTTCTCCAACCCTGCTGTGTGCTTGCAGCCGGGAGAATTTGGGAAATTGCTGTGTCAAACATCTTCTGAGATGAACTCGCGTGGTCACCACACCTGTGGCTGCCACCAAAGAAGCCCAGCTGATGGGACCGTGACCATGACCTGGCCAACAATCCTCACAGCAGAATTTCCTTGTGCTGCGCAAAGAACATCGTATCCTTTCTTCTTAATTTTTCTTTTTTTTTCGTCTAAAATGGCTTGCTCCAAGGAATGGGGCAGTTGCAAGACTTCAAGTGGATGTTTTGGTTCAACTTCTTCAAGTGGCCAAGCAGCCCCAACACCCTGAGTCTGTGCAGCGCATTGGCTGTGGAAGCCGTCACTTGCTCTTGGGTCAGTACACTGAGTGCAGACATGTCCACCTGCCCGAGGTGAGGCTGTGTCCCAGAGCCAGGCCAGGGCTGGTGGGGGGGCTGGGTGCTGGCCTCGTTTCTCTCTCTGGACAGTGAGTGGGGAGACCCACAGGTTCCTGGTGCAGCCCTCATTGCGTGTCCCTGGCTTTAATCCCCTCAGTCCTGTCCCTCCACCAGGCCCTGTGCAGCTGTGCAGGAGCCCAGGGCTCAGGAGCGGGGGCTGTGGCAGGGGTAAGCAGTGTTCGTGGAGCCCCGAGTGACTGATGGCTGCAGGCCGTGTGCCTTCCCAGTCAGAACAGCGCTTCAGAGGTGGGTGGTGGTGCAAATCCTGTGTGAAGAATGGGGGTCTATTACAGGCCTACACCTTGTACAGCCGGGCACTGAGCCAAGACAGGCGTGCACTGAGCCCGGGACAGGTGCACTGAGCCAGGGATGGTCCCTCACCTTGTACAGCTTTGCACTGAGCCAGGATCAGGCACTCACCTTTACAGCTTTAAACTGAGCCAGGGACAGGTGCACTGAGCCAGGGACAGGCAGGTACCACGTGCAGCCGGACACTGACCAGGACAGGTGCAAACCTTCTATAGCTGGGCACTGAGCCTGACACAGGTGCACTGAGCCCAGGACAGACCCATGAGTTGTACAGGGTGTACTGAGCCTGGGTCAGGCACCTTGTATAGCCGGGCCCTAAGCTGGGACAGGCAAACACGTTGTACAGCTGGACAATGAGCCCGGGACAGGCCAACCCCTTGTACAGTTGGACACTGAGCCAGGACAGGCAGGCACCTTGTACAGCCGGGCACTGCTGCAAGCTTGTGTGTCAGGCGCGCACATTTACTCCTTGGTGTGGCCGGGTCGGGAGTCTCAGGCACCGTAACTGCACTGTAGCCGGATCTTATGTTGCTGAGCTGGAGGAATGAGCCCCTGAATGGAAGTTTCCAGAGGAAACCCAGCAGCATGTGGGCAGGCTGCATGTCGGCCATGGGACCTTGAGTGAGATCTGGGCCTGGACCCCTGCTGCAGGCGGGATTCCTCCTCTGGGCACCCCACCCCACCCTGCACCCTCTCCGTGTATCTCTGAAATGGGGTAGACTCCCCTGACCACCATGTATGGACTCTGCTGGACAAGCCCACTCCCCACCGTGGCTCCAGGCTCACTCCCAGGCGGACTCTGACCCAACTGAGTGCCGGCTTGCTGTGGTCAAGCCGCTGCCAGGACAGCAGGTAGTGGATCTGATGCCAGGTGCCCGAGGCTCTGTGGGGGAAGGGTGACCACGGGGCCTCCCTGGCCTGTGTTCTGGGTGGGGGGGCCGCCATCCTCATCTGCACTGTTCCCAGGCCCTCTGGGGAGGGGGTCCAGGCTTCCAGAGTCCTCAGTGTCCCTGGTGACCAGTGGTCCCCGGGGCCCCACCTGGGAGCAGCTCCACGTGCCGCTATTGAAAGGTCACCTTGGGAAGCCCTGGTGGAACGGGACGGGAATTCAGGAGAGAGAAACTCTCAGCAGGTCTCTGTAGTGCCTGGTGTTGCGTTCACGGAGCAGGAGCTCGGGCCCAGAGAGCACGGGACGGGGTGGGCCAGGCACTGACGGGTGCAGAGCCGGACTCCCTGCTGATCTGGGGCATGTTTGTGTTGAGCCCAGTGATAACCCCGTCAGCCTGTCCTTCAGTCCCGCCTCCTGGGGCTGTCAGCTCCACAGTGGGCTTGTGGGACCCCTGGGGGGGCGCTGACCCTGAACCAGAGAGGGGAGGACTCCTGCCCCAGGGGACCTGACCCGCTCTGGAGCTGGGTTCTGAGTTCCAGCCTGCCCCTGTGGGTGACACTGGGACCCTCCCACGTTTCTCTCCTGTACCTGGGGCTGCTCTGGGAGGCCTGAACTGGCTGTGGGACCGCTTCCTGGGCCACAGCACACAGTGGGTGCTGCCAGCCTCACACCTGCTCCCTGGCCCGTTGGTCATATCCGGCTTTGACGAGTGTTGCTGGAATCCCTCTGCTCTCAGGTCTCCGAGGGCACAGGACACAGCTGGCAAAGGGTTAAGCTGCTCATGTCCCTTCAGGTGGGCAGGGCACAGTCTGGATGGGAGAGGCCCCTCCCCAGAAGGCAGCGCCCTTCCTGACTGTGGCCACTGGCTATATAAGGTCCTCACACCCCTGTACCTCCACAGACTCACCTGGCCCGGGAGTGTCTCTGGCTAGATCAGCAGGTGGGGGCTGCATGGCTGGGGCTGAGCCTGAGGGAAGCTGAGACCCAGGATGGGCACCCAGGGCCGGCTCAGGTCCTGTCTGGCTGTGCCCAGACTGGTCATTCTCATGGCTTGTGTTCTGGCCTGTGCTCTGCTGTTAGCAGCTCAGGAGAGTGGGAACTGGAGGGGCGGGAGGGTGTGGGCTGGGGCGTTTGTTGTCATTAACTGTGCATGTGTGCCACTTGTGTATTCCATCTGTGTGTGCTATCCATATGTGCCACGTGTGCTGCCCATTTGTGGTATGTGTGTGGATGGATGTAGCATGTGTGGATATGACATGTAGTGTCGATGAACTTAACCTTGAATAGCTCTGTGGTGCTGTGGTCCTAGTTCTTGGGGTAAATGGGTAACGAGGCAGATCACTGCAGGGCCGGCCGCCTGCTCTCCCCGCTGCTCTGACGCCCAGGCCGCTTGAGTGGGGCCTGGGACCCAGCTGTGCAGCCGCCTGTGACCTGGCCTGGATCTGGCAGCTGCCCTCTGCTGGAGACGGTGTGGGGTCCCAGTGAGGGACCTGGGCCAGATCTTGGAGTGTCTTAGTGATGCTCCTCGGGTTTGATTTCTGCCCTGATGAGCATAAGTCCCTGCCTGCTCCTGTGGGTGAATTACATAAGGTATCACATGCAGGGTGGGTGACAGGAGGTAGGGGTGTCGGGTGGGTGACAGGAGGGGGTGGGTGTCAGGTGGATGAAGGAGGTGGTGGGTGTCGGGTGGGTGTCAGGAGGGGGTGGGCGTCGGGTGGATGACAGGAGGGGTGGGTGTCAGGTGGGTGACAGGAGGGGTGGGCGTCAGGTGGATGAAGGAGGTGGTGGGTGTCGGGTGGATGAAGGAGGTGGTGGGCGTCGGGTGGGTGTCAGGAGGGGGTGGACAGGTGGGTGTCAGGAGGGGGTGGGTGTCTCGTGTTGGAAGCAGTCAGTGCTCAGGAGGTGGGTGCCTGTGGTGGTGGGGACAGAGCTGCTGAGTGCCGAGTGAGTGCAGTGGGGAGATCCCAGCTGAAGACAGACCCTGAGGACAGGGCCAGGGGTCAGTCGCCTGCCCACGTCACACCCGAGTGGCTCCACGGGCCGTGCCCCGGCTGGGTCTCACACGGACGCGATGCCTCAGCAGCTGTGGAGGCCGGGAGCTCCCGGCGCACGTGAGAGCAGGGTGGATGGGTGTCGGGCTCTGTGCTCCTGTCTGCACCCCTGAGGGCGACAGGCCCCCGCCAGCCCCGGCTGCCTCCCCTGTCCCTCCAGGCTCCAGGCTCGTGGCCCCGCCCTCAGGAGGCTCAGCTCCAGCACCATGAAGGGCATCCTGGTCCTCGGTCTCCTCGCAGCGCTCGCTGTGGCCCCCGGAGGTGAGAGAAGCTGTGGGGGCCGCAGTGCGGGAGACAGGAGGGGGTGGGCATCGGGGGGATGACAGAGGGGGTGGGGGTTGGGGAGATGACAGGAGGGGGTGGGTGTCGGGTGGATGGCAGCAGTTGGTGGGCGTCGCCAGGACCTTGCCTGGGTGCCCGGCCCTCTCAGGCAGTGGCCCGTGGAGTGCGCGAGGCTCCTCTGTGCTCCCTGCCTTCGGAGCGGCCCCGACTGTGGGATGGTGAACAGATGGGCAGCTCCTTGTCTTGTGGGTCCGCAGAAGGCGGGGACGTCATCCTCCTTCACCCTGAGGTGGGCGTGGTCTCTGCTCTGTGTCACCAGATGTGGAGCCACGTGGGCTCTTTTGTCTCCGCAGGGTCCCTGGACTGTCCGCAGTGCTCCTCATTTGATGCCCCCTGTGACTGCAACGATGTCTCTCCATGTCCTGGTGACACCTATACCAGCTGCATTGCTTCCTGTGCCGGCTGGCCTTCAGGTCAGCCTGGGCTGAGTGCCCCCCCACCCTGGGACTGGCCCCCAGCAGGGCTGGAGAGGGCGGCCAGGCTGGGAGGGAGGCCTGAGATGAGGCTGGGCTGGGCCAGGGCTGGGGGTCGTGGAGCAGCTCCTGGCCAAGGGGAGACGGGTCAGGCAGGGCTCATTCCGGAGCCTTCTCGGGGCTGTGGAAGCAAAGGCGACTCAGGCGGCCACTCTGCCCGGGCCTGCATCGCCCTGTTCCACTGCCTCACCGCGGGGCAGCTCCTGCCTGGTGAGTTCCTCCACACTTCTCACCTCGGACATTTCCACACCAGACAACAGCAGGCAGAAGAGCGCAGGGACTGTGCGTGCCCCTTGTCCATGTCAGCAATGACCGACACTGTTACTTTACTGTAATGTGTTAAAGTAAATATGTACATGATCTGAAATCCATGCATAATTTTTTCAGATTACACAATTTTCATAAAGTTTAGAAGACCCATTGTTGCAAGGATTTAAATTTTTTCTGCATTGAAGTAACTAATATTTTAATTCCATTTCTCAATGCGTTTTGTGAAGTGCCCTCGTGTGCATGTGTGTATGTCTGTGTGTCTGTGTGTGTGGTCATTTTCCCTATAGATACTTCACTTTACTTATACTTTCCCTATAGATACTTAAAAGCTCTGATAAGAGCTTTTAAATAGACATAACTAATATTCCGTTATCATAGCTAAGACATTAACTGTAACACTGTCATTTTTCTAACCCTTGGACCATCTTAAGACTCTGGGTTTTTTGGCCGGCGCCGCGGCTCACTAGGCTAATCCTCCACCTAGCGGCGCCGGCACACCGGGTTCTAGTCCCGGTCGGGGCGCCGGATTCTGTCCCGGTTGCCCCTCTTCCAGGCCAGCTCTCTGCTGTGGCCAGGGAGTGCAGTGGAGGATGGCCCAGGTGCTTGGGCCCTGCACCCCATAGGAGACCAGGAAAAGCACCTGGCTCCTGGCTCCTGCCATCGGATCAGCGCGGTGCGCCGGCCGGGGCGGCCATTGGAGGGTGAACCAACGGCAAAGGAAGACCTTTCTCTCTGTCTCTCTCTCTCACTGTCCACTCTGCCTGTCAAAAAAAAAAAAAAAAAAAAAAAAAAAAAAAAAAAAAAGACTCTGGGTTTTTTTGAAAGATACAGTGATGCTGTGATTAATATGCAGGCTAGGTCTCCGCATTGCCATTTGCTGTTGGGATTGATTTTTGTAACATCTCCTGTTCCATTCTTGGTTCCGTCCCAGGATGTGTGGCAGAAATGGGTGCATCCGTCCGCAGCCGCCCTGCTCTGACTCTGGCTGGTTGCATCCTGTGCTGTCATTCAGTTGTTCTCCTGTTCTTGGTGTTTCTACCCACTGGCCCAGGGCCGTCAGCAGTACTGTCTGTAACCATGGAAACATCTACATCAGTGCCATCCTGTACAGTGTCCACGTGCGGCTCCTGAGCGTTGCTGCACATGCGGCTAGTATGACCGAGGAACTTAATTTTATATTTTAGTTTGATTCATCTAAATTTACTTTTTTTTTTAAAGGACTTATTTATTTGAAAGGCAGAATTACTGAGAGGGAGTGAGAGACAGAGAGAGAGAGACATTCCATCCATCTGCTGGTTCACTCCCCGAATGTCTGAAACTGCTGGGGCTGGGCCAGGCCAAAGCCAGGAGCCAGGAGCTGCACTTGGGTCTCCCCCGTGGGTGCAAGGGCCCAAGCTGCTCTCCCATGTGAGTTAGCAGGGAGCTGGATTGGAAGTGGAGCAGCCAGGACGTGGACTGGTTCCTACATGGGATGCAAGCATTGCAAGCAGCGGCTTAACCAGCTGTGTCACAGTGCAGGTCCCTAGCTTTACTTTTTTTTAAAAGTATTTTTATTTATTTATTTGACAGAGTTACAGACAGTGAGAGGGAGAGACAGAGAGAAAGGTCTTCCTTCTGTTGATTCACCGCCCAAATGGCCACCACGTCCAGGGCTACGCCAAATCAAATCCAGGAGCCAGGTGCTTCTCCTGGTCTCCCATGGGGTGCAGGCGCCCAAGCACTTGGGCCATCCTCCACTTCCTCCCAGGGCCACAACAGAGCACTGGACTGGAAGAGGAGTAAACGGTACTAGAAACCCGGCACCCATATTGGATTCCGGCACTGCAGGCGGAGGATTAGCCCAGTGAGCCCCAGCGCCGGCCCTAGGTTTACATTTAAGTGGGTATTTATGGCTAGTGGGCACCAATCTGGACAGTTCTGGCCCAGGAGCTTGGCTGGGTCTGGGTCCAGTTTTCAGGCAGAAGCACATGGGTTTGCAGACAAGGTGCAGCAAATTGGCTTGATTATTCTCATTTTTTAAAAAATTATGTATTTATTTATTTCAAAGTCAGAGTTACACAGAGAGAAGAAAGAGAGAGAAAGAAAGGGGGGGAAGAGAGACAGAGGGAGAGAGAGAGAGAGAGAGTCTTTCATCCATGATTCACTCCCCAATTCACCGCAATGGCGGCAGCTGGGCTGATCTGAAGCCAGGAGCCAGGAGCTTCTTCTGGGTCTCCCACGTGGGTGCAGGAGCCCAAGGACCTGGGCCATCTTCTACTGCTTTCCCAGGCCATAGCAGAGAGCTGAATATGAAGTGAAGTGGCTGAGACTCGTACTGGTGCCCATAGGGGATGCTGGCATTGCAGCCAGCGGCTTTACTCCTTATGCCACAGTGCCAGCTGGGTGGTCTCCAGGCGGTCACTTGGACTGCCCACTTCTAGGCCCCGCCCTCTCCCGGGTCTGGCCTGCATTTCTGCTGCTCCCCTGCTGCACAGGTGTGGCTGATGGAGCAGCAGCTTTCTCTTCCCAGGAACCCTCGCCGCTGCGTCCAAACCTGCACTGCGCTGAGGGGAGCGTGTGTGCGCTGGCCAGAAGCCGCTGCTCTTCAGGGTCCCAGGTCCCCACGGCCTCTCCTCCCCAGGGACTAACAGTCTGTGTTTGTCTCTGTGCAGCCTCACCTCCCACACGTTTCTATGACATGGCCTGCTCCGCAATCGACTGCTCACTGTTGCCTACGCCTCTGGGCTTTTATGTCCGGGAAGCTGCTGGGCAAACAGCCTGGTTTAAAAGCAAGTGCTGGAATGGAGGACCCTGCAATTGTACCAGCTGCCTCCCCCCAGGTGGGTGCCAGCCCCATGGTCCCCTTGCTGGGCCACCTGTGCTCCCTGCCCTTGGGGGCCACCTGCAGGCCAGGCCCTCCTATCACATCTGAATGACACTCACACCTGATTGACAGAGGGGCGTGAGAACTGCAGGGCAGACAGCACTGCCAGCAGGGACAGACAGGGAGGCTGTGGGGGGATGCATTTAGTATTCATGTATTTTCATTTTATCTCAGGCGACACAGAGCCAGAGAGAAGTCTTCCATTTGCCTGTTCATGCCCACATTCCCCAACAGCAGAGGCGGGGCCAGGCCAGGCAGGACTGGGAGCATCTAGGTCTCCCCGTGGTGGTGCAGGAGGAATTCTAGTCCTTGAGTCATCACTGGCTGTTCCACGCTGCTCCTCAGCAGGAACTGGAGTCAGGGTGCAGCAGGACTTAGGGGGTCCAGGTGCTGCGTTAGGGGATCAGGTACCCCCAGAGGGGTCTCTCTGCTGTGCCCACGCCTCCCCTGGGAGCAGCACCTGGCGCTCCCCAGCAGTTCTCAGACTTCGGGATCCCAGGGCCCTGTAGGACTCAGGTCTCCCACATTACTGAGGAGTCCAGAGAACTCTGGTTTACGTGCCTCCCCCTGTCAGTATTTACTATCTGGGAAATTCCAGCTAAGGAAGTTTATAAACCTGCATTAGTTCACCCAAAATAGCAAGCAGCACCTTACCCATCAGCATGTACTTGACAGATAAACACAGCAGTGAGGAGTGTGGCGTTGTCACATGTGAGATGGCTGGAGGCTCACACGTGTGTGCATTCCCGTGTGGACAACCCCACCCTGTGTTTGTGAGGGAGAGAGAATGAGGCACAGGCAGTGTGGTGCTGGCCAGAAGTGGTTAACTCAGCCCCCCGGAAGAGCCCAGGGCTCGGGGTTCCTGAACCCCCGTGTGAGAACCGCTGCTCGTGAACAAAGCCCTGTTTTTGCTTTGTGTTCTGAAAAGATTTTTATTTATGTATTTGAAAAAGTTACAGAGAGGGGCTGGCTCTGTGGCTCAGTGAGTTAACGCCCTGGCCTGAATTGCCAGCTTCCCATATGGGTGCCGGTTCGAGACCCAGCTGCTCCACTCCTGATCCAGCTCTCTGCTATGGCCTATGAAGGCAGTGGGGGATGGCCCAAGTCCTTGGGCCCCTGTACCCTCATGGAAGACCTGGAGGAAGCTCCTGGCTGCTGGCTTCTCTCGCTGTGTAACTCTGACTTTCAAATAAAAAAATAAATCTTAAAAAAAAGAAAGAAAAAGTTTAGAGAGCGCGGATAGGGGGGAGGTGGGCAGAGAGGGATAGATCTTCCAAACGCTGGTTCACCCCTCAAATGGCTGCAACGGCTAGAGCTGCACCGATCTGAAGCCAGGAGCCAGGAGCTTCTTCCAGGTCTCCCATGTGGGTGCAGAGCCCAAGCACCTGGGCCATACTCCACTGCCTTCCCAGCCATAGCAGAGAGCTGGATCAGAAGAGGAGCAGCCGGGACTCATATGAGATGCTGGCACTGCAGGCAGCAGCCCTACGTGCTACCCTATAGTGCCTGTACCCCGAAACCCTGTGTTTTAAAAATGAGGTATATTTATCTTCTCCTGATTGCAAACAGATTTAGTAACAGTCACACATTAGTACAACAGTTGGGACAGGCTGGGCCCACCGTTCTCTTCTCAGCCTGTACTCCACATGCTCAGAAACTGAGCAGGCTGTCGGGGCAGACCTGGGGGTCTGGGTCATCAGTGGTGACCAGGGTGGTGTGGAGGCCAGGATGCAGTGGCTCTGTCCTGTCTGACAGCACGGTGGTGATAAGGCCTCTTCCCTTGCAGACGTTCCGACTGAAGGGACCGGCGACACACAGTGCCCTGGTTGCATAGGGGTTAACGACACCTCCTGTGAGGAGAGTTTCGTGAGGTGTAACCCAGACGAACGGTGCGTCGATGGGCTTGCAGAAGTCGTGCAAGGTATGTCTTGGGATCCAGTTCCTCCGGGGGTCCTGAGATGCAGGTTGACAGAGAGGTGGGGGAGGCGCCTGACACGGGGACGGGGCCGGGATGCCTGTGAGCGGGAGAGAGGCTCCAGTGCTGTCTCAGGGCTGCCTTCTCAGGGCAGGGCTGCTTCCCCTGCTGCTGGCCCAGGGCCTCCACCTGTGCTGGCTGTCAGTCACCAGGCTGCTTCATTCCACAGGTGGGGTGGGGTGGCCTCTGCACACCTGCACTCTTCTACCTGTCACACTTGGCGCAGTGCTAACTTAGCGGGCTGGTTCCCCTGGTGGAAAGTGTCAAATTCGGCTTCCAAATCCAACCAGTCGTCCTTGCCGACGACAGCAAGTGGGTTCTGCCGCTCTACACAGCCGACCAGGTCCCACAGCTGCAGGCCAAGACCCCCATGGATGGGTCCCTGGCAGGGGCAGGTCCTGCAGAGCTCAGAGCCTTGCAGGTCTGCTCCTCACCAGCAGGGGGCGCAGGCTTCCCCAGGGCCATGTGGGCATCAGGCATGGATGTTAATTGTAGTCCTGGATTTCTCAGTGGTCTGCCCAGCTGAGGCAGTGCACACGGGGCCTCTCTCCAGCTGGACTCTGGGGTCTGGACAGTGGACGAGGACCCACAGCTGCCCCCGGTGTCACGCAGAGCAGCCCCCTCCCCCAGCTCCTCAAGTATTTCTGGAACACTGGGAATCCCAGTGGGCATGGCTCTTTGTGCTTTCACCTCCCTGGGATGTCTACACTGCTGTGGGTTTTACCTCCAGGGCTGGGAGCCAGGCGGTGTGGGGACTTAGTGCATCCTGTCCCTGTGTCCTCTGCTGCAGGGACCTGGGAGGTTTTTCCTTGTAGCCCTGGACTTGTGTCAAGGCCATCAAATGTGAACTTTTTTTACTTGTTTTTGCCCAGGGTCACTTTTTAAAAAATGCAGCAGAGAAGTGCACAGGTCCACTTCTTCTTTAAAAAAAAAGAGATTTATTTATTTATTTTAATAGCACAGTTATACAGAGAGAGGAGAGGCAGAGAGAGAGGGGTCTTCTATCTGCTGATTCACTCACCAATTGGCCACCCCTGCTGGAGCTGAGCTGATCCGAAGCCAGGTGCCAGGCACTTCTTTTTTGTCTCCCATGAGGATGCAGGGCCCAAGGACTTGGGCCATCTTCTACTGTTTTCCCAGCCATAGCAGAGAGCTGGACAGGAAGTGGAGCAGCCGGGTCTTGAGCTGGCACCCACATGGGATGCTGGTACTGCAGGTGGCGGCCTTACTGGCTATATAACAGCCTCGGTCCCTTGTCTTCCTAACACACTAGCCCGGCCCCCAGTGCCCAGCCTGTCGGTCAAGGGCAGGAGCCGCCCTGCCAGGTTCTGGTGCTCCCCCCACCCTGCCCCGGGCTGGCACTCCCCTCCCTTCCCCCGGCCCCCGCACTTGCTCTGTCTGCACGCGGTTACCGAGTCCCTTCTGGCTGCTTTTGCTTTTGCTCAGGGGAAACTGAGGCAGGTAGAATCAGGTCCAGAGAGGAGTGGGGTCTGGCCCGGCCTGGATGAGGAGGACCCAGGCCCGGTCCTCCTGGGTGGGGCAGGGGTGCCTGCCTATCTACCTTGTGTCGGCCGCACCTGTCTGTCACCGCCCGATGGCTGACCTGGAGGGGCAGGCGAGTTCCGAGCCCCGCGGCCCTGGCCGTGCACCTGGCTGGGTGCTGGTGCCGCCCGCTGGGCCGTGGAGCTCAGGTGCCCCTGCTTCTAGGGACCAGAGACACGGAGAACTTCACGAACTTCACGAACTTCACGCTGCGGGTCAAAGGCTGCTCCGACATCACCGACGACCTCTGCGGGCTCCTGGCGACGCCGAACATCCAGATAGGGAACATCGTCTTCCGGCAGCTCAGCTGCAGCGACCCCGACCCGATCCCCGATAACCTGAACTCGGGCGCGGCCCTGGCAGCCGCCCCCTGAGCCATTACCGCAGGCGTGGCGCTGGGGCGGCTATGGATGCTCAGAGCCGGCCCGCCCTGGCCCCGCCCCTCGCGCCCGGCCCCGCCCCCATCCCCTCCCCTAGCTCCGCCCTGTCCCCGCCCCCACCCCTCCAGAGTCGCGGTCAAGCTACACCTACCAGGGTCTTGCCCACTTCTGCCTGTGTCCCGCGGGCCTGGCAGCGGCGAACGAAGGAGCCGGCGGGCGTGAGGAGCAGGGGCGCCGCGTGCACGGGTGCGGCCTCGAGGGAACTGGTTCTCCGCCTGAAGAGCCAAAGTGACTCCTTTAAAAAAAATAAAAGAAAAAGCAGCCTCCGTTTCCTGCAGCAGACCCGAGTCCTTGTAAAAGCAGGCATCCAGGCATTCCAGAGACATCAAAGCTGACGGGGGACAGCTCGGCAGACCAAGGGCAGCTCATAGAGGTTACAAACGAGGTACCTCCCCGACCCTAGGCCAAACGGAGACCCCACCACCATACCCCCGGCCCGTTCAGCTGAGAGCAACCCAGGGCAGCCCCGTCCAGTCACCAAAGCCCCGTGCTGTAAGCCCCCGCTGATGTAACCCTTGGGTTTTCCTTTAAAAGCGCTCCCAAACAAAGGCTGGGCCTTCCTCTGACCTCCGCTGCATGGCTGGTCAGACGAAGTCCCTGCCGCGCTAGTACTTCCAAATAAACCTTGCTTTTGCATTTCTGTGTGATCGGGTCCTGGTAGCTTCTTGGGGATCCACTTATCTGGGCATAACACGCCATAAATAAAAGCCGGGGGCGGGGGGCGACCCGGTGTGGCTGTCGTCCTGCTCTTCTGCTCATGGTCACCTCTGCATGTCCACCCTGGACCGCCCACAGCCCAGCTCCCAGCTCCCGTAGCCACACCGTGTCTGGGCATCCCAGGTGCCGCTTCCCGGGAGTTCCAGGACCCGCTCTAGGTCTAAGTCTACAGGAAGCTGGGCCCCTGATGACCCTCAGTGGGGCACCCTGCGGGAGTGTCCGCACATGGCAGGGGCCTGGTGACCCGTTCCTGAAGGGTCAGGAGCCTTGGCCACATTTTTTACCATATCACTCTTCTCTTAAAAATAATAGCTCTTGCAGAAGGGGAGATAGAGAGGAGGAGAAAGAGAGAGAGGGAGGAACCTTTTGTCTGCTGGTTTAGTCCCCACATGTCCACAGCAGCCAGGGCTGGGTGAGCCGTAAGCTGGGAGCCCAGAGTTTCATCCGGATCTACACATGGGTGCAGGGGCTCAAACGCCTGGGCCATCCCCCACTGCTTTCCCAGGTACATTAGCAGGGAGCTGGATTGGAAGTGGAGCAGCCAGGACTAGAACAGTGTGCATGCGGGGTGCTGGTGCTGTAGGCAGTGGGTCTACCTGCTATGGCACAGCGCTGGCCCTGAGGTTCTGATTTAACAAACAGAGCTTGGTTAGAAGAAGGCGCAGGGTGGACGTCCACGCCTGTGAGTTGGCCTCTGCCCCAGCAGCTCCTCCCATCCCAGGGCCCCCGGGGGAGGGTCGTGTGTGGAGCCTGGGTGCCAGGCCAGGGGAAGGGCTGTCCCTCGTGCTCACAGGGCGCTGGCCAAGGCTCAGCACCGTATCCTGGGAGGAGGAAACTCATCCCTGGGGGGCTCCACAGGCCCTGCCGTGGAAACAGTGTGGCCAGGGGTCAGGTCGAATCCCAGCCCCAGAGCCTTGGCCCACTTGTGGGACAGGTGTGGTCAGGCTCACACCCCAGAGGGTTGTGAGGGTGTCAGCCGGTCTCCCTGGGAGGCGCTCAGCTGCCCCTGTGCCCCACCCCCACACCTGCCCCCCTTGCTCCTGTTCCTGCTGGCAGCTCCCACCCTATTCACCTCCCTTTTCTGGCCCTGGCCTGCAGAGGTGGGCTGATCTCTGCTGGGGCCCCTGCTTCTCAGCCCATCTCTCCAACGGTACTGCTACCTGGGTGGGGGAGGGGTCCTGGCTTGTATGTGCAGTCCAGAAGGTCCAGGCTGGGCTTAGGCAGGGTTGGGGACCCTGGTCCAGGGCAAGAGGGGCCGTGAGCTGGGACACAGTTCTCTGAGCTGGAGAAGGCACACGTTGGATCCCGTGGTTCCAGGGAACAGGTGCCCCGAGCCCTCCTGGGAGTGAGTTCATGGAGGTCAGGTGCGGGCTCCAGTCCAGGAGGAGGGGAATGGTGGCCAGTGTGGCCCCTGGTGCCGGTGGCTCTCGGTGGATCACTCCCAGAGGCAGGTTTTTTTTTTCTTTCTGGTCAGAGGAGGGGAGGTCTGCTTCCCGACCCCTCAAAGCTGTCTGTGTTCATGGAGCCACATGTGAGGTCAGCACGACCATGTCCTCAAACCGTCATCAGGTGTGGGGAAACACCCCAGGTCCCTCCCCCCACTCTCTCCTGCCCCCGCCTCTCCCCTCCCCAGCCTCTGCTGGCAGCAGTGAGAACAAGGGTGGCGTGGGGCTCCCCAACCCTTGCTGTCCACGCTGGCCCCACGCCTGGAGACGGGAGTCCCACGAGGGGAAAGGGGCTGGTGGCTTTGGGCAGCACGGAGCAGGGACGCTCTCTGCAGAGACTCGCACAGTCTCCCATTCTCCTGGCCCTGCACAAAACCCCTGTTCCCACAGACTGGGCCTGGTAGGGACACCGTGCACTGCCCTGTTGTGGTGACGCTCGCCAGGAAGGGTGGTCCGTGAGAGGGACAGGGAGCTGAGGCAGGCGCATCAGGTCAGGCCCCACCCCCGTGTGACTTGGGTGGAGCAGTGTCCCGTGGGAGGCTGGCTTTGGTCCGTGCTTTCCTCTCCCAGCTCCTTCTCCCTGTACCCCAGCTCAGCATGCTGGGGCCTGCACAGGTGGGGGCCTGCCAAGGGTGGGAGCAGAGGTGCTACATCCCCCCGCCCCAGGGAAGGCCTGGAGGGCCCTCTGCTTCCCTGGTTGGGATCAGTGTGGTGGCGGCCCCTCCCTCCCCATCGGAGTTCCTGATTCAGAACCTCTTAGCCCTGGGGGTGGGGGGGTCTGTGGGCTTCAGGGTGGGATGAGGGACGTCACAGGGCCAGGAGGAACTCAGTCTCTCTGTGAGCGAAGTGGCCTGGGAGCCTGGACTTGGCCATGCTTCCTCCTCCAGGGATGGCCTTGGGTGCCCGTCACCGTGAGACCTTGGTCCTGCTGCTGCTGGGAGTGGACCCCGCTGCCCATCTTCCTGCCTTCAGGACTTCCTCTGGTTCTTTGTTTACTTGGACTCTGGGGTTCTCATTTGCATCCACCCAACCCCCTATCTCCAACTTTCACGTTTTTTTCCCTGTGAACCGTTTAAAATAAAACTGCATTTGGTCTTTTTCGTTGTTGGCATTGAGAAGTTTCTTTCTTTTTATTTCTGCCATAATATCAATAAGTAGCTTTCTGCTGGACACACCAGATTCTTCCTGTCTGGGTATTGATTTAAGTTCCTGTGGAGGACCAGATAAAGGATTCTCTGCCCGTGCCCCACATGGCTACTTCTTGGAGCCATTCCTAGGCCAGACTCATGAATCCCGGGTGGGGCTCTGCTGGGGCTCCCAGGCCTCCCTGTGCGGATGGTGATATCTGCATTTTACAGGCTGGCCTCTTTCCTGATGCCCTGCCACACCCTGCACTACCTTGTATGTTTGACGTCTGCTGATCTGATTGGTGAGAAGTAGTGTTTTAGTGGTGTTAATTTGCATTTCTCTAATTATGGAGTTGGAACATTTGTCTTATGTTTAAGGGAAACTATATATATATACATATAAAATCAATCTATTGATAATCTCTTTGTGTCTCCTTCCTACTTTTGTTCTGTGGGAGTTTGGTTCTTTACCCCTCATTGAGAAAACATTTATATTTAATTGGGGAAGCCAATATTGTAATACTCTCACCAGGGGTGAGATTCTAAGTTTACCAAAACATCATAATATTTTATCTCGCTCAGGTTTTATAACACAATTGAGATAGGAAATTAAGTAAATACTCATACTATCAGGGCTCGTGAGGGTTAACAGAACTAATGCACATTTGTAAGCCCCACAACTGAGAAGCCAGTCATCATGAACAGACGTGGACAGGTGCGTGCTGCGGCCTGGCGACTGTTCCGTGTAGGTTTGCAGTTGAAGGTCTGGCATTCCCTGCCTTCAGGTTATGGTGATGGCTTCACTTTGTGCAATTTAACTTTTCCTCACTCCGTATTGATTTGGGAAGATGGAAAAGTTTGTGGAAAATGGAATTAAAAGATAAGTAAGGGAGCGGCTCTGTGGCACAGTGTGTTAACGCCCTAGCCTGAAGCGCCGGAATCCCATATGGGCACCAGTTAGAGACCCAGCTGCTCCACTTCCAATCCAGCTGTGCTGTGGCTTGGGAAAGCAGTAGAAGATGGCCCAAGTCCTTGGGCCCCTGCACCTGCGTGGGAGACCTGGAAGAAGCTTCAGGCTCCTGGCTTTAGATCGCCCAGCTCCAGCCATTGCTACCAATTGGGGAGTGAACCATCAGATGGAAGACCTCTCTCTCTGTCTCTCTTTCTCTGCTTCTCCTCTCTCTGTGTAATTCTGACTTTCAAATAAAGAAATCAATCTTAAAAAAAAAAAAGGCAAGTTGAGGGGTCAGTATTTGGCTTAGCACATAACCCTGGAATGCCGAGACCCCATATGAGTGCCGGCTAGAGTCCTAGCTGCTCCTCTGATGATCCAGTGCCCTGTTAATGTGCTCAGGGAGAACACCAGAAGCTGGCCCAAGTGCTTGTGCTTCTGTACCCACGTGGGAGACCTGGAAGAAGCTCCTGGCTCCTGGCTTCAGCCTGGCCCAGCCCAGCCATTGTGGCCATTTAGGGAGTGAAATCAGTGGATGGAAGATCCCCCTCTCTCTATGTCTCTCCCTCTATCCCTGTAACTCTGCCTTTCAAGAAAATAAAAATAAATATATTTTTTAAAAATAGGTACATTTGTTTTGTTGCAAAACTTTTTTGAAATCCATGAACAGGGACTGGCACTGGGCGTAGCAGGTAAAGTGGCCGCCTGCAGTGCCGGCATCCCATATAGGCGCCAGCTTGAGTCCTGGCTGCCCCACTTTCCATCCAGCTCTCTGCTGTGGTCTGGGAAAGCAGTAGAAGATGGCCCAAGTCCTTGGGCCCCTGCACCCACGTGGGAGACCTGAAAGAAGCTCCTGGCTCTTGGCTTCAGATCCGCTCGTTGTGGCCATCTGGGGAGTAAACCAGCAGATGGAAGATCTCTCTCTCATTGCTTCTGCCTCTCTGTAATTCAGCCTTTCAAATAAATAAATAATATTTTTAAAAAGATTTCTTTATTTATTTATTTGAATGTCAGAGTTGCACAGAGAGCAGGAGAGGTAGAGACAGAAAGAGTGAGAGAGATCTTCCATCTGCTGGTTCACACCCCAAATGGCTGAAACAGCTAGAGCTGCACCAATCTGAATCCAGGAGCCAGGAGCTTCTTCTGGGTCTCTGACATGGGGTGCAGGGGCCCTAGGACTTGGCCAACTTCCACCAGTTTCCCAGGCCATGGCAGAGAGCTGGATCAGAAGTCCCAGAACAACCGGGACTTGAACCAGTGCCCATATGGGATGCCAGCACGGCAGGCCGGGGCTTTAACCCGCTGGGCCACAGCGCCAGCCCCTGAAGTCCTTTCTAATGTGAGTTTGTCACCTGATCTCTGCTGCTTCTCCCAGGTGCATCAGCAGGAAGCTGGGTGGGAAGTGGAGCAGCCAGGACCTGAATTGGCACTGGGATACGAGGCTCCAGCATGTAGGAGGCAGCTTTCCATGGCTTCACCGAACACTGGCCCCTGCTCTTCTTTTTCAATATTGTTTTGTTCTTCAAGGTCCCTTGAGGTTTCCCATGAATCTTAGAAAGGTCTATCTGTATGAAAGATGCAACTTTTAATTGGGTCACAATTGTATCATTTCTGGGTCATACTGGATGGTGTTGCTCTTAACAATATTGTCTTCTAATTCATGAGCCTGGGTGTCTTTCCCTTTGTGTTCTCTCTAATCACATCAGCACTGTTGTTTTCAGAGTGCAGTGTTTTCCCTCATTGGTTAAGTGTATCGCCCAGAGTCTGTGCCTTTAGATGCCATAATGGAGTTGATTCTCAATTTCTAATCAGAGTGTTCATTGTCAGGGTGTTATTATTCCTGATATAATTGTAAACTAGATCACTTTTATTGTAAACTAGATCACTTTTGCTGTCAGACTGTCATTAGTGTTTTGTAAACGACAGTTTCCTGTGTTGATCCTGAACCCTGCAGTTTTGCTGAGCCCTGAGTGGTTAGTGGAGTTTCCTCTACGTCAGGTCACGCCCTCTGTGTACAGATCTGTTGCTCCTCCCTTGCAAGCTGGATGCCTGAATTCTCTGTCTCCCTCTCATTGCTGCAGCCAGGACTTCCAGCCCAGGGCACCCTCGAGTGGAAGTGGCCAGAGTGGCCTGAGGTGCCGTGAGCTCTGGCCTGAGCAGGGTCACTGCATTTTGTGTCTGAACGACCTTTAGTCATTGTTTGTCCCTGAGTGTCCTCTGTGTTTCTACCCATTGGCACAACTGCTCTCTGCTCAAACACTGGCCTCTAGGAATGGTATCATGAATTTATCACTCAGTGTTCACATGAAGTGCTGGGATGGTGTGTTCTATTCCCATATCCCCCTGAGATAAGGGTGATTAACCTGGCTTGTTCTGGCTTCTGGAATTAACTTGGCTTTGTAATGAACTCCCAGCAGATGTGGCTTTTGCCTTTGTAATCTCACCCCTGAGTCAATGAAGGCCACATGATTTGGAGAGCACATGCCCCCCACCTCCCTCCCCACCACCCTGTGCCCTGAGACTTCGGCGTCTTCTGTAACTCGCTGTGCCGCTGTCCCGAGGATCACAGCCTCCTTGGTACTGAGAGCTTCCGT
Source organism: Oryctolagus cuniculus (assembly GCF_964237555.1). Taxonomy (NCBI): domain Eukaryota; kingdom Metazoa; phylum Chordata; class Mammalia; order Lagomorpha; family Leporidae; genus Oryctolagus; species Oryctolagus cuniculus. The sequence goes on along the minus strand of NC_091437.1, from coordinate 2,120,492 downwards.
GTGTTTCCAGTGTGCGTTGTTACCTGTGGGCGTTCTGTGAGGCCCCACAAAACACACCAGGCACTGGTTTAAGGGAAAGGTTTGTTGTCAGGTGGGGGAAGCTCGAGTGGTGGTGGGGGGAGGGTGAGAGAATAAGAGAGGGGGAGGTGGAGAGATCCAGAGAGAGCACGGGTGTGAGCAGCAGGTCCTACTATACCTTTGTGGGTGTGGGGGGCAGGGAAATAGGAGCAGCAAATCCCACTGGAGTGGGTGTGACCCTGACACCTGTGGTTTGGCCATCTGGTCACCTGGCTTCTAGCAAAGGCAGCAGGGTCAGAGCCTGGGATGGTGTCCAGGATGTACATCTGGCACAGATAAGACCTACCCCATTTTATTAACATTTTCCATAAATGTCTTTTATTGGTTTGGTGAAGGTCATTTTTTAAAAAAGTTTATTTATTTATTTTAGAATCGTAGTTACACAGAGACAGAAGGAGAGGCAGAGAGAGAGACAGAGATACAGAGAGATCCTCTAACCACCTGTTCACTCCCCAAATGGCTGCAATGGCTGGAGCTGTGCCAATCTGAAGCCAGGAGCCAGGAGCTTTTTCTGGGTCTCCCACACGGGTGCAGGGCCCAAGGACTTGGGCCATCTTCCACTGCTTTCCCAGGCCGTGGCAGAGAGCGGGGTCAGAAATGGAGCAGCTGGAACTTGAGCTGTCTTCCATATGAGATGCCAGCACTGCAGGCCGGGGTTTTAACTCGCTGCGCCATAGAAGTTTTTAATTTTAACCAAGTCTGACATCTCTTCTCCCTTCCTACTTTCTTCTCTCCTCCTCTCTGTTTGATTTGGTCAGGTCAGTAGTAATATCCTCATTTTTATTCATTATCTTGGTAATTTGAATATACTTTCCTCTTTTTCTGTCAGTATAGCTAAAGGTTTTTTTTTTTCCCTCAAAGGGCGAATTATTAGTTTAGTATATTTTCTGCATTCTGTATAGTTTTACTAAGCTCCATTTGTTTAACTTATACCTTAATTTCTGTTGTGTACTGCCTCCTGTTTGCTTTAGGATTAGTTTGCTCTTCTTTTTCCCATTTTTCCTTTTCAAGGTTTATTTATTTATTTATTTTTTTCAGATAGAGTTAGACAGTGAGAGAGAGAGAGAGAGAGAGAGAGAGAGAAGGAAAGGTCTTCCTTCTGTTGTCCCCCCCGCCCAAATTGCTGTGACGCCTGGAGCTATGCCAATCGAAGCCAGGAGCCAGTTACCTCCTCCTGGTCTCCCATGTGGATGCAGGGGCCCGAGTACTTTAGACCAACCTCCACTGCCCTCCTGGACCACAGCAGAGAGCCGGACTGGAGGAGGAACAACTGGGCCTAGAATCCGACGCCCATATGGGGTGCCGGCACCACAGGCGAGGGTTAACCAAGTGAGCCATGGTGCTGGCCCTATTTATTTATTTATTTAAAAGGCTGGGCCGGCACCGCGGCTCACTAGGCTAATCCTCCGCCTAGCGGCGCCGGCACACCGGGTTCTAGTCCCGGTTGGGGCGCCGGATTCTGTCCCGGTTGCCCCTCTTCCAGGCCAGCTCTCTGCTGTGGCCAGGGAGTGCAGTGGAGGATGGCCCTAGTGCTTGGGCCCTGCACCCCATGGGAGACCAGGAAAAGCACCTGGCTCCTGGCTCCTGCCATCGGATCAGCGTGGTGCGCTGGCCGCAGCGCGCCGACCGCGGCGGCCATTGGAGGGTGAACCAACGGCAAAGGAAGACCTTTCTCTCCGTCTCTCTCTCTCACTGTCCACTCTGCCTGTAAAAAAAAAAAAAAAAAAAAAAAAGGCAAAGAGAGAGGAAGAGACAGAGGAGATGTTCTGTCTGCTGGTTCACTCTCCAGCAGCAAAGCCTGGACCAGGATGAAGCCAGCAGCCAGGAACTGCATCCCAGTCTCCATGTGGATAGCAGGGACTCGGGTACTTGGGCCTTCTGCTGCTGCTTTCCAGGCACATTAGCGGGGAGCTGGATGGGAACGAGAGCAGCAGTTGGGTCTCGAACCAGCGCCCATTTGGGATGCCAGTGTGGCCGGTGATGGCCTAACCTGCTGCACCACAAAGCTGGCCCCAATCCATGGAAGTTTTGAGACATCTTGTATGCATGGCTTTCATTTTTCCCTGCCAAACTAAACTTTCTCTCTCTCTCTCTCTGTCTCCCTCTCTCTCTCTGTCTCTGTCTCTCTCTCTCTTTGTCTCTCTGTCTCCCTCTCTCTCTCTCTCTCTCTGTCTCTCTCACTGTCTCTGTCTCTGTCTAGCGTCTTTATCTGTCTCTGTCTCTCTGTCTCTCTGTCTCTCCCTTATTTACTGTTAAACCAAAGTACTTTTATTTGTAGAGTTCTCAAGTCGAAAGTCACAAACAAGGCCGGCGCCGCGGCTCACTAGGCTAATCCTCTGCCTTGCGGCGCCGGCACACCAGGTTCTAGTCCTGATTGGGGCGCTGGATTCTGTCCCGGTTGCCCCTCTTCCAGGCCAGCTCTCTGCTGTGGCCAGGGAGTGCAGTGGAGGATGGCCCAAGTGCTTGGGCCCTGCATCCCATGGGAGACCAGGAGAAGTAACTGGCTCCTGCCATCGGATCAGCGCGGTGTGCCGGCCACAGCGCGCTGGCTGTGGTGGCAATTGGAGGGTGAACCAATGGGAAAGAAAGACCTTTCTCTCTGTCTCTCTCTCTCACTGTCCACTCTGCCTGTCAAAAAAAAGAAAAAAGAAAAAAAGAACGTCAGAAAACAGTTTCCCATCCGGATTAGCAGAAAACCCAGATCATCTGCTGAGTAGACCCTCCTCTGAGGGGATCTGTCTCTCCCTATTTAGGTGCTCAGTGGTGAGGCCCACCACCTACAGAGGGCTCATCCCTTCCAGAAGACATCATCATGGAAACATCTAGAATCAGGTCTGACCAAATGTCTGGGTGTCCCGGCCCAGCCAAGTCAACACATGGACTCAACCATTGAGGGGTCCGTCCACTTCCGCACATTTATTGGGCACCAAGTCTGCGTATTTGTTGATCTCTAGGTTTATGCCCTGTGGTTGAAGAACGCACTGAGCTTTCCCGCGTGTCCCGGCCCACGCTCTGCCTGGAGGCTCCCGCACTCGTGAGCAGGTGTGCTCTACGGATGCTGGCTGGAGGGCTCTGTGTGCATCTGGAGACAGCTGGCTCTGGAGTTCTGGCCCCAGCGCCCTTGTGGCCTCTGGACAGGTTCTGCTGTGGACACTGGGGCCTCAGGGGCTCTGCTGCCAGTGAGTTGTCCCTTTCCCCTCATTGTTGTCAGCTTTCGCTCGTGTGGGGGAGGCACGTGTCTTGTTATCACTGCTGCTGACACTTTCACAGTTGCAGAGTGTTCCTGCACATCTTTTTCCCTCTAAGTTCCTCTATCTGACATTAGGATAGCCATTCCACCCCATTTATGGTTCCTACTGGCATGAAATATTTTTCTTCTAATCTTCCTGTTGTTAAACTATTTGTATATTTTAATTTGATGTGTTTCTCCTGTGGACAGCATCTGGTTGGATGTGTTTAATGAGGGTTTGTTTAAGCTGTTGGCATCAGTGTTGTTATTGGTACAGTTGGTGGGTGCATGGAGGAAGGGAGCCCTGGGCCTCTGCTACAGGTGGCCGTGGGGAGCGAGAATGCCGGCTGCCAGCCCCCACCCCACCCCTGGTGGACCCCGAAGCCTTCTGTGGGAGCTGGGGAGGGGAGTCTGTTCTCAGCGGGCCCAGCTGGAGTTGCGTTTTCCTCGTGCGGAACTTCAGGAGGGACGAATGGCTTGTAGGTCAAACGCTGCTCTTACTGGTTCAGATTTTTTTTGTGTGTGCATGTATGTTTAGAGATTCATACTTTTTTTTTCGATTTATTTATTCATTTGAAAGTCGGAGTTACACACAGAGAGAAGGAGAGGCAGAGAGAGAGAGAGAAAGAGAGAGAGAGAGAAATCTTGCTTCTGCTGGCTCACTCCCCAATGGACCTCAATGGCTGGAGTTGTGCCAATTCGAAGCCAGGAGCCACAAACTTCCTCCAGGTTTCCCACACAGGTGCAGTGGCCCAAGGACCTGGACCATCTTCCACTGCTTTCTCAGGCCATAGCAGAGAGCTGGATCAGAAGTGGAGCAGCCGGGACTTGAACCGGCGCCCGTATGGGATGCCAGCACTGCAGTTAGCAGCTTTACCTGCTATGCCACAGTGCTGGCCCCTCTAACAGATTTTTTGGCTATTTCTTCATTTGCTGTATGTCCATAGTAAATTTCAGCAATCTTTGTTTGGCGTTTTTGTTTGCTTTTCTAAATAAATTTCACCAGTTACACTTCTGTCATGGGGGAATGTGTGCAGAGCCCTGCTAGTCCGGCCCTTCCAGGGTAGAACTGGCTGCTACAGGATTGGCTTCCTTGGGGACAAAACGCCGAGCACGGGTGATTTATCTGTACTCGTCCTGTGACTGTTTCAAGCACATTTGAGCCTGCGAAGCAGTTTCTTGGCCTCACACAGGCTGCATCAGAGCAGCTTGCCCAATCCCAGGGATTGTGTTTGACTCAGAAACAGACCTGAACTTGGCCTGAGGTCTCAGAGGAGCTGACGCTGACAGAGTCCACACCTGCAGTGAGGCTGACTCTGGATTAGCCCCCGGGGACAAGAAGCAGGAGGACTTTGGTCCAAGCCACACAGCTTGTAAGAACCCGGAATGGAAACAGGCTTTATTCCATGAGCCCTCATTCCCAGAAACACCGATCCAGGCCCCTGCAGTCCTGCCCGTGGGCAACTCCACACACAGCAGAGGCCAGCCTGGGAGCAGACACGGGAGCCCCTCCTGCACCGTCTGTCTCAGCCGCCTTACACTCAGTCTTCTCTCAGCCCTGCTGGGTCTCACATTCTCCCGTCCTTACGACAGGGAACGAAGTGCGTGTCTCAGTGGCTCCTGAGCACATACTCGGAGCTCTGATGGGATTTCCAAGGCTTCTGAGGAGCGAGCACTGAAGAACAACCCAGAGAAGCAACACTCCCGACTGCAGGCGCGGTCCCGGGCTCTGAGCACCCGTCTCGCCCGCCGGCGGAGAACCTGGCCTGGCTGTCACAGGGGAGCAGGAGGACAGGCGAGGCCACACCTTTCTTCTGCGTCTCCACCTCCCCTTGCTCTTCCCGGTTCTCCTCCCTCTGACTCCCTGCTGTCCTGTCTCTGTGCTCCCCTTCCCACCCCCAGGGAAACGCCACCATGTCCAATGGGCACTGAGCCTCAACCCCGAGTTTCCTGCCTCTGCTCCCAGCACACTTCCGTGTGCTTCCTTGTTACTTTTAACTAAAATCTCTTTACTTGTTTTCTATAGTTTTTACTTAACTGCACGGGGTTCGGGGCATCTCCATGCCCGTGCCTGCTGGAAAGGCATGGACACTCCGTTGTCAGATAAATGAGCGCATTTCAGATCCCTGGGGGAGAGGGACAGGAGGGAGGACGCAGGCCTTGGGCTCTGTCTCACACGGAGGTGCTCTCTTAGCCTTTTTGGAATCTCCACCTTGTTTTTCACAAAGGCCCTGTTCACAGGGTACAGTCTGATCTGCACACCCTTCCCAGCAATTAGATTGTTTTTTATAAAAAACAAAAGTTTATTTATTTATTTGAGAGATAGTGTGACAGACAGATGGAGAGAGATAGAGGTCTTCCATCCACTGGTTCACTCCCCAATGGCCACAGTGGCCAGAGGTCAGACGAACCAAAGTCAGGAGCCAGGAGTTCTTTCCAGATCTCGCACATGGGTGCAGGGGCCCAAGCACTTGGGCCATCTTCTACTGCTTTCCCAGGCCACAGCGAGAGCTGGATTGGAAGAGGAGTGGCCAGGGACACAAACTGGTGCTCATATGGGATGCTGGTGCCACAGGCAGGAAAGGCTTAGCCTACTGTGCCATAGTACTGGCCCCTAGCCATCTTTTTAAGATTATTTATTTGAAAGGCAGAGTGCAACATACACACACATGTATACACTCACACACACACAGACACGGACATAGAGAGAGAGGTCTTCTATCCACTGGTTCACTCCACTAATGCCACAGTAGCCAGGGCCATCTGGGTCTCCCACGTGGGTGGCAGGACCCAAGCACCTGGGTCATCCTCATTGCTTTCCTAGGCCATTAGCAGGGAGCTGGATCCTAACTGAACAGCTGGGGCTCAGCTAGTGCTGCACCGTGGGTGCCCACATTGCAAGCAGAGGCTTAGCCTGCCGTGCCATCACACTGGCCGGAGAATGGCCGTCCTGAACTGCGGTTTTGACCTGCGTTTCCCTGACACCGCTCGGTGCAGCCTCGGCAGGTCCAGGGGGTCCCGAGGAGGGGAGGCGTTGGTGAAGAAAGAGACGAGGAGACACGGTGTAGGGAGCAAGGGGAGGCCTCGTTCTGCTGCTCATCTCATAGCTTTACTTTACACTCTCTGTACACATAGTTCGCATTAAGCTTTCTTCCTCCTAAGCCTCCATTCTCTCTGAGAAAGAACACATCACAAGCGTTCTACGTGTCCAAGCAGGGGTGTGACGCCCTAGCCTTTGTCAGAACGGCAGTGCTGTCCACCCATCCACTTGCTGTGATATTAACTACACACCTACCGTTCTCATCACACACTCCTGGGTGAGGCGGAGGGCTGTGGGAGTCACTCCTCATCACTCATGGTCCTCATGGCATTGTGCTCTGGACAAATTTTAGGAGATTCCCTCTTATTTTTCCAGTAACCTCCTGTAACTCATTTTTTTTTTCACAAGGAACAACAAATTCACGTACATGGATGTCCCTGATTCCCACACCAAACCCAATGACTACATCATTTTTATTTATTTATTTATTTTTATTTAGTAAATATAAATTTCCAAAGTACAGTTTATGTATTACAATGGCTCCCCCCCCATAATTTCCCTTCCACTCGCACCCCTCCCATCTCCCGCTCCCTCTCCCATTCCATTCACATTGTTTCATTTTCAATTATCTTTATATACAGAAGATCGATTTAGTATATATTAAGTAAAGATTTCATCAGTTTGCACCCATACAGAAACACAAAGTGTAAAATACTGTTTCAGTACTAGTTATAGCATTGCTTCACATTGGACAACACATTAAGGACAGATCCCACATGAGAATTAAGTACACAGTGACTCCTGTTGTTGACTTAACAATTTGACACTCTTGTTTATGGCGTCAGTAATCTCCCTAGGCTCTAGTCATGAGTTGCCAAGGCTATGGAAGCCTTTTGAGTTCGCTGACTTCGATCTTATTCCGACAGGGTCATAGTCAAAGTGGAAGTCCTCTCCTCCCTTCAGAGAAAGGTACCTCCTTCTTTGATGGCCCCGTTCTTTCCACTGGGATCTCACTTGCAGAGATCTTTCATTTAGGTCTTTTTTTTTTTTTTCCAGAGTGTCTTGGCTTTCTATGCCTAAAATACTCTCATGGGCTCTTCAGCCATATCTGAATGCCTTAAGGGCTGATTCTGAGGCCAGAGTACTGTTTAGGACATCTGCCATTCTATGAGTCTGCTGTGTATCCTGCTTGCCATGATGGATCGTTCTCTCCCTTTTTGATTCTATCAGTTAGTATTAGCAGACACTAGTCTTGTTTGTGTGATCCCTTTGACTCTTAGACCTATCAATGTGATCAATTGTGAACTGAAATTGATCACTTGGACTAGTGAGATGGCATTGGTACATGCCACCTTGATGGGATTGTATTGGAATCCCCTGGCATGTTTCTAACTCCACCCTTTGGGGCAAGTCCGATTGAGCATGTCCCAAATTGTACATCTCCTCCCTCTCTTATTCCCACTCTTATATTTAACAGGGATCACGTTTCAGTTAAAATTTAAACACCTAAGAATAATTGTGTGTTAATTACAGAGTTCAACCAATAGCACTAGAACAAAACAAAAAAAATACTAAAATGGATAAAGTATTACATTGTACATCAACAGTCAGGACAAGAGCTGATCAAGTTAGTGTTTCTCATAGTGTCCATTTCACTTCAACAGGTTTCCCCTTTGGTGCTCAGTTAGTTGTTGCCGATCAGGGAGAACATATGATATTTGTCCCTTTGGGACTGGCTTAATTCACTCAGCATGATTTTTTCCAGATTCCTCCATCTTGTTGCAAATGACCGGATTTCATTGTTTTTGACTGCTGTATAGTATTCTATAGAGTACATGTCCCATAATTTCTTTATCCAGTCTACTGTTGATGGGCATTTGGGTTGGTTCCAGGTCTTAGCTATTGTGAATTGAGCTGCAATAAACATTAATGTGCAGACAGCTTTTTTGTTTGCCAATTAAATTTCCTTTGGGTAAATTCCAAGGAGTGGGATGGCTGGGTCGAACGGTAGGATTATCTTCAGGTTTCTGAGGAATCTCCAGACTGACTTCCATAGTGGCTTAACCAGTTTGCATTCCCACCAACAGTGGGTTAGTGTCCCCTTTTCCCCACATCCTCTCCAGCATCTATTGTTGGTAGATTTCTGAATGTGAGCCATTCTAACTGGGGTGAGGTGAAACCTCATTGTGGTTTTGATTTGCATTTCCCTGATTGCTAGTGATCTTGAACATTTTTTCATGTGTCTGTTGGCCCTTTGGATTTCCTCTTTTGAAAAATGTCTATTGAGGTCCTTGGCCCATCTCTTAAGTGGGTTGTTTGTTTTCATGTTGTGGAGTTTCTTGATCTCTTTGTAGATTCTGGTTATCAACCCTTTATCTGTTGCATAGCTTGCAAATATTTTTTCCCATTCTGTCGGTTGACTCTTCACTCTCCTGACTGTTACTTTTGCAGTACAGAAACTTCTCAATTTGATGCAATCCCAATAGTTGATTTTGGCTTTGACTGCCTGGTGCCTCCAGGGTCTTTTCTAGGAAGTCTTTGCCGGTACCTATATCTTGCAGGGTTTCTCCAATGCTCTCTAATAATTTGATGGTATCAGGTTGTAGATTTAAGTCTTTAATCCATGTTGAGTGAATTTTTGTGTAAGGTGAAAGGTAGGGGTCTTGCTTCATGCTTCTGCATGTGGAAATCCAATTTTCCCAGCACCATTTATTGAATAGACTGTCCTTACTCCAGGGATTGGTTTTAGATCCTTGATCAAATATAAGTTGGCTGTAGATGTTTGGATTGATTTCTGGTGTTTCTATTCTATTCCATTGGTCTATCCCATCTGTTTCTGTAAGAGTACCATGCTGTTTTGATAATAACTGCCCTGTAGTATGTCCTGAAATCTGGTATTGTGATGCCTCCGGCTTTGTTTTTGTTGTACAAGATTGCTTTAGCTATTTGAGGTCTCCTGTGTCTCCATATGAATTTCAGCATCATTTTTTCCAGATCTGAGAAGAATGTCTTTGGTATTTTGATTGGTATTGCATTGAATGTATAAACTGCTTTCGGGAGAATGGACATTTTGATGATATTGATTCTTCCAATCCAAGAGCATGGAAGATTTTTCCATTTCTTGGTATCCTCTTCTATTTCTTTCTTTAAGGTTTTGTAATTTTCATTGCAGAGATCTTTAACGTCCTTGGTTAAGTTTATTCCAAGGTATTTGATTGTTTTTGTAGCTATTGTGAATGGGATTGATCTTAGCAGTTCTTTCTCAGCTGTGGCATTGCCTGTGTATATAAAGGCTATTGATTTTTGTGCATTGATTTTATATCCTGCTACTTTGCCAAACTCTTCTATGAGTTCCAATAGTCTCTTAGTAGAGTTCTATGGATCCCCTAAATAAAGAATCATATCATCTGCAAAGAGGGATAGTTTGAGTTCTTCCTTCCCAATTTGTATCCCTTTAATTTCTTTTTCTTGCCTAATAGCTCTGGCTAAAACTTTGAGAACTATATTGAATAGCAGTGGTGAGAGTGGGCATCCCTGTCTGGTACCAGATCTCAGTGGAAATGCTTCCAACTTTTCCCCATTCAATAGGATGTTGGCCATGGGTTTTTCATAAATTGCTGATTGTATTGAGGATTCCAAACCCATTTTGCTTAGAGTTTTCATCATGAAAGGGTGTTGTATTTTATCAAATGCTTTCTCTGCATCTATTGAGATAATCATATGGTTTTTCTTCTGCAGTCTGTTAATGTGGTGTATCACGTTGATTGTTTTGCAAACATTGAACCATCCCTGCATACCAGGGATAAATCCCACTTGGTCTGGGTGGATGATTTTTCTGATGTGTTGTTGCATTCTATTGGCCAGAATTTTATTGAGGATTTTTGCATCTATATTCATCAGGGGTATTGTTCTGTAATTCTCTTTCAATGCTGCATCTTTTTCCGGCTTAGGAATTAAGGTGATGCTGGCTTCATAAAAAGAATTTGGGAGGATTCCCTCTTTTTCGATTGTTCTGAATAGTTTGAGGAGAATTGGAGTTAGTTCTTCTTTAAATGTCTGGTAGAATTCAGCAGTGAATCCATCTGGTCCTGGGTCTTTCTTTGTTGGGAGGGCCTTTATTACTGTTTCACTTTCTGTCTCAGTTATGGGTCTGTTTAGGTTTTCTATGTCTTCCTGGTTCAATTTAGGTAGGTTGCATGTGTCCAGGAATCTATCCATTTCTGATAGGTTTCCCTGTTTGCTGGCATGCAAGTCCTTGTAGTAATTTCTGATGATCCTTTTTATTTCTGTAGTGTCTGTTGTTACGTTTCCTTTTTCATCTCTGATTTTATTGATTTGGGTCTTTTCTCTTCTTTTTTTAGTTAGCTGGGCCAATGGGGTGTCAATTTTGTTTATTTTTTCAAAAAACCAGCTCCTTGTTTGGCTGATTTTTTGTAATGTTTTTTGGATTCAATCCTGTTGATTTCTTCTCTGATTTTAATTATTTCTCTTCTCCTAGTAGATTTGGGTCTGGTTTCCTGAAGATTTCCTAGATCCTTGAGATGAATTGAAAGGTCATTTATTTGGTGCCTTTCCAATTTCTTGATGTAGGCACCTATTGATATAAACTTTCCTCTTAACACTGCTTTTGCTGTGTCCCATAAATTTTGGTATGTTGTGCTGTTATCCTCATTTACTTCCAGAAAGTTTCTGATTTCTCTTTTGATTTTTTATATGACCCATTGTTCATTCAGGAGCATGTTGTTCAATCTCCATGTGTTTGCATATGTTCTAGGGATTCCTGAGTTGCTAATTTCCAACTTCATTCCTTTATGGTCTGAGAAGCTGCATGGTATGATTCTAATTCTTTTGAATTTGCTGAGACTTGCTTTATGGCCTAGTATGTGGTCAATCTTAGAGAAGGTTCCATGTACTGCTGAGAAGAATGTAAAATCTTTAGCTGTATTATTGAAAGTTCTGTAGATATCTATTAGATCCATTTGGGCTATAGTGTCGTTTAAATCTACTTTCTCCTTGTTGATCTTCTGTCCTGTTGATCTGTCTATTTCTGAGAGTGGAGTATTGAAGTCCGCCAGTACTTTTGTATTGGAGTCTAAGTCTCCCTTTAAGTCCCTTAACAAATGTTTTAAATAAACTGGTGCCCTGTAATTAGGTGCATATACATTGATAATCGTTATATCTTCCTGTTGAGTTGATCCCTTAATTGTTATATAGTGCCCCTCTTTGTCTCTCTTAACAGTTTTTGTGTTAAAGTTTATGTTGTCCGATATTAAGATGGCTACGCCCGCTCTTGTTTCATTTCTGTTGGCATGGTGTATCTTTTTCCAGCCTTTTACTTTCAGTCTGTATGCATCTGTGTTGGAAAGATGTGTTTCTTGTAAGCAGCAAATAGATGGGTTTTGTTCCTAAACCCAACCAGCCAATCTGTGTCTTTTAACTGCACAGTTCAGGCCATTAACGTTCAATGTGACTATTGATAAGTAGTAACTTTGCCCTGCCATTTGCCAAAGATATTTTCTAATATATGCTTTGAACTTCCTGTGATCTTTTGCTGTGAGGTTTCCTTTGTTTACCTTCTTTCATATTGATGGCCGTGTTTCTGTGTGTAACACATCTTTAAGCATCTTTTGCAGGCTGGACGAGTGGCGACAAATTCTTTCAATTTCTGTTTGCTGTTAAAAGTCTTTATTTCACCTTCATTCACAAATGAGAGCTTTGCAGGATATAATATTCTGGGCTGGCAGTTTTTCTCTCTTAGTACCTGGGCTATGTCTCTCTCGTGAAAATGAAATTTTAAGGAAGAGTCAAAATGAAACTCAGAAACTAGTAGAATAGGAAAGTGTAATAGTCAAGAGAAATCAAAATGAAATGAAGAGCTCAATAGATCAAATGACAAACACATTAGAAAGCCTTAAAAACAGAATGGGTGAAGCAGAAGAGAGAATATCGGACTTAGAAGATAGAGCACAGGAAAACATACAGTCAAACCAAAGAAAAGAAGAGGAAAATAGAAACCTAAAAAATATTGTTGGGAATCTACAGGATACTATTAAAAAAACCAACATTCGAGTTCTAGGAGTTCCTGAAGTAATGGAGAGAGAGAAAGGATTGGAAGGCCTTTTTAGTGAGATACTAGCAGAGAACTTTCCAGGTTTGGAGAAGGACAGAGATATCCTAGTACAGGAAGCTCATAGAACCCCCAATAAACATGACCAAAAGAGATCCTCACCACGACACGTGGTAATTAAACTTACCACAGTGAAACATAAAGAAAAGATCCTAAAATGTGCAAGAGAGAAACGTCAGATTACTCTCAGAGGATCTCCAATCAGACTCACAGCTGACTTCTCATCAGAAACCCTACAAGCCAGGAGGGAATGGCGAGACATAGCACAGGTGCTAAGAGAGAAAAATTGCCAGCCCAGAATATTATATCCTGCCAAGCTCTCATTTGTGAATGAAGGTGAAATAAAGACCTTTCATAGCAAACAGAAATTGAAGGACTTTGTGGCCACTCGTCCGGCCCTGCAAAAGATACTTAAAGATGTGCTACACTCAGAAACACAGAAACACGGCCATCAATATGAAAGAACCCGAATGTTGGGTTTTTAAATAGTATCCTGTAGATTCCCGGCAATATTTTTTAGATTTCTAATTTCCTCTTCTTTGCTTTGACTGTATACTTTCCTGTGCTCTGTCTTCTAAGTCCAATATTCTCTCTTTTGTTTCACTGACTCTGTTTTTAAGGCTCTCTAATGTGTTTGTCATTTGATCTATTGAGTTCTTCATTTCATTTTGATTTCTCTTCACTATCACACTTTCCTGTTCTACTAGTTTTTGCGTTTCATTTTGATTCTCCCTTAAGATTTCATTTTCTCGAAGGAGATTTTCTATCCTGTCCAGTAAGGAATTCCGTACCTCAAGCATTTGTTTTTGAAAAATTCTAATTGTTCTTATCATAAATTTTTTGAAATCCGTATTTTGCATTTCTTCCATCTCATCATCTTCATAGTCTTGGCTTGGGGTGTCTTGTTCATTTGGGGGTGCCAAAATGTCTTCCTTGTTCTTGTTTCCTCGGTTTTTGCGTTTGTTGCTTGGCATTGTGGAGATATTCTTTGGATTCTTCTTCCCTCGCTGTGGTGTTTTTTCTTGTTATACTATGACTGTATTAAGTGGACTGTCTGCTTTTGATGGAGCCTTAGAGGCTTGAGGTGGGTGTGGCCTTAGAGCTCTGTTTGGTTCCTCAGGGTTAAGGGTGTGCCCGAGGTGACACTCCCAGGTTAGGCGTGGTAAATCTCTCTCTCTTTCTTTCTTTTTTTGATTCAGAAGGGAGGTAATTCCGCACAGCTGAGCGGAATTGAAGGTAGTTAGCAGGTGAATGATATACCCACAGGAGCCAGAGATCGGAAGCTCTTTCCCAAGGACCACACAGGGAATCTGTGCTGCCCTCAGTGTGGGCTCAAATTCTCCTGCAGTCTCCCACTGGGTTGCCAAGGTTACCGGATTGTAGCGTCTCTGGAGAGTACTCACGTGAACTCCCTGAGTTCTTGCCCTCACCATCTCTTTTTTCACAGTCTCAGTTCATTAGCACCACACATTCACTAGGTCCTAATCTCCTGTTATTTCACCCCCCTCCCCCGAGTTAGGTTTTTCTGCTTGGCTGAGGGCTGGTGCAGACCTGAGGTCGCCCTGCTTATGACGTATGTCCAAAATGGTGCCTGCTCTTTGTCTTGCTCGCTTTTGAGAGGTGAGCAGAGAGAGAGAAACTCATGTCCATATTGGTCACTTTTTCTTTCCCTCTCTCTTCTAGTTAGGCTGGTGAACTTCTCCCCACGGGGTTTCAAGCCTTGTTCCCTCTAGTCTCCTCTTTCCACTTGCCCTCCAGTGTCTTGGGCTATCGAGGTTTGGCTCACCTCGTGTACCAGCGCTGGTGTGTTGATTCTGCCGCTGGTGTCCCTGTGGGCTCCCAAGCTCTCCATGCATCCACGCAGGTCCACCGTGAATCACTAGTTCCGGAAGAGTTTCCTCTGCTGTTTCTTCCCCTACGCTTCCTTGAACCTGCAGTATCTCCACTTTTATTAAACTGTCTCTTCCCGGACTATCAGTGTGCTCCCTTCCTATTCCTCCATCTTGCCGCTCTCCCCTACATCATTGTTAACCCTAAGAAAAAAAGCAGAGAGATGGCTCAGTTCAGTCAGGGGCTTCCCCCTTTGTGGAGTCCCCTCCTCCAGCTGTGACTGTGTCACACAGCGTGGATGGCATCGCCTCCGCCATGACCTCATTTCCTGAGCACTGCTGTCCATTTGTTCTGGTGGAATCAGGGGCGAAGCCTGGCACATCTGCCGCTCTCTGTAGCCCGGGTCAGCTCTGAGGCAGCAGGTTGCACAGACAGTGAGGGGTGCAGCCGTTCTCCAACCCTGCTGTGTGTTTACAGCCGGGAGAATTTGGGGAAATTGCTGTGTCAAACATGTTCTGAGATGAACTCACTTGATCCCCACACCTGTGGCTGCCACCAAGGGACCGTGACCATGACCGGGCCAACGACCCTCACGGCAAAGTTTCCTTGGTGCTGTGCAAAGAACATCATATGCTGTCATCTTGATTCTTTTTTTTTTTTTTTTCTTTTTGGTACTAAAATGTCTTGCTATAAGGAATGGAGCAGTTGCAAGACCTCGAGTGGATGTTTTGGTTCAACTTCTTTTTTTATTATTTAATTTTTTTTAAATTTTTGACAGGATGAGTGGACAGTGAGAGAGAGAGATAGAGAGATAGAGAGAAAGGTGTTCCTTTACCATTGGTTCACCCTCCAATAGCCACTGCGGCCGGAACACCACACTGATCCAAGGCAGGAGCCAGGTGCTTCTCCTGGTCTCCCATGGGGTGCAGGGCCCAAGCACTTGGGCCATCCTCTACTGCCCTCCTGGGCCACAGCAGAGAGCTGGCCTGGAAGAGGGGCAACCGGGACAGAATCCGGTGCCCTGACCGGGACTAGAACCTGGTGTGCTGGTGCCATAGGTGGAGGATTAGACTATTGAGCCGCACTGCCGGCCTTGGTTCAACTTCTACAAGTGTCCAAGCAGCCCCAACACTCTGAATCTGTGCAGTGGATTGGTTGTGGAAGCCGTCACTTGCTCTTGGGTCAGTACACTGAGTGCAGACATGTCCACCTGCCCGAGGTGAGGCCGTGTCCCAGAGCCAGGCCAGGGCTGGCTGGGGGGCTGGGTGCTGGCCTCGTTTCTCTCTCTGGACAGTGAGTGGGGAGACCCACAGGTTCCCGGTGCAGCCCTCATTGCGTGTCCCTGGCTTTAATCCCCTCGGTCCTGTCCCTCCACCAGGCCCTGTGCGGCTGTGCAGGAGCCCAGGGCTCAGGAGTGGGGGCTGTGGAGGGGTAAGCAGTGTTCGTGGAGCCCCGAGTGACTGATGGCTGCAGGCCGTGTGCCTTCCCAGTCAGAACCGCGCTTCAGAGGTGGGTGGTGGTGCTCATCCTGTGTGAAGACTGGGGAGTCCAGAACAGGCCCACACCTTGTACAGCCGGTCACTCAGCCAGGCCAGGCACTCACCTTGTACAGGTGCACTGATCCCAGACAGTCATTCTCCTTGTACAGCCAGGCACTGCGCCAGGGACAGGCGTGAACTGAGCCAGGGACAGGTGTACTGAGCCTGGGACAGTTGTACTGAGCCCGGAACAGGCAGGTACCGTGTATGGCCAGGCACTGAGATGGGACAGGTGTACACCTAAAAGCCAGGCACCAAGACAGGACAGGCAGGCACCTTGTACAGGTACACTGAGCCCGTGAAAGGCTCTCACCTTGTACAGTCGAGCACTGATCAGGGACAGGCAGGCACCTTGTACAGCCGGGCACTGCTGCAAGCTTGTGTGTCAGGCGCGCACATTTACTCCTTGATGTGGCCGGGTCGGGAGTCTCAGGCACCGTAACTGCACTGTAGCCGGATCTTATGTTGCTGAGCTGGAGGAATGAGCCCCTGAATGGAAGTTTCCAGAGGAAACCCAGCAGCTTGTGGGCAGGCTGCATGCTGGCCATGGGACCTTCTGTGAGTTCTGGGCCTGGACCCTGCTGCAGGCGGGGTTCCTCCTCTGGGCACCCCGCCCCACCCTGCACCCTCTCCGTGTATCTCTGAAATGGGGTAGACACCCCTGACCACCACGTCTGGACTCTGCTGGACAAGCACACTCCCCACTGTGCCTCCAGGCTCACCCCCAGGCGGACTCTGACCCACTGAGTGCCGGCCTGCTGTGGCCAAGCCTCTGCAGGACAGCAGGCGGTGGAACTGGGGCCAGCTGCCCGAGGCTCTGTGGGGGAAGGGTGACCACGGGGCCTCCCTGGCCTGTGTTCTGGGTGGGGGGCCGCCATCGTCATGTACACTGTTCTCAGACCCTGGACGGTAGGGGGTCCAGGCTTCCAGAGTCCTCAGTGTCCCTGGTGACCAGTGGTCCCCGGGGCCACACCTGGGAGCAGCTCCACGTGCCGCTATTGAAAGGTCGCCTTGGGAAGCCCTGGTGGAACAGGACGGGAGTCCAGGAGAGAGAAACTCTCAGCAGGTCTCTGTAGCGCCTTGTGTGTGCACGGAGCAGGAGCTCGGGCCCAGAGAGCACGGGACAGGGTGGACCAGGCGCTAACGGGTGCAGAGCTGGACTCCCTGCTGGTCTGGGGCATGTTTGTGTTGAGCCCGGCGCTGACCCCGTCAGCCTGTCCTTCAGTCCCGCCTCCTGGGGCTGTCAGCTCCACAGTGGGCTTGTGGGACCCCGGGGAGGGCGGGGACCCTGGACCAGAGAGGGGAGGACTCCTGCCCTAGGGGACCTGACCCGTTCTGGAGCTGGGTTCTGAGTTCCAGCCTGCCCCTGTGGGTGCCACCAGGACCCTCCCACATTTCTCTCCTGTACCTGGGGCTGCTCTGGGAGGCCTGAACTGGCTGTGGGACCGCTTCCTGGGCCACAGCACACAGTGGGTGCTGCCAGCCTCACACCTGCTCTCTGGCCCGTTGGCCGCAGCTGGCCTTGATGAGTGTTGCTGGAATCCCTCTGCTCTCAGGTCTCCGAGGGCACAGGACACAGCTGGCAAAGGGTTAAGCTGCCCATGTCCCTGCTGTCGGGCAGGGCACAGTCTGGATGCGAGAGGCCCTCCCCAGAAGGCAGCGCCCTTTCTGACTGTGGGAACTGGCTATATAAGGTCCCACACACCTGTACCCTCCACAGGACCCACCTGGCCCAGGAGTGTCTCTGATCAGATCATCAGGTGGGGGCTGCAGGGCTGGGGCTGAGCCTGGGGGAAGCTGAGACCCAGGATGGGCACTCAGTGCTGGCTCAGGTCCTGTCAGGCTGTGCCCAGACTGGTCGTTCTCATGGCTTGTGTTCTGGCCTGTGCTCCTCTGTTACCAGCTCAGGACACTGGGAACTGGAGGGGCGGGAGGGTGTGGGCTGGGACGTGGTTTGTGTGTCATTAACTGTGCACCATGTGCCACCTGTGTGTGTGCTCTGTGTGCTGTGTGTGCCATCTGTGTCTGCTGCCCGGTGTGTTGTCTGTGTGTGCACTGTGGCACCCTGTGTGTGCTGTCCATGCGTGTGTGTGTGTGTGTGTGTGTGTGTGCCATCTCTATGGGCGGCCCTGCGAGTGCTGCATCCTCACAGCCCCTGAGCTGCACTCCCCTGCATGGGAGACGTCAGCCTGTCATGGTAGGGCCCTGCCGGGTTGTGGGAGAGCTCGGTGATGCAGTTGGTGGTGGGAAGGCGCTCTGCTCACTACACAGGGCTCTGACGTGATCTGCAGCGTCACACACTGCTCACCCATGGGGCGGCTGTCAGGGCCCTGGGTCCCACCACACGGTCACCTTGGCTCTGCGTGTTGGCCGTGTGCCCTGGGCTGGGTGTGGCCCCCGGGCCTCTGAGGATGAAGTTGATCAGCAGGTGCGCACCTGGGGGACACGCCCTGTGCCCTCTGTAGGCTGGGAGCCCACTCAGCGTGCTCAGGTCTCCTGCACCCAGACGAGGCTGCAGAGGCCTGGAGTGGGGCCAGCTCAGAGGGCCAGGGTGTGGCCTGGCCACAGACTGACCACGCGTGCTGTGCCCTCTCCAGGATCCCCACGAGGCAGGGTGTCCTGTGGGGGACAAACGGGACCTCCTGCTGATGGGCTGGGCCTCGTCCTCTGCCCTAACCATCAGCGAGTCAGGGTCACGGTGCAGTAGGAGCAGCAGGTGTGTGGCTGTGTGCGATGTGTAGGGCACATGTGTGTGGTGTGTGGTGTGTGTGTGACATGGATGTAGCATGTGTGGATGTGGCATGCAGTGTGTTGTATGTGTGTGGTGATTGTGGTATGTGTTGGCTGTGTTGTGTAGCATCTACATATGTGTGTATGTGATGTGTGCATAGCCTGATGTGTGAGTTGTGTGTTGTTTAGCATGTGTGTTGTGTTTGTGGTGTGGTGTGGCATGTGCATGTGTGTTATGTGTGGCATGTGTTGATATGTTTGTGACCCGTATGGTGTGGCATATGTGGCATGTTGTATGATGTGCACATGTATGTGTATGTGCACGTGATGAGTGTGATATGGTGTGTATGTGTGGTGCGTGTTCTGTGTGTGTTGTGTGTGTTATGTGTGTTTGTTATGCATGTGTGGTAAATGTGGATGTGGTGTATGTGCTATGGTGTGCATGTGGGTATGATGTGAATGTGTAGTGTGCATGTTGTGTGATGTGCATGTGTGGCCTCTATGTACAGCATGCACACGTGTGTGTGTGATATGGTGTGCATGTGTGGAGAGTGTTGTGGGATGTGATTGGTGTGTTTGTCTTGTGTGTGACATGTGTGTGTCATGCATGTGTGCATGCATATGTAGATATGTGTGTGGTATATGTGGTGTGTGCATGTGTGGTGGGCATGTGTGTGTGGAGGGGAAGTGTGTGGTGAGGTGGGAGGGGCTTGCAGCTCCCCAGGGAAGGTGGGCTCCTCTCCAGAGGGGCATAGCTGTCCTACTCACCCTGGACCCGGGATGTGGGAGCAGCGCAGCTGGGTGTGTGGCAGTGGCTCTCCCTCCACACTGCGGCTTCCTCACCTGCGGAGCGGGACGAGCAGCCCAAGGATGGCAGCAGCCAGGGGGCTTTCTGCAGGGGTGGGGGTGCTGGGTGCCCCTGCCCACCCCACACAGTGGCTCCTGAGCCCTGGGAATGTGAGCTGTGTGATGGGAAACAGAGCTTCCCATGTAGTGTCGATGAACTTGACCTTGAATATCTCTGTGTTGCTGTGGCCAGAGTCTGTGGGGTAAATGAGTAACGAGGCAGAGCACTGCAGGGCCGGCCGCCTGCTCTCCCTGCTGAATGACAGCGGGTGGTGGGAGTTGGGTGGGTGACAGGAGGGGTGGGCGTCAGGTGATTGAAAGGAGGTGGTGGGTGTCGGGTGGGTGACAGGAGGGGGTGGACAGGTGGGTGTCAGGAGGGGGTGGGCGTCGGGTGGGTGACAGTTGGGGTGGGCGTCAGGTGGGTGACAGGAGGGGTGGGCGTCAGGTGGATGAAGGAGGTGGTGGGTGTCGGGTGGATGAAGGAGGTGGTGGGCGTCGGGTGGGTGACAGGAGGGGGTGGGTGTGGGTGGGTGACAGGAGGGGGTGGACAGGTGGGTGTCAGGGGGTGGGTGTCTCGTGTTGGAAGCAGTCAGGGCTCAGGAGGTGGGTGCCTGTGGTGGTGGGGACAGAGCTGCTGAGTGCCGAGTGAGTGCAGTGGGGAGATCCCAGCTGAAGACAGACCCTGAGGACAGGGCCAGGGAGTCAGTCGCCTGCCCACGTCACACCCGAGGGGCTCCACGGGCCGTGCCCCGGCTGGGTCTCACACGGGCGCGATGCCTCTGTAGCTGTGGAGGCCGGGAGCTCCCGGCGCACGTGAGAGCAGGGTGGATGGGTGTCGGGCTCTGTGCTCCTGTCTGCACCCCTGAGGGCGACAGGCCCCCGCCAGCCCCGGGCTGCCTCCCCTGTCCCTCCAGGCTCCAGGCTCGTGGCCCCGCCCTCAGGAGGCTCAGCTCCAGCACCATGAAGGGCATCCTGGTCCTCGGTCTCCTCGCAGCGCTCGCTGTGGCCCCCGGAGGTGAGAGAAGCTGTGGGGGCCGCAGTGCGGGAGACAGGAGGGGGTGGGTGACTGGAGGGGGTGGGTGTTAGGGGTCCCCAGAAGGTTGGGATTTATCCTCTTTCCCCCTGAGGTGAGCGCTGTCTCTGCTCTGTGTCACCAGATGGAGCCACGTGGGCTCTTTTGTCTCCGCAGGGTCCCTGGACTGTCCGCAGTGCTCCTCATTTGATGCCCCCTGTGACGGCAGCGTTGTCTCTCCATGTCCTGATGGCACCTATACCAGCTGCATCACTTCCTGTGCCAGCTGGCCTTCAGGTCAGCCTGGGCTGTGTGCCCCCCCACCCTGGGACTGGCCCCGGGCAGGCCTGGGGAGGGCTGCCAGGCTGGGAGGGAGGCCTGAGATGAGGCCGGGCTGTGCCAGGGCAGGGGGTCGTGGAGCAGCTCCTGGCCAAGGGGAGACGGGTCAGGCAGGGCTCATTCCGGAGCCTTCTCGGGGCTGTGGAAGCAAAGGCGGCTCAGGCGGCCGCTCTGCCTGGGCCTGCATCGCCCTGTTCCACTGCCTCACCGCGGGGCAGCTCCTGCCTGGTGAGTTCCCCCACACTTCTCACCTCGGACATTTCCACACCAGACAACAGCGGGCAGAAGAGCGCGAGGACCGTGCGTGCCCCTTGTCCATGTCAGCAATGACCGACACTCTTACTTTACTATAATGTGTTAAAGTGAACATGTACATGATCTGAAATCCATGCTTTTTATCTCTCAGATTACACAATTTTCATAAACTTTGTGAAGACCCTTTGTTGCATGGATTTAAAATTTGTGTGCACTGAAGTAACTAATCTTTTAATTCCATTTTTCCATGAGCTTTGTTAAGTGCCCTCGTGTGTGTGTGTGTGTGTGTGTGGTCCTTTTCCCTATAGATACTTCACTGTCATCTGTGATACCAGCTTTTAAATAAACATAACTAGCGTTCCGTTATCATTAATAAGGCATTAACTGCAACTCTGTCATTTCTTCTAACACTTGGGCCATCTGAGACTCTCTGGGTTTGAAACACACTGTGATGCAGTGGGTAACCTGCTGTGCCGCAGGGCTGACCCCTAGATTTATGTTTAAGTGGGCTTCGTGGCTAGTGGCCGCCAAACTGGACAGCTCTGGCCCAGGAATTTTACTGGGTCTGTGCCCAGTGTTTAGGCAGACCATGTGGGTTTGCAGACAAGGTGCAGCAAATTTGCTGGATTATTGTAATTAAAAGAAAAAGATTTATTTATTTATTTGAAAGACACACAGAGAAGGATAGGCGGGGGATGGGGGTGTCTTTGATCTGCTGGTTCACTCCCCAATTGGCCACAATTGCGGGAGCTGTGCCGATCTGAAGCCAGGAGCCAGGAGCTTCTCCCCTGTCTCCCACGGGGGTAAAGGGGCCCAAGAACCTGAGCTATCTTCCACGGCGTTTCCAGGCACATATAACAGACCTGGATGGTTAGTGGAGCAGCTTGGACTTGACCTGAGGCCATATGGGATGCTGGCACTGCAGGTGGTGGCGTTAGCTGCTATGGTATAGCGCCGGCCCCATTATTTTCTCTCTCTCTGTCTTTTTAAAAAAATTTATTTGTTTCTTTGTTTTGTTTTGTTTTTGACAGACAGAGTTGGATAGTGAGAGAGAGAGACAGAAAGAAAGGTCTTGCTTCCATTGGTTCACCCTCCAGATTGTCGCTATGCCCGGTGCTGTGCCAATCTGAAGCCAGGAGTCAGGTGCTTTTTCCTGGTCTCCCACATGGGTGCAGGGGCCCAAGCACTTGGGCCATCCTCCACTGCCCTCCTGGGCCATAGCAGAGAGCTGAATCGGAATTGGAGGAGCTGGGACTTGAACCTGTGCTCACAGGGGATGCTGGCACTGAAGGTGGCGGCGTTAGCCGCTGTGCCACATCACTGGCCCCGATTATTCTCATTTAGGACTGGAGGGTGGTCTCCAGGCGGTCACTTGGACCGCCCACTTGTAGGGCCCGCCCTCTCCTGGGTCTGCCTGCATTTCTGCTGCTCCCCTGCTGCACAGGTGTGGCTGATGGAGCAGCAGCTTTCTCTTCCCAGGAACCCTCGCCGCTGCGTCCAAACCTGCACTGCGCTGAGGGGAGCGTGTGTGCGCTGGCCAGAAGCCGCTGCTCTTCAGGGTCCCAGGTCCCCACGGCCTCTCCTCCCCAGGGACTAACAGTCTGTGTTTGTCTTTGTGTAGACTCACCTCCCACACGGTTCTATGACATGGCCTGCTCCACAATCGACTGCTCACTGTTGCCTACGCCTCTGGGCTTTTTTGTCTGGGGAGCTGCTGGGCAAACAGCCTGGTTTAAAAGCAAGTGCTGGGGACGGCGCCGCGGCTCACTAGGCTAATCCTCCACCTTGTGGCGCCGGCACACCGGGTTCTAGTCCCGGTTGGGGCGCCGGATTCTGTCCCGGGTGCCCCTCTTCCAGGCCAGCTCTCTGCTGTGGCCCGGGAGTGCAGTGGAGGATGGCCAAGTGCTTGGGCCCTGCACCCTATGGGAGACCAGGAGAAGCACCTGGCTCCTGCCTTCGGATCGGCGCGGTGAACCAACGGCAAAGGAAGACCTTTCTCTCTGTCTCTCTCTCTCACTGTCCACTCTGCCTGTCAAAAAAATTAAAAACAAACAAACAAACAAAAAAAACCAAGTGCTGGAATGGAGGACCCTGCAGTTGTACCAGCTGCCTCCCCCCAGGTGGGTGCCAGCCCCATGGTCCCGTTGCTGGGCCACCTGTGCTCCCTGCCCTTGGGGGCCACCTGCAGGCCAGGCCCTCCTGTCACATCTGAATGACACTCACACCTGATTGACAGAGGGGCGTGAGAACTGCAGGGCAGACAGCACTGCCAGCAGGGACAGACAGGGAGGCTGTGGGGGGGATGTATTTAGTATTCATGTGTTTTCATTTTATCTCAGGCGACACAGAGCCAGAGAGAAGTCTTCCATTTGCCTGTTCATGCCCACATTCCCCAACAGCAGAGGTGGGGCCAGGCCAGGCAGGACTGGGAGCATCTAGGTCTCCCCGTGGTGGTGCAGGAGGAATTCTAGTCCTTGAGTGGTCACTGGCTGCTCCACGCTGCTCCTCAGCAGGAACTGGAGTCAGGGTGCAGCAGGACTTAGGGGGTCCAGGCGCTGCGTTAGGGATCAGGCGCCCCCAGAGGGGTCTCCCTGCTGTGCCCACGCCTCCCCTGGGAGCAGCACCTGGCGCTCCCCAGCAGTTCTCAGACTTCGGGATCCCAGGGCCCTGTTAGGACTCAGGTCTCCCACATTACTGAGGAGTCCAGAGAACTCTGGTTTACGTGCACTCCTCCTGTCAGTATTTACTGTCTGGGAAATTCCAGCTAAGGAAGTTTATAAACCTGCATTAGTTCACCCAAAATAGCAAGCAGCACCTTACCCATCAGCACGTACTTGACAGATAAACACAGCAGTGAGGAGTGTGGCGTTGTCACATACGAGATGGCTGGAGGCTCACACGTGTGTGCATTCCCGTGTGGACAACCCCACCCTGTGTTTGTGAGGGAGAGAGAATGAGGCACAGGCAGTGTGGTGCTGGCCAGAAGTGGTTAACTCAGCCCCCCCGGAAGAGCCCAGGGCTCGGGGTTCCTGAACCCCCGTGTGAGAACCACTGCTCGGGACCAAAGCCCTATTTTGTTTTGTTTTGTTTTTTTTTTTTTTTGAAAAGATTTTTAATTATGTATTCGAAAATGTAACAGAGAGTGTGGTTGGGGGTGAGGTGGACAAGGGATAGATCTTCCAACTGCTGGTTCACTCCTCAAATGGCTGCAATGGCTGGAGCTGGGCTGATCTGAAGCCAGGAGCCAGGAGCTTCTTCCAGGTCTCCCAGGTGGGTGCAGAGCCCAAGCACCTGGGTCATCCTCCACTGCCTTCCCAGCCATAGCAGAGAGCTGGATCAGAAGAGGAGCAGCCGGGACTCATATGAGATGCTGGCACTGCAGGCAGCAGCCCTACGTGCTAGTCTACAGTGCTGACACACGTAGCCTGTGTTCAAAACGAGGTTTATTTATCTTCTCCTGCTTGAACAGTAGATTTAGCAGCAGTCACACACCAGGACACCAACAGTCAGGACAGGTTGGGCCCACCTTTCTCTTCCTAGCCTTTACCCCACAGGCTCAGAGACAGGATGGGCTGTGGGGCAGACCTGGGGGATCTGGTCTTCAGTGGTGGCCAGGGTGGTGTCGAGGCCGGGATGCAGTTGCTCTGTCCTGTCTAACTGCATGGTCGTGATTACGCCTCTTCCCTTGCAGACTTTCAGACTGAAGGGACCGGCAACACACAGTGCCCTGGTTGTATAGCGGTTAACGGCACTTCCTGTGTAGAGATAAACCTGCCATGTAACCCAGGAGAACGCTGTGTCGATGTGCTTGCAGAAGTCGTGCAAGGTATGTCTTGGGATCCAGTTCCTCCAGGGGTCCTGAGATGCAGGTTCACAGAGAGGTGGGGGAGGCAGCCTGACACGGGGACGTTGCTGGGATGCCTGTGAGCGGGAGAGAGGCTACAGTGCTGTCTCAGGGCTGCCTTCTCAGGGCAGGGCTGCTTCCTCTGCTGCTGGCCCAGGGCCTCCACCTGTGCTGGCTGTCAGTCACCAGGCTGCTTCATTCCACAGGTGGGGTGGGGTGGCCTCTGCACACCTGCACTCTTCTACCTGTCACACTTGGCGCAGTGCTAACTTAGCGGGCGGGGTCCCCTGGTGGAAAGTGTCAAATTCAGCTTCCAAATCCAACCAATCGTCCTTGCCGACTAAAGCAATGGGTTCTCCTGGGGCTACACAGCAGACCCAGGTCCCACAGCTGCAGGCCTGGACCCTCATGGATGGGTCCCTGGCAGGGGCAGGTCCTGCAGAGCTCAGAGCCTTGCAGGTCTGCTCCTCACCAGCAGGGGGAGCAGGCTTCCCCAGGGCCATGTGGGCATCAGGCATGGATGTTAATTGCAGTTCTGGATTTCTCAGTGGTCTGCCCGGCTGGCCTCAGCGTCACCAGGTCCTCAGTGTACACAGGGCCTCTCTCCAGCTGGACTCTGGGGTCTGGACAGTGGACAAGGACCCACAGCTGCCCCAGGTGTCACGCAGAGCAGCCCCCATCCCCAGCTCCTCACGTATTTCCTGGAACACTGGGAATCCCAGTGGGCATGGCTCTTTGTGTTTTAACCTCCCTGGGATGTCTACACTGCTGTGGGTTTTACCTCCAGGGCTGGGAGCCCGGCGGTGGGGGGACTTGATGCGTCCTGTCCCTGTGTCCTCTGCTGCAGGCGACCTGGGAGGTTTTTCCTTGTAGAGCTCAACTTGGGTCAATGCCATCAAATGTGAACTTTTTAAATTATTTTGCCCAGGGTCACTTTTTAAAAAACTCAGCAGAGAAGTGCACTGGTCCACTTCTTCCTTTCAAAAGATAAAAAGATTTATTTATTTAATTGAAAGGCAGAGTTACACAGAGAGAAGAGAGGCAGAGAGAGAGAGAGATGTTTTCCACCCACTGGTTCGCTCCCCAATTGGTTGCCCCTGCTGGAGCTGAGCTGATCTGAAGCCAGGAGCCAGGAGCTTCTTTTTGTCTCCCATGTGGATGCAGGGACCCAAGGACTTGGCCCATCTTCTACTGCTTTCCCAGCCCTAATAGAGAGCTGGATAGGAAGTGGAGCAGCCAGGTCTTGAGCTGGCACCCACATGGGATGCTGGCACTGCAGTCAGTGGCTTTACTTGCTAATCAACATCAGTGGTCCCGTGTCTTCCTAACACACTAGCCCAGCCCCCGGTGCCCTGTCTGGTAGCCAAGGGCAGGAGCCGCCCTGCCAGGTTCTGGTGCTCTCCCCCCAGGGCAGGCGCCCTGCCCCCTCCCCCCCGGTCCGAATCTTGCTCGTCTGCACGAGGTTACCGAGTCCCTTCTGCCTGTTTTTGCTTCTGCTCAGGGGAAACTGAGGCAGGTAGAATCAGGTCCAGAGAAGAGTGGGGTCTGGCCCGGCCTGGATGAGGAGGACCCAGGCCCGGTCCTCCCAGGTGAGGCAGGAGTGCCTGTCTGTCTACCTTGGGTCGGCCGCCCCTGTGGGTCACAGCCCGGATGGCTGACCTGGAGGGGCAGGTGAGTTCTGAGCCCCGCGGCCCTGGCCATGTAATTGGCTGGGTGCTGGTGCCGTCCGCTGGGCCATGGCGCTCAGGTGACCCCACCTCTAGGTACCACTGTGGTGTTCACGCTCCGGGTCAAAGGCTGCTCCGACATCACCGAAGAACTCTGCCGGTTCCTGTAGACACCGAACATCAGGATAGGGAACATCGTCTTCCGGCAGCTCATCTGCAGTGACCCCGACCCGATCACCAAGAACCTGAACTCGGGCGCGGCCCTGGCAGGTGCCCCCTGAGCCATTACCGCAGGCCTGGGGCTGGGGCAGCTGTGGCTGCTCAGAGCCTGTGCTGCCCTGGCCCCGCCCTTCCTAGCCCCGCCCCAGCTCCGCCCTATCCCTGCCCCCCACCCTCCAGAGCTGCGGTGAAGCTACACCTACTAGGGCCTTGGCCACATCTGCCTGTGTCCCGTGGGCCTGGCCATGGTGAATGAAAGAGCCCAAGTGGGCGAAGACCAGGGGCACCGGGCGCACGGGTGTGGCCTCGAGGGAACGGATTCTCCGCCTGAAGAGCCAAAGTGACGCCATTTAAAGAAAATAAAATAAAAAGCAGCCTCCGTTTCCTGCAGCAGACCCAAGTCCTTGTAAAAGCAGGCATCCAGGCGTTCCAGAGACCTCAAAGCTGACCAGGGACAGCTCAGCAGACCAAGGGCAGCTCATAGAGATTACGAAATGAGTAACTCCCTGACCCCAGGCCAAATGCAGACCCCCCCAACCCCATCCCTCACCCATTCAACTGAGAGCAACCCGGGGCAGCCCCGTCCAGTCACCAAAGCCCCGTGCTGTAAGCCCCCGCTGATGTAACCCTTGGGTTTTCCTTTAAAAGCGCTCCCAAACAAAGGCTGGGCCTTCCTCTGACCTCTGCTGCGTGGCTGGTCAGACGAGGTCCCTGCCGCGCTTGTACTTCCAAATAAACCTTGCTTTTGCATTTCTGTGTGATTGGGTTCTGATAGCTTCTTGGGGATCCACTTATCTGGACACAACAACACGCCATTAATAAAAGACGCGGGCGCGACCCAGCGTGGCTGTCGTCCTGCTGGTTTGCTCGTGGTGACCTCTGCGCGTCCGCCCTGGGCCGCCTATAGCCCAGCTCTTGCTCCCAGCTCCCAGCTCCAGAGCCACACTGCTCTGGGAGTCTCAGGTGCCGCTTCGTGGGAGTTCCAGGACCCGCTCTAGGTCTAAGGCGACAGGCAGCTCGGCCCCTTATGGGCCTCAGTGGGGCGCCCTGCAGGAGTTTCCCTACATGGCAGGAGGCCCAGGGACCCCGTTATGAAGTTGTCAGGAGCTGTTGAAGTGAAAAAAATCTAGAACTGATGCTAACTATC
The DNA here is from genome assembly GCF_964237555.1 of Oryctolagus cuniculus. Lineage (NCBI taxonomy): Eukaryota > Metazoa > Chordata > Mammalia > Lagomorpha > Leporidae > Oryctolagus > Oryctolagus cuniculus. Next base: position 2,092,591 of record NC_091437.1, on the reverse strand, counting down.
AATTGCTTTTTGCTTCTGTACTGCTCTGCTTGCTCAATGACTTAATGCGGGATGCCCAGCGTAAGAAAAGGTGTGTGTGTGGGGGGGGATAATTGTACCTGCATGCCAGGCTTCACACACTCCAGGAAGACGGGAAGCCCCAATTCTTAGAAAACAAAACTTAGTAAATACTTCCTGAAATTAATGGTCTCCTGCTTCCTTGTGTGACCACTTCCTTGTGTGACGCGTAGTCCCCAGACTGTTGAGATACACCAATAAAATGCTCAAATGTAGGTAATTGCCATATGGAGAATAAGAAACCAGCATACGTGTGTGATAACGGATGTACTTGTTACTCATGCGTATGAAAACGCTGAGAAGGAGAGAGGCGGGGCTTCTCACCCTGCACTGCACTGTGTTGTATGTGTGGTGGGAGCCCCAGTTCCTGGCAATATAACCATCAATCCTCTTGCCCCTGCATCTGTGACTGTCTTCTGTGGGATAATTGGGAAAGGTCTCGGAGCCCATATTTCAACATCTGGGGGCTCGCCCGGGATTGAGACCCTCCCAGCTAACTCGGGAAGCACAGGAGGACAGGAGGATTTTTCTGTGTGTGTGTGTATGTCTTAGTTCTGTCCTAGTGTCCGCGAAACTGCCAGGATTGTAGGAGCTCCATTTGCATTGTCCCTGCAGGTGAGTTTGGAAAAGGGATTGGATAACAGGCAGACATGCTGGGAGTCGTCCCTGGCCGATTTGGTCGACCTTGGGCTTATCAGAGTGAACTTGTTTGGTGCCAACCTAAGGGGGTTGCTCCCCTGAACCCGGTGTAGTTCTCTTTTTTTTTTCGGCCACACTGTTTGTGTCTCTGTGTCTTGTTTGTTGTGTGATTGTACTAACCCTTATCATTGGAGAAACAGGACAGCAGGTAAGTATCCCTCTATCCTTTGTAACTGACCATTTTTCTGAGTTCTGATCCAGGGCTTCAGAATTGTCCGTTTCAGTGAAAAAGAGTAAGTTAATAAAATTTTTGTAAAGTTAAATGGCCCTCTTTTGATGTTGGATGGCCTGCAGAGGGACGTTTTCATCTGGCCTTAGTCCAAAAGAGGAAAGAGGAAAAATTCTCAATGAAGCCAGAAAGTAGGTTCCAGATGATGACAGACTACCCACCACCAAACAGAGCCTCACTGATGAGAGTTTCCCTTTGATGCGCACTGGCTGGGATATGAACACGACGGCAGGTGGGGAGTGTCTCCGAATTTATAACCAGACTCTAATGCCGGTCTCTGGGCAGCGGCTAGGAAGCCAACAAATATCTCTAAGGCACATTCTCTGTGCCAGGAGCCAGAAGAGAGTCCCTCTGTTTTTCCAGTAAGGCTGTCTGAGTCCTTCAGACACCGGCCACTCCCCCCACTCACTCCCTGTGGAGAATCCCCCAGGAATCTCAAAGAATCAGGGATCACCGCCTACCTGGAAAGGAGATGAACTGTGGAAACACAGTAAAACACTGAGTTAAGAAGTTGCCACTAGCCACAAAAATAAAAGTAAGTGGAGTTGTAAGTCAGGAGCTGAGGCAATGCCTAACGGCTGTTAGGGAGACACTCCTAATCACACCAAGCAGACAACTCTGGTCAGTCAGATAACAGTGTGCTGTGGACAATGCCCCCCTACCCACGCTGACGGACCATTCAAACCTAAGTAAGGCGGGAGCAGTATTGACTGGACTGTCCAACTGCAAGCAAGGAGGAAACAGCGTTGACTGGACAAGAAGTCGGAGGACTGCAAGCTGGAGGACTCCTGGAGAATGAGGATAAAAAGGGAGCCCTGGCACTGTTAGGCAGGAAGTTAGCTATGAATTATGTGTGTGTGACAAAGGCCTGCAGAGAAGACTTCTACGTCCAGCATATGCATCTACATCTCAAAGTTATCCCGATAATGCTTCAGGGGCAGCCCAGTGTTCGCATCCTGCCCTGCCCCCTTCTACCTGATAACCTGCCAGGCGGAGATCCCTGCCCCTTCAGCCTGACAAATCTTCCACAATCTCCCAGATGCAGCCCAGTATCTGCATTTCAAACACCCTGCTCCGGATCCCCATTCTCTAGAGGGTCCTGCTCACCCTTCCTCTGAAGTCAGGATGGCACCAGCTAGGCTTCCTCCTGTCTGATACCTTCAAGGGAAAACTCAGATAGGAGCTTCTTAATATTTACAGCCATAAAATCCTTTGTTTCAGGAGGAGATGTGTGAAGACAAAGACCCATCTCCTTAAAAACCCCCAGCCTCAACCGGACTTCGCGCTCAGCCCTCTGCCTCTCTGCTGAGCCGCCCGCCTGGCCTGGTCAGGTGTAATCTCTCTACTCAATCATGTAACCTCGCTCCTTCCCCCCTCAGTCTCTCAGGCTCTGTCTGAGGGGTGCCCATCCATCCTTACGGATGTCCCTTCCCTAATAAACCTTGCTATTTTTCCTCCCACTACTCTGTCTCATGCCTGAATTCTTTCTTGCGCGAAGACAAGAACCCTGCAATTTCTCCGGTAACAGCACCACTCTCCATCCTCTCAGGGATCATGGCCTGGTGTGTGTGTGTGTGAACCTCTGGATCTCCACACATCCAGAGCTGACGAGGCAGCCGCTACTCTGCACGGAGCAGGTAGCAGCACAAGCCGACCTGCAGAGCTGTCCCTGAGCTGTAACCCCACTGTGTGTGTGAGTGTGTGTGTGCGTGGCCCAGTGCTAGTGAACCTCTGGAACTCCTTGCATTTGGAGTCGAAGAGCCAGCCCGCTAGCTTTTGCTACGTGGCCCAAGGTGACGACGGGATCAAGAGGCCATCTGGAGCTGCTGCATTGCTGTCCTGCCTCCGTGCCTGACCAGCCGAGATGCCGCCTCACCGCCTGGCCTGGACTCCTTATCAGCCTGCTGCCAGACCTGACCACAGAGCTGGACCAGGCCTCTCAGCTGGGGACCTCTCCAACTTCTCGCCTGGCCGTCAGCCTGGGAACTTGGAGCCTACTGCAAGAGTGACAGCCTTCCCACGACTTCTTGCCTGTGAGTGACTGATCCGAGATCCGTCTCTGCCGAGACATGGACCTCTGGACCTTGAACACTGACACTTTATTTCATGACTGTGATACGAGCCTTGAAAATGCAGCTTTTACAAATAATGGTAGTCATGTGTAATATAATATAACTATGCTTTGACCCTATGCGAGGTATCTGTAAATAATGCTGGAGACCTTGATGTACATACACTATTATAATTGGATAGCCCTCAAAGTTTCTTTAACACTGTATACTGTGATCTGAGGAGTAATGAGTAAGTTCAAGTAGTATTATCGTTATTGATATTAATGGTATTGATCCCAGTAGTCCTCTAGCCATTAAGGAAATAGTGTTACTCTGATAGTTAAGTGTTATTATAGTAAGGAAGTTAAGTAGAAGATAAGTAGTTACGTTAAGCTAAGTAGTGAAGTAGTTAAGTCACATTAAGTAGTGGTGTTAAGTTTATTGATGTGCATTAAATAGTATAGATTGATAAGTATATTGATATTGATAAGTGTATTGACATCAATAAGCATGCTGATGAGTAGTGTGATAAAAACACCTGGTGTGTAAGCAATGAAATCTCTCATTGGAAAGACAGTCTTGTGTCCTGGTGTTCCTTTCTTCCCATGACTGACAAGTCGTACGTCACACTTGCTACTGTCGAGCTGCGTGAGAGTAGGTGCTTACGACACTCCCTGCCACCGGTCTCTCCCCTCCCAGCCTCTGCTGGCAGCAGTGAGAGCAAGGGTGGCGTGGGGCTCCCCAACCCTCACTGTCCACGCTGGCTCCACGCCTGGAGATGGGAGTCCCACGTGAGGGAAACGGGCTGGTGGCTTTGGGCAGCACGGAGCGGGGACGCTCTCTGCAGAGACTCACACAGTCTCCCATTCTCCTGGCCCTGCACAAAACCCCTGTTCCCACAGACTGGGCCTGGTAGGGACACCGTGCACTGCCCTGTTGTGGAGACATTCGCCAGGAAGGGTGGGTCCGTGAGAGGGACAGGGAGCTGAGGCAGGCGAATCAGGTCAGGCCCCACCCCCGTGTGACTTGGGTGGAGCAGTGTCCTGTGGGAGGCTGGCTTTGGGCCATACTTTCCTCTCCCAGCTCCCGGTACCCCAGCTCAGCAAGCTGGGGCCTGCACAGGCGGGGGCCTGCCAAGGGTGGGAGCAGAGGTGCTACATCCCCCAGCCCCAGGGAAGCCTGGAGGGAGAGTGGGCCTGGGCCCTCTGCTTCCCCAGTCAGGATCAGTGTGGTGGTGGTCCTCCCTCCCATCTGAGTTCCTGATTCAGAACCTCTTAGCCCTGGGGGGGTGGTCTGTGAGCTTCAGGGTGGGATGAGAGAGGTCACAGGGCTGGGAGTACTCATCCTCTCCATGAAAACAGTGGCCTGGGAGTCTGAACTTGTCCATGCTTCCTCCTCCAGATGGCCTTGGGTGCCCGTCACCCCAACCTTGGTCCTGTTGCTGCTGGGAGTTGACCCCGCTGCCCATCTTCCTGCCTTCAGGACTTCCTCTGGTTCTTTGTTTACCTGGACTCTGGGGGCCTCATTTGCATCCCCGACCCCCTCTCGCCCACTTCCACATTTTCTTCTCTCTGAACCGTTTACAAATAAAACTGCATTTTGTCTTTTCTGTTGTTCACATTGAGTCTTTCTTTCTTTTTATTTCTGCCGTAAGCTAGTGTGTAGCTTTCTGCCTGGACGCACCAGCTTCTGCCTGTCTACGTATTGATTTAAGTTCCTGTCCAGGACCAGGTAAAGGATTCTCTCCCCAGCCCCACGCCCTTGAGGCCGGAGTGCTGCAGGGAGCCGGGAAGGCCGCACCTGCGTGAGCTCCCACCGCTCGGTCAGCTCCCGGCCGGGCGTCTGTGCTCTGTCCGAGGCTCGCTCCCCACACTGAGGGCCCCTGGGGGCTGGGCCACACGGGCGGTCTGTTGTCCCGGGTGCTCTGTCTGGGCACTGCGGGTTTCTGGATGCTGTCCAGCTGGGCCGCCTCCCAGAGTCGCCCACTGTGGACACCTTCCTGCCACGTTGCTCTCCTCACCTCCCATCTCTGCACCATGTGTGGGCCCTGCCCACTCTGCTGTCAGCTGCGTGGGACGCAGGGCGTGGTTTCTCGGCCTCTCTGTGCTGTGGGCACTGGGTTAGCTGTGTATTTTGCATCACAAACAACGCTTCCATGGTAGCTGTGAGCACCCCACTTTCCTGCTACTTGTAATGTGGTTGCTTCTCCGAATCATTCCTGGGCCAGACTCGTGAATCCTGGGTGGGGCTCTGTTGGGGCTCCCAGACTGCCCTGTGGGGGTGGTGGGACCTGCATTTTACAGGCGGGCCTGTTTCCTGATGCCCCGCCACACCCCGCACTGTCTTGTATGCTTGACGTCTGCTAATCTGATTGGTGAGAAGTAGTGTTCCAGTGGTGTTTAACTTGCATTTCTCTAGTTATGGAGTTGGAACATTTGTCTTATGTTAAAGCAAATTATATACACATAGAAGATCAATCAATCTATGTATAATGTCTTTGTTTCCCGTTCCTACTTTTGTTCTGTGGGAGTTTGGTTCTTTATCCTTCATTTGGAAAGCATTTATATTTAATTGGGGAAGCCAATATTGTAATCTCTCACAAAGGATTAGAGTCTAAGTTTACCAAAACTTCATAATACTTTATCTCACTCAGGATTTATAACACAATTATGATAGACAGTTAAGGAATTACTCATATTATCACGGCTTGTGAGGGTTAATAGAACTAATGCACATTTGTGACTAAGTCCCACAGCTGAGAAATCAGTCATCATGAACAGACGTGGACAGCTGCGTGCCGTGGCCTGGCGACTGCTCCGTGTAGGTTTGCAGTTGAAGGTCTGGCATTCCCTGCCTCCAGGTTATGTTGATGGCTTCACTTTATGTAATTTAACTTTTCCTCACTCTGTATTGATTTGGGAAGATAGAAAAGTTCATGGAAAATGGAATTAAAAGTTAAGTTAAGGTGCTGGCGCTGTGGTGCAGTGGGTTAATGCCCTGGCCTGAAGTGCTGGCATCCCATATGGGCACCGGTTTGAGACCCAGCTGCTCCTCTTCCAATCCAACTCTGCTGTGGCCCGGGAAAGCAGTGGAAGACGGCCCAAGTCCTTGGGCCCCTGCACCTGCATGGGAGACCTGGAAGAAGCCTCAGGCTCCTGGCTTTAGATCACGCAGCTCCTGCCATTGCTGCCAATTGGGGAGTGAACCATCAGATGGAAGACCTCTCTCTCCCTCTCTCTTTCTCTGCTTCTCCTCTTTCTGTGTAATTCTGACTTTCAAATAAAGAAATGAAAATTAATCTTTTTTTTTTTAAATAAAGATAAGTTGAGGGGGTCGTTGTTGTGGCTCAGCATTGTAGAGCTGGAGTCCCTAGCTTGCCAAATGCCGGTTCTGCTTCTGCACTCTGGCTGCTTGCTTGCCTGCTATGCCCCCCTGGAATTTATGACCTCCTGCCCCCCAAGAGCTCCCCTGGGATTTATGGCCCGTTGCTTACTTCCCGCCGGTTCTACCCTTGCCGTCTCTTTGTGTGGCCTTCCCAGCACATAACATATATAGTCTTTGCATTTACATGAACCAATGAACATGTTAGGTCCCAATACCTTGCCATATAGAGAGTTAGAAGGTAACCTAGGTAGGAGATGACCTGCAGGCTTAGAAGTGTGAGGCTATAAACACCTCTCTTATGCAAAGGAGGGGGCCTTTTGGCTGTGCATTGCTAAAGGGCTGTGCGGGTAGGGGGTCCCAGCCAGCTGGTAACAAATAAACCTCTGCTTTTGCATCCACAACTGTGCCTTGTGCAATGATTGGGAAATATGGACACAACAAACACATATCCCTGGAATTCCGAGACCCCATATGAGTGCCGGCTAGCGTCCTAGCTGCTCCTCTGATGATCCAGTGCCCTGTTAATGTGCTCAGGGAAAACACCAGAAGCTGGCCCAAGGACTTGGGCCCCTGCACCTGCATGGGAGACCTGGAAGAAACTCCTGGATCCTGGCTTCAACCTGGCCCAGCCCCAGCCATTGTGGCCATTTGTGGAGTGAAATCAGTGGATGGAAGATCCCCCTCTCTCTATGTCTCTCTCTATCCCTGTAACTCTGCCTTTCAATACAATAAAAATAAATATTTTTTTAAAAACAGGTACGCTTCCTTTGGTGCAAAACATTTTTGAAATCCATGAACAGGGACTGGCGCTGTGGTGTAGCAGGGAAAGTGGCCGCCTGCAGTGCCGGCATCCATATGGGCACCAGCTTGAGTCCTGGCTGCCCACTTCCCATCAGCTCTCTGCGATGGCCTAGGAAAACAGTAGAAGATGGCCCAAGTCCTTGGGCCCCTGTACCCTTGTAGGAGACCTGAAAGAAATTCCTGGTTCTTGGTATCAGATCATCTCAGCTCCGCTCCTTGTGGCCATCTGAGGAGTAAACCAGTAGATGGAAGATCTCTTGTCTCTCTCTGCCTCTGCCTCTGTGTAATTCAGCCTTTCAAATCAATCAATAAATAATATTTTTAAAGATTGATTTATTGATTGATTTGAATGTCAGAGTTGCACAGAGAGAGAAGAGGAGGTAGAGAGAGAGAGAGAGAGAGAGAGAGAGAGAGAGATCTTCCATCTACTGGTTAACACCCTAAATGGCTGAAACAGCTGGAGCTGCACCAATCTGAAGCCAGGAGCCAGGAGCTTCTTCCAGGTCTCCCACACAGGTGCAGGGGCTCAAGGACTTGGGCCATCTTCTACTGCTTTCCCAGGCCATGGAAGAGAGCTGGATCAGAAGTCCTGGAGCAACCAGGACATGAACCAGTGCCCATATGGGACCAGCACTGTAAGCCAAGGCTTCAACCCGCTGGGCCACAGCTCCAGCCCCTGAAGTTCCCATATAAAGTGAGTTTGTCACCTGATCTCTGCTGTTTCTCCCAGGTGTATCAGCAGGAAGCTGGCTGGGAAGTGGAGCAGCCAGGACCTGAACTGGCACTGGGATACGAGGCTCCAGCATGTAGGAGGCAGCTTTCCATGGCTTCACCCAAACACTGGCCCCTGTTCTTCTTTTTCAATATTGTTTTGTTCTTCAAGGCCCCTTGAGATTTCCCATGAATCTTAGAAAGGTCTATCTATGTGAAAGATGCAACTTTTAATTTTGGTACCAATTGTATCATTTCTGGGTCAAACTGGATGGTGTTACTCTTAACAATATTGTCTTCTAATTCATGAGCCTGGGTGTATTTCCTTTGTTTGTGTTCTCTCTAATCACATCAGCAATGGTGTTTCCAGAGTGCAATGTTTTCCCTCATTGGTTGAGTGTATTGCCCAGTGTCTTGTTCCTTTAGATGCCATAATGGAGTTGTTTTCTCAATTTCTAATCAGAGTGTTCATTGTCAGGGTGTTATTATTCCTGATATAATTGTAAACTAGATCACTTTTATTGTAAACTAGATCACTTTTGCTGTCAGACTGTCATTAGTGTTTTGTAAACAGCAGTTTCCTGTGTTGATCCTGAACCCTGCAGTTTTGCTGAGCCCTGAGTGGTTAGTGAAGTTTCCTCTACGTCAGGTCACGCCCTCTGTGTGCAGATCTGTTGCTCCTCCCTTGCAAGCTGGATGCCTGAATTCTCTGTCTCCCTCTCATTGCTGCAGCCAGGACTTCCAGCCCAGGGCACCCTCGAGTGGAAGTGGCCAGAGTGGCCTGAGGTGCCGTGAGCTCTGGCCTGAGCAGGGTCACTGCATTTTGTGTCTGAACGACCTTTAGTCACTGCTTGTCCCTGAGTGTCCTCTGTGTTTCTACCCACTGGCACAACTGCTCTCTGCTCAAACACTGGCCTCTAGGAATGGTATCATGAATTTATCACTCAGTGTTCACATGAAGTGCTGGGATGGTGTGTTCTATTCCCATATCCCCCTGAGATAAGGGTGATTAACCTGGCTTGTTCAGGCTTCTGGAATTAACTTGGCTTTGTAATGAACTCCCAGCAGATGTGGTTTTTCCCTTTGTAATCTCATCCCTGAGCGCCATGGAGGCCACATGATTTGGAGAACACAAGCCCCCTGTGCAGCTGCTGTCTACGGCCCTGAGACTTCGGCGTCTTCTGTAACTCGCTGTGCCGCTGTCCCGAGGATCACAGCCTCCTTGGTACTGAGAGCTTCCATGTGTCTCCAGTGTGCGTTGTTACCTGTGGGTGTCTGTGAGGCCCCACAAAACACACCAGGCACGGGGGTTAAGGGAAAGGTTTGTTGTCAAGTGGGGGAAGCCCAATGGGTGGGGGGAGGGTGAGAGAATAAGAGAGGGGGAGGTGGAGAGATCCAGAGAGAGCACGCGTTTGAGCAGCAGGTCCTACTATACCTTTATGGGGGGCAGGGATATAGGAGAAGCAAATCCCACTAGAGTGGGGGGCGCTGACACCTGTGGTTGGGCCATCTGGTCACCTGGCTTCTAGCAAAGGCAGCAGGGTCAGAGCCTGGGATGGTGTCCAGGATGTACATCTGGCACAGATAAGATCTGCCCCATTTTGTTAACATTTTCCATAAATGTCTTTTGTTGGTTTGGTGAAGGTCATTTTTTAAAGGTTTATTTGTTTAAATTTAAAGTCAGATTTACAGGAGAGTGAAGGAGAGGCAGAGAGCGACATAGAGATCTTCCATCCACTGGTTCACTCCCTAGTGGCCACAACAGCCAGAGGTCAGCTGACCTGAAGTCAGGAGCCAGGAGCTCTTTCCAGATCTCCCACGTGGGTGCAGGGGCCCACGCACTCGGGCCATCTTCTACTGCTTTCCCAGGCCACAGCAGAGAACTGGAGTGGAAGACGAGTGGCCAGGGACACAAACCGGTACACATTTGGGATGCTGGTTCACAGGCATGCAGAGGCTTAGCCTACTTTGCCCTAGTACCGGCCCCTAGCCATCCTTTTTAAAGATTATTTATTTGAAAGTCAGAGTGCAACAGACACACACACACATAGACATGGATACAGAAACACAGATATCTTCTATCCACTGGTTCACTCCACTAATGCCACAGTAGCCAGGGCCATCTGGGTCTCCCACGTGGGTGGCAGGACCCAAGCACTTGGGTCATCCTCACTGCTTTCCTAGGCCATGAGCAGGGAGCTGGATCCTAACTGAACAGCTGGGGCTCAGCTAGTGCTGCACCGTGGGTGCCCACATTGCAAGCAGAGGCTTAGCCTGCTGCACCATCACACCGGCCCAAGAATGGCCGTCCTGAACTGCGGTTTTGACCTGCCTTTCCCTGACACCGCTGCGGTGCAGCCTCGGCAGGTCCAGGGGGTCCTGAGGAGGGGAGGCGTTGGTGAAGAAAGGAGACGAGGAGTCGTGGTTCAGGGAGCAAGGGGAGGCCTCGTTCTGCTGTTCATCTCATGGCTTTATTTTACACTCTCTTTACACATAGTTCTCATTAAGCTTTCTTCCTCCTAAGCCTCCATTCTCTCTGAGAAAGAACACATCACAGGGACCATCTGTGCATAACCTTTCTCTGTTATCTTGTTTTGCTTCATTTTCCTTCCATGGCCTCGTTGTAAACGTCCATTAATCTTTTTTCTGTTGATAATGGATGTGTCAGTTCTATGAAACTTGCTTAACTTATTTAAAGGTGATAAATAAAAAGTCCAAGGTTAAGGATTTATTTACCAGGTTATAACTGTAAAGAGAAAGTTCCAATGATTATATCCTATGTTTCTCAGGTAAATCACACTCCCACAGCCATGTTTACAGGACCTATTCCATGCCTGATGTAAGAGTTCCTGTCCCTGTGTTCTACGTGTCCAAGCAGGGGTGTGACGCCCTAGCCTTTGTCAGAACGGCAGTGCCTGTCCACCCATCCACTTGCTGTGATATTAACTACGCACCTACCGTTCTCATCACACACTCCTGGGTGAGGCGGGGGGCTGTGGGTGCCACTCTTCATCACTCATGGTCCTCATGGCATTGTGCTCTGGACAGATTTTAGGAGATTCCCTCTTACTTCTCCAGTCCTCTCCTAACTCATTTTTTTTTACAAGGAACAACAAATTCACTTACATAGATGTCCATGATTCCCACACGAAACCCAATGACTACGTCATTATTAACCCTAAAAAAAACAGCAGAGAGATGGCTCAGGTCAGTCAGGGGCTTCCCGCTGTGCGGAGTCCCCTCCTCCAGCTGTGACTGTCACACAGCGTGGATGGCATCGCCTCCGCCATGACCTCATTTCCTGAGCGCTGCTGTCCATTTGTTCTGGCAGAGTCGGGAGTGAGGCTGGCACATCTGCTGCCCTGCCGCCCTCCGCAGCCCGGGTCAGCTCCGCGGCAGCAGGTCGCACAGACAGTGAGGGGTGCAGCCGTTCTCCAACCCTGCTGTGTGCTTGACGCCGGGAGAATTTGGGGAAATTGCTGTGTCAAACATCTTCTGAGATGAACTCGCGTGGTCACCACACCTGTGGCTGCCACCAAAGAAGCCCAGCTGATGGGACCGTGACCGTGACCTGGGCAATGACCCTCACAGCAGAATTTCCTTGGTTCTGTGCAAAGAACATTGTATCCTTTCTTCTTAGTCTTTGTTGTTGTTGTTGTTTTTGGTACTAAAATGGCTTGCTCCAAGGAATGGGGCAGTTGCAAGACTTCAAGTGGATGTTTTGGTTCAACTTCTTCAAGTGGCCAAGCAGCCCCAACACCCTGAGTCTGTGAAGCGCATTGGCTGTGGAAGCCGTCACTTGCTCTTGGGTCAGTACACTGAGTGCAGACATGTCCACCTGCCCAAGGTGAGGCCGCGTCCCATAGCCAGGCCAGGGCCGGCAGGGGGGCTGGGTGCTGGCCTCGTTTCTCTCTCTGGACAGTGAGTGGGGAGACCCACAGGTTCCCGGTGCAGCCCTCATTGCGTGTCCCTGGCTTTAATCCCCTCGGTCCTGTCCCTCCACCAGGCCCTTTTGCGGCTGTGCAGGAGCCCAGGGCTCAGGAGTGGGGGCTGTGGAGGGGGAAGCAGTGTTCGTGGAGCCCCGAGTGACTGATGGCTGCAGACTGTGTGCCTTCCCAGTCAGAACAGCGCTTCAGAGGTGGGTGGTGGTGCTCATCTTGTGTGAAGCATGGGGAGTCCAGTACAGGCACATACCTTGAACATCCGGGCAGTGAGCCCGGGAGAGGTGTGCACTGAGCCAGGGACAGGTGCACTTGAGCCAGGGACATTCCCACACCTTGTACTGCTGGGCACTGATCAGGGACAGGCACTCACCTTGTACAGGCAGGCACTGAGCCAGGGCCAGGCTCATACCTTGTACAGCCGGGCACCAAGCCGGGACAGGCACACAACTTGTACTGCCAGGCTCTGAGCCTGAGACAGCCATACACTGAGCCAGGGACAGGTGCACTTGAGCCAGGGATGGTCCCACACCTTGTACAGCTGGGCACTGAACAGGAACAGGCATTCACCTTGTACAGCTTTGCACTGAGCCTGGGACAGGCCAACACCTTGTACAGGGTACACTGAGCCTGGGACAGGCAGGCACCTTGTACAGCCGGGCACTGCTACAAGTTTGTCTGTCAGGCGCACACATTTACTCCTTGATGTGGCCGGGTCAGGAGTCTCAGGCACCGTAACTGCACTGTAGCCGGATCTTATGTTGCTAAGCTGGAGGAATGAGCCCCTGAATGGAAGTTTCCAGAGGAAACCCAGCAGCATGTGGGCAGGCTGCATGTCGGCCATGGGACCTTCTGTGAGTTCTGGGCCTGGACCCTGCTGCAGGCGGGGTTCCTCCTCTGGGCACCCCACCCTGTACCCTCTCCGTGTATCTCTGAAATGGGTAGACACCCCTGACCACCACGTCTGGACTCTGCTGGACAAGCCCACTCCCCACCGTGGCTCCAGGCTCACTCTCAGGCTGACTCTGACCCACTGAGTGCTGGCTTGCTGTGGCCAAGCCTCTGCAGGACAGCAGGCGGTTGGACTGGGGCCAGGTGCTTGAGGCTCTGTGGGGGAAGGGTGACCACGGGGCCTCCCTGGCCTGTGTTCTGGGTGGAGGGCCTGCCATCCTCATCTGCACCGTTCCCAGGCCCTGGACGGGGGCGGGGGGGGTCAAGGCTGCCAGAGTCCACAGTGTCCCTGGTGACCAGTGGTCCCCGGGGCCCCACCTGGGAGCAGCTCCATGTGCCACTATTGAAAGTTCGCCTTGGGACCCTGTGTGGGATGGGATGGGAGTCCAGGAGAGAGAAACTCTCAGCAGGTCTCTGTAGTGCCTGGTGTTGCGTTCACGGAGCAGGAGCTCGGGCCCAGAGAGTACGGGACGGGGTGGACCAGGCACTGACAGGTGCAGAGCAGGACTCCCTGCTGATCTGGGGCGTGTTTGTGTTGAGCCCAGCGCTGACCCCATCAGCCTGTCCTTCCGTCCCGCCTCCTGGGGCTGTCAGCTCCACAGTGGGCTTGTGGGACCCCGGGGAGGGCGGGGACCCTGAACCAGAGAGGCGAGGACTCCTGCCCCAGGGGACCTGACCCGTTCTGGAGCTGGGTTCTGAGTTCCAGCTGCCCCTGTGGGTGCCACCGGGACCCTCCCACGTTTCTGTCCTGTACCTGGGGCTGCTCTGGGAGGCCTGAACTGGCTGTGGGACCGCTTCCTGGGCCACAGCACACAGTGGGTGCTGCCAGCCTCACACCTGCTCCCTGGCCCGTTGGCCGCAGCTCGCTTTGACGAGTGTTGCTGGAATCCCTCTGCTCTCAGGTCTCCGAGGGCACAGGACACAGCTGGCAAAGGGTTAAGCTGCCCATGTCCCTTCAGGTGGGCAGGGCACAGTCTGGATGGGAGAGGCCCCTCCCCAGAAGGCAGCGCCCTTCCTGACTGTGGCCACTGGCTATATAAGGTCCTCACACCCCTGTACCTCCACAGACTCACCTGGCCTGGGAGTGTCTCTGGTGGGATCAGCAGGTGAGGGGCTGCATGGCTGGGGCTGAGCCTGGGGGAAGCTGAGACCCAGGATGGGCACCCAGGGCCGGCTCAGGTCCTGTCCGGCTGGGCTCAGACTGGTCATTCTCATGGCTTTTGCTCTGGCCTGTGCTCTGCTGTTACCAGCTCCGGAGATTGGGAGCTGGAGGGGCGGGAGGGTGTGGGCTGGGATGTGGTTTGTGTGTCATTTAACTGTGCACCGTGTGCCACCTGTGTGTTATATCTGTGTGTGCCTTGTATGCTAAGCATGTGTGCCGCCCTGGTATGCTGTTTGTGCCATGTGTGCTGTCCATATGTACCCGTGTTTGTGTTTGTATATGTGTGTGTGCCATCTCTACGGGCGGCTCTGTGGGTGCTACATCCTCACAGCCCCTGAGCCACACTCCCCTGTGTGGGAGACGCCAGCCTGCGTCATGGTAGGGCCCTGCCGGGTTGTGGGAGAGATCGGTGATGCAGTTGGTGGTGGGAAGGCATTCTTCTCACCTCCAAAGGGCCTTGCTATGACCTGCAGCAACCCCGTACTCCTCGCTCATGGGGTGGCTGTCAGCCCCCTGGGTCCCACCACACGGTCACCTCTGTCTGCGTGTTGGCCGTGTGCCCTGGGCTTTGTGTGGCCCTCGGGCCTCTGAGGATGAGGCTGATCAGCAGGTGCGCACCTGAGGGACGCGCCCTGTGCCCTCTGTAGGCTGGGAGCCCACTCAGCGTGCTCAGGTCTCCTGCACTCAGACGAGGCTGCAGAGGCCTGGAGTGGGGCTGGCTTGGAAATGCCAGGGCATGGCCTGGCTACAGACTGACCACGTGTGCTGTGCTCTCTCCAGGATCCCCACGAGGGTGGGTGTCCTGTGGGGGACAAAGGGCACCTCCTGCTGATGGGCTGGGCCTTTCCTCTGCCCTAACCATCAGTGAGTCAGGGTCACGGTGCAGTATGAGCAGCAGGTGTGTGGCTGTGTATAAAGTGTAGGGCACAGCTGTGGTGTGTGGTGTGTGTGTGGATGGATGTAGCATGTGTGGATGTGTGTGGTGATTGTGGTATGTGTTGGCTGTGTTGTGTAGCATGTACCTACGTGTGATATATGATGAGTGCATGGCACGATGTGTGATTTGTGTGTGGTTTAGCATGTGTGTTGTGTTTATGGTGTGGTGTGGCATGTGCATGTGTGGTACGTGTGGCATATATGTGATGTGTGTGATCTGTGTGGTGTGGCATATGTGGCATGTTGTGTGATATGTCTGTATGTGCATGTGCATGCAATGAGTCTGATGTGGTGTGCATGAGTGGTGGTTGTTATTGGTGTTTTGTGTTGTGTGTGACTTGTGTGTCATGCATTTGTGTCATGCATATATAGATGTGCATGTGGTATATGTGCATGTGGTATATGTGGTGTGGTGTGCATGTATGGTATGATGTTAATGTGTGCTGTGGCATGTTGTGTGATTGCATGTGTGGCCTGTGTGTATAGCATGCGCATGTGTGTGTGTGATATGGTGTGCATCTGTGGTGAGTGTTGCGGGATGTGATTGTGTTGTTTGCTGTGTGTTTTTTGTAATATGTTTGTGGCATGCATGTGTGGCAGGTGCATGTGTAGCATGTGTGGCATATGTTCGATGTGTTTTGTGATCCATGTGGTGTGGCGTGTGTGGCACGTTGTATGATTTGCATGTGTGGCCTATATGTGCATGTACATGTGATGAGTGTCTGCTGGGTGTTGTGTGATGTGATTGATGTGTTTTGTGTGTGTCGTGTGTGACATGTGGTCATACATGATTGGTATGCATATGTAGGTATGTGTTGCATATATTTAGATAAATGTGTGGTGTGACATGTGTGGCATCTTGTATGATGTGCATGTGTGGCCTGTATGTATAGAAGGCAACTGTGTGTATGGTGTTATGTGTGCAAGTGTGTTGTGTTTTCTGATTGTGTTGTTTGCTGTGTGTTGTGTGTGACGTGTGTGTCATGCATGTGTGCATGCATATGTAGATGTGATGTATGTGGTGTGTGCATGTGTGGTGTGGTATGATGTGAGTGTGTGGTGGGGCATGTGTGTGTGTGTGTGGATGTGTGTGGTGAGGTGGGAGGGGCTTGTAGCTCCCCAGGGAAGGTGGGCTCCTCTCCAGAGGGGCACAGCTGTCCTGCTCACCCTGGGCCCGGGATGTGGGAGCAGCACAGCTGGGTGTGTGGCAGTGGCTCTCCCTCCACACTGCGGCTTCCTCACCTGCAGAGCGAGACAAGCAGCCCAAGGATGGCAGCAGCCAGGGGGCTTTCTGCAGTGGTGGGGGTGCTGGGTGCCCCTGCCCACCCCACACAGTGGCCCCTGAGCCCTGGGAATGTGAGCTGTGTGATGGGAAACAGACTTTCCCATCTAGTGTCGATGAACATGTCCTTGAATATCTCCGTGTTGCTGTGGCCAGAGTCTGTGGGGTAAATGAGTAACGAGGCAGAGCACTGCAGGGCCGGCCGCCTGCTCTCCCCGCTGCTCTGATGCCCAGGCCGCTTGAGGGGGCCTCCGACCCAGCTGTGCAGCCACCTGTGACCTGGCCTGGATCTGGCAGCTGCCCTCTGCTGGAGACGGTGTGGGGTCCCAGTGAGGGACCTGGGCCAGATCTTGGAGTGTCTTAGTGATGCTCCTCGGGTTTGATTTCTGCCCTGATGAGCATAAGTCCCTGCCTGCTCCTGTGGGTGAATTACATAAGGTATCACATGCAGGGTGGGTGACAGGAGGTAGGGGTGTTGGGTGGGTGACAGGAGGGGGTAGGCATCAGGTGGGTGACAGGAGGCGGTGGGCATCAGGTGGATGACAGGAGGGGGTGGTGGGTCAGGTGGTTGACAGCAGGTGGTGGACAGGTAGGTGAGAGAAGGGGGTTGGTGGACGATGGGTGGATGACAGGAGGTGGTGGGCGTCGGGTGGGTGACAGGAGGGGGTGGACAGGTGGGTGACAGGAGGTGGTGGGTGTCGGGTGGGTGACAGGAGGTGTGGATGTTGGGTGGGTGACAGTTCGGGTGGGCGTCGGGTGGGTGACAGGAGAGGGAGGAGAGGTGGGTGTCAGGAGGGGGTGGGTGTCTCGTGTTGGAAGCAGTCAGGGCTCAGGAGGTGGGTGCCTGTGGTGGTGGGGACAGAGCTGCTGAGTGCCGAGTGAGTGCAGTGGGGAGATCCCAGCTGAAGACAGACCCTGAGGACAGGGCCAGGGAGTCAGTCGCCTGCCCACGTCACACCTGAGTGGCTCCACGGGCCGTGCCCCGGCTGGGTCTCACACGGGCGCGATGCCTCTGTAGCTGTGGAGGCCGGGAGCTCCCGGCGCACGTGAGAGCAGGGTGGATGGGTGTCGGGCTCTGTGCTCCTGTCTGCACCCCTGAGGGCGACAGGCCCCCGCCAGCCCCGGGCTGCCTCCCCTGTCCCTCCAGGCTCCAGGCTCGTGGCCCCGCCCTCAGGAGGCTCAGCTCCAGCACCATGAAGGGCATCCTGGTCCTCGGTCTCCTCGCAGCGCTCGCTGTGGCCCCCGGAGGTGAGAGAAGCTGTGGGGGCCGCAGTGCAGGAGACAGGAGAAGGGGGTCGGGGGGGGTGACAGGAGGGGGGGTGACAGGAGGGGGATGACAGGAGGGGGATGACAGGAGGGGGGGCGTCGGGTGGGTGATAGGAGGGGGTGGGCATTGGGTGTTACAAGAGGGGTGGGCGTCCAGTGGGTGACAGGAGGGGGTGGGTGACAGGAGGGGGGGTGACAGGAGGGGGGGCGTCGGGTGGGTGACAGCAGGGGGTGGGTGACAGGAGGGGTGGGCATCACCAGGAGCTTCCTGGGTGCCCGGGTCCTCTCAGGCAGTGGCCCGTGGGTGTGCGAGGCTCCCCGTGCTCCCTGCCTTGAAGCGGCCCCGCCTGTGGGATGGTGAACAGATTGGAGCTCCTTGTCCTATCTGTGTTGGTGTCCCCAGAAGGCGGGGACTTCATCCTCCTTCACCCTGAGGTGGGCGTGGTCTCTGCTCTGTGTCACCAGATGGAGCCACGTGGGCTCTTTTGTCTCCGCAGGGTCCCTGGACTGTCCGCAGTGCTCCTCATTTGATTCCTCCTGTGATGGCAGTGTTGTCTCTGAGTGTCCTGCGGACGCCAGCACCAGCTGTGTCGTTTCCTATGCCGGCTGGCCTGCAGGTTAGCCTGGGCTGCGTCCACCCCACCCTGGGACTGGCCCCCGGCAGGGCTGGAGAGGGCGGCCAGGCTGGGAGGGAGGCCTGAGATGAGGCCAGGCTGTGCCAGGGCTGGGGGTCATGGAGCAGCTCCTGGCCAAGGGGAGACGGGTCAGGCAGGGCTCATTCCGGAGCCTTCTCGGGGCTGTGGAAGCAAAGGCGGCTCAGGCGGCCACTCTGCCTGGGCCTGCTTCGCCCTGTTCCACTGCCTCACCGCGGGGCAGCTCCTGCCTGGTGAGTTCCTCCACACTTCTCACCTCGGACATTTCCACACCGGACAACAGCGGGTAGAGGAGAACGGGGACCGTGCGTGCCCCTTGTCCTTGTCAGCAATGACTGACACTGTTATTTTACTGTAATGTGATAAAGTGAACTTATACATGTATCTGAAATCTATGCATAATTTTTTTCAGAAGACAATTTTCATAAACTTTAGAAGAACCTTTGTTGCAAGGATTTAATTTTTCTGCACTGAAGAAAACTAATCTTTAATTCCATTTCTCCATGAGCTTTGTGAAGTGCCCTCCTGTGTGTGTGTGTGTGTGTGTGTGTGTGGTCATTTTTGCTATAGAAACTTCACTGTCATCTCTGATAAGAGCTTCTAAAAAGACATAACTAGCGTTCCGTTATTGTAACTAAGACATTAACTGTAACTCTGTCATTTCTTCTAATACTTGGGCCATCTTGAGACTCTCTGGGTTGTTTGATAGACACAGTGATGCTGTGATTAATATGCAGGCTAGGTCTCCGCATTGCCGTTTGCTGTTGGGATTGATTTTTATAACAGCTCCTGTGCCATTCTTGGTTCCGTCCCAGGATGTGTGGCAGAAATGGGTGCATCCGTCCGCAGCCGCCCTGCTCCGACTCTGGCTGGTTGCATCCTGTGCTGTCATTCAGTTGTTCTCCTGTTCTTGGTGTTTCTACCCACTGGCCCAGGGTCATCAGTGGTACTATCTGTAACCATGGAAACATCTACATCAGCGCCATCCTGTACAGTGTCCACGTGTGGCTCCTGAGCGTTGCTGCACATGCGGCTAGTATGACCGAGGAACTTAATTTTAAATTTTAGTTTGATTCATCTAAATTCACCTTTTTTTTTTTTAAAAAAAAGGACTTATTTATTTGAAAGGCAGAATTACAGAGAGGGAGTGAGAGCCAGAGAGAGAGAGACATTCCATCCATCTGCTGGTTCACTCCCCAAATGTTTGAAACTGCTGGGGCTGGGCCAGGCCAAAGCCAGGAGCCAGGAGCTGCACTTGGGTCTCCCCCGTGGGTGCAAGGGCCCAAGCTGCTCTCCCATGTGAGTTAGCAGGGAGCTGGATTGGAAGTGGAGCAGCCAGGATGTGGACTGGTGCCCACATGGATGCCGGCATTGCAAGCAGCAGCTTAACCAGCTGTGCCACAGTGTTGCCCCTTAGATTTCTGTTTATGTGGGCACAGAGGCTAGTGGGCACCAATCTGGACAGTTCTGGCCCAGGAGCTTGGCTGGGTCTGGGTCCAGCTTTCAGGCAGAAGCACATGGGTTAGCAGACAAGGTGCAGCAAATCTGCTTGATTATTCTCATTTTTTAAAAAATAGTTATTATTTATTTAAAGTCAAAGTTACCTAGAGAGAAAGAGGGAGAGAGAGAGAGAGGGAGAGAGGGAGAGAGGGAGAGAGGGAGAGAGGGAGAGTTCTTCCATCCACTAGTTTGCTCTCCAATTTGCCTCAATGGCAGCAACTGCGTGGTTCCAAGCCAGGAACCAGGAGCTTCTTCCGGGTCTCCCATGTGGGTGCAGTGGCCCAAGGACCTGGGTCATCTTCTACTGCTTTCCCAGGCACATACAGCAGAGAGCTGGATTGGAAGTGGAGCAGCCGGGACTTGAACTGGCGTCCATATAGGATGCTGGCACTGCAGGTGACGGCTATCCCACATGGCCAGCCCCGATTATTCTCATTTTAGGGCTGGCGGGTGGTCTCCAGGCGGTCACTTGGACTGCCCACTTGTAGGCCCCGCCCTCTCCTGGGTCTGCCTGCATTTCTGCTGCTCCCCTGCTGCACAGGTGTGGCTGATGGAGCAGCAGCTTTCTCTTCGCAGGAACCCTCGCCGCTGCGTCCAAACCTGCACTGCGTTGAGGGGAGCGTGTGTGCGCTGGCCAGAAGCCGCTCCTCTTCAGGGTCCCAGGTCCGCACGGCCTCTCCTCCCCAGGGACTAACAGTCTGTGTTTGTCTCTGTGCAGCCTCACCTCCCACACGTTTCCAGAACCTGGCCTGCTCCGATATCGACGCCGCATTGTTGGCTACGACCAGAATCGAGGCTTTAGTATCCTTCTATGTCCGGGTAGCTGCTGGGCAAACAGCCTGGTTCTCAAGCCGTATCTGCAATGGTGGACCCTGCAATAGCACCAGCCCCTCCCCCCCAGGTGAGTGCCAGCCCCATGGTCCCCTTGCTGGGCCACCTGTGCTCCCTGCCCTTGGGGGCCACCTGCAGGCCAGGCCCTCCTGTCACATCTGAATGACACTCACACCTGATTGACAGAGGGGCGTGAGAACTGCAGGGCAGACAGCACTGCCAGCAGGGACAGACAGGGAGGCTGTGGGGGGGATGTATTTAGTATTCATGTATTTTCATTTTATCTCAGGCGACACAGAGCCAGAGAGAGGTCTTCCATTTGCCTGTTCATGCCCACATTCCCCAACAGCAGAGGCGGGGCCAGGCCAGGCAGGACTGGGAGCGTCTAGGTCTCCGTCTAGGTCTTCCCGTGGTGGTGCAGGAGGAATTCTAGTCCTTGAGTCCTCACTGGCTGCTCCACGCTGCACCTCAGCAGGAACTGGAGTCAGGGTGCAGCAGGACTTAGGGGGGTCCAGGTGCTGCGTTAGGGGATCAGGCGCCCCCAGAGGGGTCTCCCTGCTGTGCCCACGCCTCCCCTGGGAGCAGCACCTGGCGCTCCCCAGCAGTTCTCAGACTTCGGGATCCCAGGGCCCTGTAGGACTCAGGTCTCCCACATCACTGAGGAGTCCAGAGAACTCTGGTTTACGTGGACTCCCCCTGTCAGTATTTACTGTCTGGGAAGTTCCAGCTAAGGAAGTTTCTAAACCTGCATTAGTTCACCCAAAATAGCAAGCAGCACCTTACCCATCAGCATGTACTTGACAGATAAACACAGTAGTGAGGAGTGTGGTGTTGTCACATGCGAGACGGCTGGAGGCTCACACGTGTGTGCATTCCCGTGTGGACAACCCCACCCTGTGTTTGTGAGGGAGAGAGAATGAGGCACAGGCAGTGTGGTGCTGGCCCGAAGTGGTTAACTCAGCCCCCCAGAAGAGCCCAGGGCTCGGGGTTCCTGAACCCCCGTGTGAGAACCGCTACACTGGTCGGGGCTGAAGTTGTGGTTTGTTTGTTTGTTTTAAAATTTTTATTTATCTATTTGAAAGAATTACAGAGAGGCAGGGGCAGAGAGAGAGAGAGAGAGAAATCTTCCATCCGCTGGTTCACTCCTCAAATGGCCACAATGGCTTGAGCTGGGCCGATTTGAAGCCAGGAGCCAGGAGTTTCTTCCAGGTCTCCCATGTGGATGCAGGACCCTAGCACCTGGGTCATCCTCCACTGCCTTCCCAGCCATAGCAGAGAGGTGGATCAGAAGAGGAGCAGCCGGGACTCATATGAGATGCTGGCTACCCGCTACACTGCAGTGCCTGCACCCCGAAGCCTGTGTTTTAAAAATGAGGCTTATTTATCTTCTCCTGCTTGAATAGCAGATTTAGCAACTGTCACACACCAGGACACCAGCAGTCGGGACAGGCTGGGCCCACCTTTCTCTTCTCAGCCTATACCCCACACACTCAGACTGGGTGGGCTGTCGGGGCAGACCTGGGGGTCTGGGTCTTCACTGGTGGCCTGGGTGGTGTCCAGGCCAGGATGCAGTCTCTCCGTCCTGTCTGACAGCATGGTCGTGACAAGTCCTCTTCCCTCGCAGTCTATCCACCTGTAGGTTCTGGTGACACACAGTGCCCTGGTTGCATAGCGGTTAATGATGCCCCCTGTGAGGAGATAGAACTGCCATGTAACCCAGACGAACGGTGCGTCGATGTGCTTGCAGAAGTCGTGCAAGGTATGTCTTGGGGATCCAGTTCCTCCAGGGGTCCTGAGATGCAGGTTCACAGAGAGGTGGGGGAGGCGCCCTGACACGGGGACGGGGCCAGGATGCCTGTGAGCGGGAGAGAGGCTCCAGTGCTGTCTCAGGGCTGCCTTCTCAGGGCAGGGCTGCTTCCCCTGCTGCTGGCCCAGGGCCTCCACCTGTGCTGGCTGTCAGTCACCAGGCTGCTTCATTCCACAGGTGGGGTGGGGTGGCCTCTGCACACCTGCACTCTTCTACCTGTCAATCTTAGCACACTGGGTCCCCTGGTGGAAGTGTCACATTCGGCTTCCAAATCCAACAATCATCCTTGCTGATGAAAGCAATGGGTTCTCCTTGGGCTACACAGCAGACCCAGGTCCCACAACTGTAGACCAGGACCCTCATGGATGGGTCCCTGGCAGGGGCAGATCCTGCTGAGCTCAGAGCCTTGCAGGTCTGCTCCTCACCAGCAGGGGGCGCAGGCTTCCCCAGGGCCATGTGGGCATCAGGCATGGATGTTAATTGCAGTCCTGGATTTCTCAGTGGTCTGCCTGGCTGGCCTCAGCGTCAACAGGTCCTCAGTGCACACGGGGCCTCTCTCCAGCTGGACTCTGGGGTCTGGACAGTGGACGAGGACCCACAGCTGCCCCCAGGTGTCACACAGAGCAGCCCCCATCCCCAGCTCCTCACGTATTTCTGGAATACTGGGAATCCCCGCGGGCATGGCTCTTTGTGCTTTCACCTCCCTGGGATGTCTACACTGCTGTGGGTTTTACCTCTGGGATTGGGAGCTGGGCGGTGTGGGGACTTGGCGTGTCCTGTCCCTGTGTCCTCTGCTGCAGGGACCTGGGTGTTTTTTCCTCGTAGTGCTTGAATTGGATCAATGCCATCAAATGTGAACTTTTTTTTTACTTGTTTTTGCCCAGGGTCACTTTCTAAAAATGCAACAGAGAAGTGCACAGGTCCACTTCTTCCTTTTAAAAGATAAAAAGATTTATTTATTTATTTGAAAGTCAGAGTTACACAGATAGGAGAGGCAGAGAGAGATGTCTTCCACCCACTGGGTCACTCCCCAGTTGGCCGGCCCGGCTGGAGCTGAGTTGATCTGAAGCCAGGAGCCAGGAGCTTCTTTTTGTCTCCCCTGTGGATGCAGGGGCCCAAGGACTTGGCCCATCTTCTACTGCTTTCCCAGCCATAGCAGAGAGCTGGACAGGAAGTGGAGCAGCCGGGTCTTGAGCTGGCACCCACATGGGATGCTGGCACTGCAGGTGGCGGCTTTACCGGCTATATAACATCCTCGGTCCCGTGTCTTCCTAACACACTAGCACAGCCCCCAGTGCCCAGCCTGTCGGTCAAGGGCAGGAGCCGCCCTGCCAGGTTCTGGTGCTCTCCCCCAGGGCTGGCGCCCTGCTCCTTCACCCCCAGCCCGTGTTCTTGCTCTGTCTGCATGTGGTTACCTAGTCCCTTCTAGCTGCTTTTGCTTCTGCTCAGGGGGAACTGAGGCAGGTAGCACTCTGCTCCAGAGAGGACTGGGGCCTGGGCCCGGCCTGGATGAGGAGGACCCAGGCCCAGTCCTCCCAGGTGAGGCAGGGGTGCTGCCTGTCTACCTTGGGTCGGCTGCATCTGTCGGTCACAGCCCAGATGGCTGACCTGGAGGGGCAGGCGAGTTCCGAGCCCCGCGGCCCTGGCCATGCAGCTGGCTGGGTGCTATCGCCGCCTTCTGGGCCATGGCACTCAGGTGACCGAACCTCTAGGGACCACCGTGCTGTTCTCGCTGCGGGTCGAAGGCTGCTCAGACATCACCGATGAACTCATCCAGTTCCTGTCGACACCGAACATCAGGATAGGGGACATCGTCTTCCGGCAGCTCAGCCGCAGCAACGCTGTCCGGATCACCAAGAACCTGAACTCGGGCGCGGCCCTGGCAGCTGCCCCCTGAGCCATTACCGCAGGCCTGGGGCTGGGGCAGCTGTGGCTGCTCAGAGCCTGTGCTGCCCTGGCCCCGCCCTCCCTAGCCCCGCCCCCTGCTCCGCCCTGTCCCTGCCCTCATCACGCCAGAGCCATGGTCAAGCTACACCTACCAGGGCCTTGGTCACATCTGCCTGTGTCCCGAGGACCTGGCCTTGGTGAATGAAAGAGCCCACGGGGGTGAAGACCAGGGGCGCCGGGTGCACGGGTGCGGCCTCGAGGGAACGGGTTCTCCGCCTGAAGAGCCAAAGTGACGCCATTTAAAGAAAATAAAAGAAAAAGCACCCTCCATTTCCTGCAGCAGACCCAAGTCCTTGTAAAAGCAGGCATCCAGGCGTTCCGGAGACATCAAAGCTGACCAGGGACAGCTCAGCAGACCAAGAGCAGCTCATAGAGGTTACGAAATAAGTAACTCCCTGACCCCGGGCCAAAGAGAGACCCCCCCACCCCACCCCACCCCCTGCCCGTTCAACTGAGAGCATCCCAGAGCAGCCCCGTCCAGTCACCAAAGCCCCGTGCTGTAAGCCCCCGCTGATGTAACCCTTGGTTTTTCCTTTAAAAGTGCTCCCAAAGGCTGGGCCTTCCTCTGACCTCTGCTGCGTGGCTGGTCAGACCAGGTCCCTGCCGCGCTTGTACTTCCAAATAAACCTTGCTTTTGCATTTCCGTGTGATCGGGTCCTGATAGCTTCTTGGGGATCCACTTACCTGGGCATACACACCATTAATAAAAGCTGCGGGCGCGACCCAGAGTGGCTGTTGTCCTGCTGGTCTGCTCGCGGTCACCTCTGTGCATACTCCCTGGGCCGCCCACAGCCTGGCTCCCGGCTCCCGGAACCACATTCCTCTGGGAGTCTCAGGTGCTGCTTCCTGAGAGTTCCAGGGCCCTCTAGGTCTAAGGCGACAAGCAGCTGAGCCTCTGATGGCCCTCAGTGGGGCGCCCTGCGGGAGTGTCCCCACGTGGCGGGAGGCCCAGGGACCCAGTTATGAAGTTGTCAGGAGCTGTTGAAGTGAAAAAAATCTAGAACTGATGCTAACTATCAATTGCTTTTTGCTTCTGTACTGCTCTGCTTGCTCAATGACTTAATGCGGGATGCCCAGCGTAAGAAAAGGTGTGTGTGGGGGGGGGATAATAGTACCTGCATGCCAGGCTTCACACACTCCAGGAAGACGGGAAGCCCCAATTCTTAGAAAACAAAACTTAGTAAATACTTCCTGAAATTAATGGTCTCCCACTTCTTGTGTGACCACTTCCTTGTGTGACGCGTAGTCCCCACACTGCTGTGATGCACCAATAAAATGCTCAAATGTAGGTAATTGCCATATGGAGAATAAGGAACTAGCATACGTGTGTGATGACGGATATACTTGTTTACTCATGTGTATAAAAACGCTGAGAAGGAGAGAGACGGGGCTTCTCACCCTGCACTGTACTGTGTTGTATATGTGGTGTGAGCCCCAGTTCCTGGCTATAAAACCATCATTCCCTTGCCCCTGCATCTGTGACTGTCTTTTGTGGGTTAATTGGGAAAGGTTTCGTATCCCATATTTCAACATCTGGGGGCTTGCCCGGGATTGAGACCCTCCCAGCTAACTCGGGAAACACAGGAGAACAGGAAGATTTTTCTGTGTGTGTGTGTTTGTCTTAGTTCTGTCCTAGTGTCCGGGAACTGCCAGGATTGTAGGAGCTCCATTTGCATTGTCCCTGCAGGTGAGTTTGGAAAAGGGATTGGATAACAGGCAAAATGCTGGGAGTCGTCCCTGGCGGATTTGGTTGACCTTGGGCTTATCAGAGTGAACTTGTTTGGTGCCAACCTAAGGGGGTCGCTCCCCTGAACCCGGTGTAGTTCTCTTCTTTTTTCAGCCACACTGTTTGTGTCTCTGTGTCTTGTTTCTTGTGTGATTGTACTAACCCTTATCATTGGAGAAATAGGACAGCGGGTATGTATCCCTCTATCCTTTGTAACTGACCATTTCTCTGAGTTCTGATCCAGGGCTTCAGACTTGTCCGTGTCAGTGAAAAAGAGTAAGTTATTAAAATTTTCGTAGAGTTAAATGGCCCTCTTTTGATGTTGGATGGCCTGCAGAGGGACGTTTTCATCTGGCCTTAGTCAAAAAGAGGAAAGAGGAAAACTTCTCTCTTTCTTTTTTAATTTTTTTGACAGGCAGAGTGGACAGAGAGAGAGACAGAGAAAAAGGTCTTCTTTTGCAGTTGGTTCACCCTCCAATGGCCGCCGCGGCCGGCGCACCACGCTGATCCAAAGGCAGGAGCCAGGTGCTTCTCCAGGTCTCCCATGCGGTGCAGGGCCCAAGGACTTGGGCCATCCTCCACTGCACTCCCGGGCCACAGCAGAGAGCTGGCCTGGAAGAGGGGCAACCGGGACAGAATCCGGTGCCCTGACTGGGACTAGAATCTGGTGTGCCAGTGCCGCTAGGCAGAGGATTAGCCTAGTAAGCCACAGCGCCAGTCCAAAAAATTCTCAATGAAGCAAGAAAGCAGACTACCCACCCCCAAACAGAACCTCACTGATGAGAGTTTCCCTTTGATGTGCCCTGGCTGGGATATGAACACAGTGGCAACTAGAGAGTGTCTCCGAATTTATCACCAGACTCTAATGGCCGGCCTCCGGGCAGTGGCTAGGAAACCAGCAAATATCTCTAAGGCACATTCTTTGTGCCAGGAGCCGGAAGAGAGTCCCTCTGTTTTTCCAGTAAGGCTGTCTGAGTCCTTCAGACAGTATATAGCTTTGGATCCAGGAAGAGAGGCGCGGGCAGCTGTGGTATTGGCTTTTGTGAACCAGTCAGCCCCTGATATTAAAAGCAAGTTGCAAAGCTAGAAGGGGTGACAGAAAAGGGGATTCAAGATTTGCTTAAAGTGGCAGAGAAGGTGTATCACACTCGAGAGACTCTCGAGGAGAGACAGGATAGGTTGCATCGGGAGGACCTAGAGAGGGAAGAGGAACACAGGGCAGAGGAGAAAGAGAAAGAAAGGAGAGACGATGGATAGAGGAGGAAGAGAGGCGAGAGAAAGCTGCAAGCTTCAGGCTAAAGAGATGAGAAAGAATCAGAGAGAAATGGCTAAAATATTCCTGACTACAGAATCAGGAAGGGGGGAGGGAGAGAGAGAGAGGCAGTACCGTCCTTGGCAGGGTAAGCAGCGGCCAGACTTAATAGAGAACAATGCACCTTCTGTAAAGAAAAGGGACACTGGGAAAATAAATGCCCTAAACTAAAGGGGAAAAGAGATAAACCTAAGAACAATAGGTTCCTTGTCCACAGGGGAGAGGAAAGACAGCAAATAGGGGAGATGGGACCCAGACCCCCTCCCCGATCCAGGGTAACCCTAAAGCTGGAGGGGACTCCAGTTGATTTCTTGGTTGATACAGGAGCACAATTCTTGGTGGTAAACCAAGATAAAGGTAAAATGACCAATAAAATCAGTATCTTCCAGGGGGCTACTGGATCAAAGGCTTACAAATAGACTACAAAAGGAACTGTGGATTTGGGACAAAAACAAATAAAACACTCATTTCTGGTGATTCTGGAATGCCCCACACCTCTGATTGGAAGAGACTTGCTCACTAAATTACGTGCTCACATCTATTTTCTCAGAGGATGGAGTCAGGGTGACTGACGGGGTGGGGATGGTGGATGACCTATACCAGTCCTCAACATAATGGCCCAAGATGAATACAGACTGTACCAGCCGGTAACATTGTCAAAAGGATGGGCCCCAGAGGTCTGATATCTGGTTGAGAGATACCTGCAGGCTTGGGCAGAGATAGTGGGCGTAGGACTGGCTAGTCACAGGGTGCCCCTTCTAATACAACTGAAGCCAGGAGTGGAGCCTGTGAGAGTGCACCAGTACCCGATCCCTACCGAGACCAAAGCCCTGTTTTTGTTTTTTTGTTTTTTTTTGAAAAGATTTTTGTTTATGTATTTGAAACAGTTACAGAGAGTGTGGTTGGGGGGGAGGTGGCAGAGAGGGATAGATCTTGCAGCTGCTGGTTCACTCCTCAAATGGCTGCCATGCCTGGAGCTAGGCTGATCCCCAGCAAAGAGCCAGGAGCTTCTTCCAGGTCCCCACGTGGGTGCAGGGCCCAAGCACCTGGGCAATCCTCCACAGCTTTCCCAGCCATAGCAGAGAGCTGGATCAGAAGAGGATCAGCCGGGACTCACATGAGATGCTGGAATTGCAGTTGGTAGCCCCACGTACTACACTACAGAGCCTGCACCCAGAAGCCCTGTGTTTTAAAAATGAAGTTTATTTATTTTCTCCTGCTTGAAAACAGATTTAGCAACAGTCACACATCAGTATGACACAGTCAGGACAGGCTGGGCCTACCTTTCTCTTCTCAGCCTATAGCCCACACACTTAGAGACTGGGCGGGCTGTCGGAGCAGACCTGGGAGTCTGGGTCATCAGTGGTGGCCAGGGTGGTGTCGAGGCCGGGATGCAGTCGCTTCATCCTGTCTGACAGCACTGTGTGATAAGCCCTCTTCCCTCGCAGAGTATCCAACTGTAGGGACCGGCGACACCCAGTGCCCTTCTTGCATAGGAGTTAATGATGCCCCCATGTGTAGAGATAAATCTGCCATGTAACCCAGGAGAACGGTGCATCGATGGGCTTGCAGAAGTCGTGCAAGGTATGTCTTGGGATCCAGTTCCTCCAGGGGTCCTGAGATGCAGGTTCACAGAGAGGTGGGGGAGGCAGCCTGACACGGGGACGGGGCCAGGATGCCTGTGAGCGGGAGAGAGGCTCCAGTGCTGTCTCAGGGCTGCCTTCTCAGGGCAGGGCTGCTTCCCCTGCTGCTGGCCCAGGGCCTCCACCTGTGCTGGCTGTCAGTCACCAGGCTGCTTCATTCCACAGGTGGGGGTGGGTGGCCTCTGCACACCTGCACTCTTCTACCTGTCACACTTGGCGCAGTGCTAACTTAGCGGGCTGGTTCCCCAGGTGGAAAGTGTCAAATTTGGCTTCCAAACCCAACGAATCGTCCTTGCTGATGACAGCAAGTGGGTTTTGCCACTCTACACAGCCGACCAGGTCCCACAGCTGCAGGCCAGGACCCTCATGGATGGGTCCCCGGCAGGGGCAGGTCCTGCTGAGCTCAGAGCCTTGCAGGTCTGCTTCTCACCAGCAGGGGGAGCAGGCTTCCCCAGGGCCATGTGGGCATCAGGCATGGATGTTAATTGTAGTCCTGGATTTCTCAGTGGTCTGCCCGGCTGGCCTCAGCGTCAACAGGTCCTCAGTGCACATGGGGCCTCTCTCCAGGTGGACTCTGGGGTCTGGACAGTGGAGGAGGGCCCACAGCTGCCCCCAGGTGTCACCCAGAGCAGCCCTGCCCCCAGCTCCCTGTATATTTCCTGGAATACTGGGAATCCCAGTGGGCATGGCTCTTTGTGCTTTAACCTCCCTGGGATGTCTACACTGCTGCGGGTTTTAACTCTGGGGCTGGGAGCCGGGCAGAGCGGGGACTTGGAGCGTCCTGTGCCTGTGTCCTCTTCTGCAGGGACCTGGGAGGTTTTTCCTCACAGAGTTCAACTTTTGTCAATACCATCAAATGTGAACCTTTTTTTACTTGTTTTTGCCCAGGGTCACTTTTTAAAAAATGCAGCAGAGAAGTGCACAGGTCCACTTCTTCCTTTAACAAAAAGATTTATTTATATTTAAAAGTCAGAGTTACACAGAGAGAGGAGAGGCAGAGAGAGAGATGTCTTCCACCCACTGGTTTGCTCCCCAATTTTCCGCCCCAGCTGGAGCTGAACTGATCTGAAGCCAGGAGCCAGGAGCTTCTTTTTTGTCTCCCACGTGTGTGCAGGGACCAAGGAGTTGGCCCATCTTCTACTCCTTTCCCAGCCATAGCAGAGAGAGTGCTGGATCAGAAGTGGAGCAGCCAGGACACAAACTGGCACCCTTATGAGATGCTTGCACTGCAGGCGGCAGCTTTACTCACTATACAACAGCCTCGGTCCCATGTCTTCCTAACACACTAGCCCAGCCCCCAGTGCCCTGCCTGTCGGCCGAGGGCAGGAGCCACCCTGCCAGGTTCTGGTGTTCTCCCCCCAGGGCTGGCGCTCTCCTCCCTTCCCCCAGCCCGTGCTCTTGTTCTCTTTGCACGCTGTCACTGCGTCCCTTCTAGCTGCTTTTGCTTCTGCTCAGGGGGAACTGAGGCAGGTAGAATCAGGTCCAGAGAATTGGGGTCTGGGCCCAGCCTGGATGAGGAGGACCCAGTCCCGGTCCTCCTGGATGAGGCAGGGGCGCCTGCCCATCTACCTTGGGTTGACCGCACGTGTTGGTCACAGTCCGGTGGCTGACCTGAAGGGGCAGGTGAGTTCTGAGCCCCGCCGTCGCCCCGCGGCCCTGGCCATGCAGCTGGCTGGGCACTGGTGCCGCCCGCTGGGCCATGACGCTCAGGTGACCCCACCCCTAGGGACCACCGTGGTGTTCACACTGAGGGTCAAAGGCTGCTCCGACATCACCAACGACCTCGGCCAGCTCCTGTCGTCACCAAACATCAGGATAGGGAACATCGTCTTCCTGTGGCTCATCTGCAGCGACCCCGACCCTGATCATCAAGAACCTCAACTCGGGCGTGGCTCTGGCAGGTGCCCCCTGAGCCATTACCGCAGGCCTGGGGCTGTGGCAGCTGTGGCTGCTCAGAGCCTGTTTGCCCTGGCTCCGCCCTTCCTAGCCCCAGCGAAGGTCCATCCTCCTGCCCTGGCCCCATCCCCAGCTCCGCCCTGTCCCCGCCCCCACCCCTCCAGAGCCATGGTGAAGCTACACCTACAGGGCCTTGGACACATCTGCCTGTGTCCCGAGGACCTGGCCTTGGTGAATGAAAGAGCCCACGGGGGTGAGGAGCAGGGGCGCCGGGCGCACGGGTGCGGCCTCAAGGGACCGGGTTCTCCGCCTGAAGAGCCAAAGGGACTCCATTTAAAAGAAAATAAAAGAAAAAGCAGCCTCTGTTTCCTGCAGCTGACCTGAGTCCTTGTAAAAGCAGGCATCCAGGCATTCCCGAGACATCAAAGCTGACCGGGGACAGCTCAGCAGACCAAGGGCAGCTCATAGAGGTTACAAACGAGGTAACTCCCTGACCCCAGGCCAAACGGAGACCCCCCACCCCATCCCCTGTCCCTTCAACTGAGAGCAACCCGGAGTAGCTCTGTCCAGTCACCAAAGCCCCGTGTTGTAAGCCCCTGCTGTAACCCTGTGGGTTTTCCTTTAAAAGCGCTCCCAAACAAAGGCTGGGCCTTCCTCTGACCTCCGCAGCGTGGCTGGTCAGACGAGGTCCCTGCTGTTCTTGTACTTCCAAATAAACCTTGCTTTTGCATTTTGGTGTGACCAGGTCGCTGGTAGCTTCTTGGGGATCCACTTATCTAGACACAACAACACGCCATTAATAAAAGCCGCGGGCGCGACCCAGCGTGGCTGTCGTCCTGCTGGTCTGCTCGCGGTCACCTCTTCGTGTCCACCCCGGGCCACCCACAGCCTGGCTTTTGGCTCCCGGAACCACATTCCTCTGGGAGTCTCAGGTGCCTCTTCCTGAGAGTTCCAGGACCCGTGCTAGGGGCACAAGACGACAAGCAGCTGGGCCCCTGATGGCCCTCAGTGGGGCGCCCAGAGGGAGTGTCCCTACATGGCGGGAGGCCCAGGGACCCAGTTATGAAGTTGTCAGGAGCTGTTGAAGTGAAAAAAATCTAGAACTGATGCTAACTATCAATTGCTTTTTGCTTCTGTACTGCTCTGCTTGCTCAATGACTTAATGCGGGATGCCCAGCGTAAGGGGGGGGGGTAATTGTACCCCCATGCCAGGCTTCACACACTCCAGGAAGACGGGAAGCCCCAATTCTTAGAAAACAAAACTTAGTAAATACTTCCTGAAATTAATGGTCTCCTACTTCCTTGTGTGACCACTTCCTTGTGTGACGCGTAGTCCCCACACTGCTGAGATACACCAATAAAATGCTCAAATTTAGGTAACTGCCGTATGGAGAATAAGAAACCAGCATACGTGTGTGATGACGGATGTACTTGTTTACTCATGCGTATGAAAACGCCGAGAAGGAGAGAGGCGGGGCTTCTCACCCCACATTGCACTGTGTTCTATGTGTGGTGTGAGCCCCAGTTCCTGGCAATAAAACCATCAATCCTCTTGCCCTTGCATCTGTGACTGTCTTTTGTGGGATAATTGGGAATGGTCTCGGATCCCATAATTCAAGAGAGCCTGGGCCACATTTCTCACTATATCACTCTTCTCTTAAGAATAATAGGTCTTGCAGAAGCAGAGATAGAGAGGAGAGAAAGAGAGAGAGGGAGGAAGCTTTTGTCTGCTGGTTTAGTCCCCAAATGTCCATGACAGCCAGGGCTGGGTGAGGCTTAAGCCAGGATCCTGGACCTTCATCCAGGTCTACACATGGGTGCGCGGGCTCAACACCTGGGCCATCCCCCGCTGCTTTCCCAGGTGCATTAGCAGGGAGCTGGATTGGAAGTGGAGCAGCCAGGACTAGAACAGTGTCCATACGGGATGCTGGTACTGCAGGCGGTGGGTCTATCTGCTATGGCACAGTGCCGGCCCTGAGGTTCTGATTTAACAAACAGAGCTTGGATAGGAAAAGGCGCAGGGAGGAAGCTGTGCTTGTATGGTTCATTGTGATAGTACTTAAGATTTTTTTAATAGTGTTTGTTGTGACTTATGGTATAAGAATATTGATTTTCTGGCCAATAAGTGATATTGTTAAAATTAGCTATATATGTTAAGATAAGTAGTTAATGTTAAGCTGAGTAATTCAGAAAGTGTGTTAAGTTAGCTATAAGTTATGATAAGTGATATTATTGACATTATTGATAGTGATATTAGTGATGTTGATAAGTGTGTTAAGTAATTATGTTAACTTAGGTGATTAGGCCAAGTAGTTAAGCTAAGTGTTACGTTAAGCTAAGCAGCTAAGTTAAGTAGTTAAGTCACATTAAGTAGTGGTGTTAAGTTTAGTGATAAGTGTAAAGTTAGTATAGATTGATAAGTATATTGATACTGATAAGTGTATTGACCTCAATGAGCATGCTGATGAGAGTGTGATAAAACCCCCTGGTGTGTAAGCAATAAAACCTCTCATTGGAAAGACAGTCTCTGTCCTGGTGTTCCTTTCTTCCCCTTGACTGACAAGTCCTACGTCGCACTTGCTACTGTCGAGCTGCGTGACAGCAGACGTTTGCGACGCCTTCCTACTTTTGTTCTGTGGGAGTTTGGTTCTTTACCCCTCATTGAGAAAACATTTATAGTTAATTGGGGAAGCCAATATTGTAATACTCTCACCAGGGGTGAGATTCTAAGTTTACCAAAACATCATAATATTTTATCTCGCTCAGGTTTTATAAAATAAATATGATAGAAAATAAGGAATTCCTCATATTATCAGGGCTCGTGAGGGTTAACAGAACTAATGCACATTTGTAAGCCCCACAGCTGAGAAGCCAGTCATCATGAACAGACGTGGACAGGTACGTGCTGCGGCCTGGCGACTGCTCCGTGTAGGTTTGCAGTTGAAGGTCTGGCATTCCCTGCCTTCAGGTTATGGTGATGGCTTCACTTTGTGTAATTTAACTTTTCCTCACTCTGTATTGATTTGGGAAGATAGAAAAGTTCGTGGAAAATGGAATTAAAAGATAAGTTAAGGGGCTGGCACTGTGGCGCAGTGTGTTAACACCCTGGCCTGAAGCGCCGGAATCCCATATGGGCGCCGGAGTGAGGCCCAGCTGCTCCACTCCAATCCAGCTCTGCTGTGGCCTGGGAAAGCAGTAGAAGATGGCCCAAGTCCTTGGGTCCCTGCACCTGCATGGGAGACCTGGAAGAAGCTCCTGGCTCCTGGCTTTAGAACACGCAACTCCAGCCATTGCTGCCAATTGGGGAGTGAACCATCAGATGGAAGACCCCTCTCTCTGTCTCTCTTTCTCTGCCTCTCCTCTCTCTGTGTAATTCTGACTTTCAAATAAGGAAATCAATCTTTAAAAAAAAAAAAAGCAAGTTCAGGGGGCTGGTGTTGTGGCTTAGCACATATCCCTGGAATGCTGAGACCCCATATGAGTGCCGGCTAGAGTCCTAGCTGCTCCTCTGATGATCCAGCGCACTGTTAATGTGCCCAGGGAAAGCACTAGAAGCTGACCCAAGTGCTTGGGCCTCTGTACCCACAGGGAAGACCTGGAAGAAGCTCCTGGCTCCTGGCTTCAGCCTTGCCCAGCCCTAGCCATTGTGGCCATTTAGGGAGTGAAATCAGTGGATGGAAGATCCCCCTCTCTCACTATGTCTCTCCCTCTGTCCCTGTAACTCTGCCTTTCAAGAAAATAAAAATAAATATTTTTTAAAACACAGGTATATTTGTTTTGGCACAAAACTTTTTTGAAATCCAGTAACAAGGACTGGCACTGTGGCATAGCAGGTAAAGTGGCCGCCTGCAGTGCCGACATCCCGTATAGGCACCAGCTTGAGTCCTGGCTGCCCCACTTCCCATCCAGCTCTCTGCTATGGCCTAGGAAAGCAGTAGAAGATGGCCCAAGTCCTTGGGCCCCTGTTCCCACGTGGGAGACCAGAAAGAAGCTCCTGGCTCTTGGCTTCAGATCAGCTCAGCTCTGCTCATTGTGGCCATCTGGGGAGTAAACCAGTAGGTGGAAGATTTCTCTCTCTCTCTCTGCCTCGACCTCTCTGTAACTCAGCCTTTCAAATAAATAAATATTTTTAAAAAGATTTGGTTATTTATATATTTGAATGTCAGAGTTGCACAGAGAGAGAAGGCAAGGCAGAGAGAGAGAGAGAGAGAGAGAGAGAGAGATCTTTCATCTGCTGGTTCACACCCCAAATGACTGAAATGGCTGGGGCTGCACCAATCTGAAGCCAGGAGCCAGGAGCTTCTTCTGGGTCTCCCACACAGGTACAGGGGCTCTAGGACTTGGATCGTAATCCACCACTTTCCCAGGCCATGGCAGAGAGCTGGATCAGAAGTCCCGGAGCAACCGGGACATGAACCAGTGCCCATATGGGATGCCAGTACGGCAGGCCGGGACTTTAACCCGCTGGGCCACAGCGCCAGCTCCTGAAGTCCCTTCTAATGTGAGTTTGTCACCTGATCTCTGCTGCTTCTCCCAGGTGTATCAGCAGGAAGCTGGCTGGGAAGTGGAGCAACCAGGACCTGAACTCACACTGGGATATGAGGTTCCAGCATGTAGGAGGCAACTTTCCATGGCTTCACCGAACACTGGCCCCTGTTCTTCTTTTTCAATATTGTTTTGTTCTTCAAGGTCCCTTGAGGTTTCCTATGAATCTTAGAAAGGTCTATCTGTGTGAAAGATGCAACTTTCAATTTTGGTACCAATTGTATCATTTCTGGGTCATACTGGATGGTATTGCTCTTAACAATATTGTCTTCTAATTCATGAGCCTGGGTGTCTTTCCTTTGTTTGTGTTCTCCTTAATCAGATTCAGCAATGTTGTTTTCAGAGTTAAGTGTATTTCCAAGTGTCTTGTTCCTTTAGATGCCATAATGGAGTTGATTCTCAATTTCTAATCAGAGTGTTCATCGTCAGGGTGTTATTATTCCTGATATAATTGTAAACTAGATCACTTTTATTGTAAACTAGATCACTTTTGCTGTCAGACTGTCATTAGTGTTTTGTAAACAGCAGTTTCCTGTGTTGATCCTGAACCCTGCAGTTTTGCTGAGCCCTGAGTGGTTAGTGGAGTTTCCTCTACGTCAGGTCACGCCCTCTGTGTACAGATCTGTTGCTCCTCCCTTGCAAGCTGGATGCCTGAATTCTCTGTTTCCTCTCATTGCTGCAGCCAGGACTTCCAGCCCAGGGCACCCTCGAGTGGAAGTGGCCAGAGTGGCCTGAGGTGCCGTGAGCTCTGGCCTGAGCAGGGTCACTGCATTTTGTGTCTGAACGACCTTTAGTCATTGTTTGTCCCTGAGTGTCCTCTGTGTTTCTACCCATTGGCACAACTGCTCTCTGCTCAAACACTGGCCTCTAGGAATGGTATCATGAATTTATCACTCGGTGTTCACATGAGTGCTGGGATGGTGTGTTCTATTCCCCCTGAGATAAGGGTGATTAACCTGGCTTGTTCAGGCTTCTGGAATTAACTTGGCTTTGTAATGAACTCCCACAGATGTGGCTTTTGCCTTTGTAATCTTACCCCTGAGCGCAATGAAGGCCACATGATTTGGAGAGCACATGCCCCCCACCTCCCTCCCCACCCCCCTGTGCCCTGAGACTTCAGCGTCTTCCCGAAACTCGCCATCCCGCTGTCCTGAGTATCACAGCCTCCTTGGTACTGAAAGCTTCTGTGTGTCTCCAGTGTGCGTTGTTACCTGTGCATTTTCCTTGAGGCCCCACAAAACACACCAGGCACTGGGTTAAGGGAAAGGTTTGTTGTCAGGTGGGGGAAGCCCAATGGGTGGAGGAGGGGGTGAGAGAATAAGAGAGGGGGAGGCGGAGAGAGAGATCCAGAGAGAGCACGCGTGTGAGCAGCAGGTCCTAGTACACCTTGCGGAAGTGGGGGCAGGGAAATAGGAGCAGCAAATCCCATTAGAGTGGGGGTGACCCTGATACCTATGATTGGTCATCTGGTCACCAGGCTTCTTTCTAGTGGGAGCAGGGTCAGAGCCTAGGATGGTGTCTGCGATGTACATCACGGCACAGATAAGACCTGCACCATTTTATTTACATTCTCCATAAATGGCTTTTGATGGATTGGTGAAAATCATCTTTTAAAGGTTTATTTATTTATTTTAAAGTCAGAGTACACAGAGAGAGAAGGAGAGGCAGAGAGAGAGGCAGAGAGATCTTCCATCCACTGGTTCACTCCCTAATGGCCACAATGGCCGAGGTCAGCCTGATCCGAAGTCAGGAGCCAGGAGATCCAGATCTCCTACATGGGTGCAGGGGCCCACGCACTCGGGCCATCTTCTACTGCTTTCCCAGGCCACAGCAGAGAGCTGGATTGGAAGAGGAGTGGCCAGGGACACAAACTGGTGCCCATATGGGATGCTGGTACCACAGGCACACAGAAGTTTAGCCTACTGTGCCATAGTACTGGCCCCTAGCCATCCTTTTTAAGATTATTTATTTGAAAGGCAGAGTGCAACATACACACACGTGTACACACTCACACACATACAGACACGGACGCAGAGGGAGAGGTCTTCTATCCACTGGTTCACTCCACTAATGCCACAGTAGCCAGGGCCATCTGGGTCTCCCACGTGGGTGGCAGGGAGCTGGATCCTTATTGAACAGCTGGGGCTCAGCTAGTGCTGCACTGTGGGTGCCCACATTGCAAGCAGAGGCTTAGCCTGCCGCGCCATCACACCGGCCCAAGAATGGCCATCCTGAACTGCGGTTTTGACCTGCCTTTCCCTGACACCGCTGCGGTGCAGCCTCGGCAGGTCCAGGGGTCCTGAGGAGGGGAGGCGTTGGTGAAGAAAGAGACGGGAGACGCAGTGTAAGGAGCAAGGGGAGGCCTCGTTCTGCTGCTCATCTCATAGCTTTACTTTACACTCTCTTTACACATAGTTCTCATTAAGCTTTCTTCCTCCTAAGCCTCCGTTCTCTCTGAGAAAGAACACATCACAAGCGTTCTACGTGTCCAAGCAGGGGTGTGACGCCCTAGCCTTTGTCAGAATGGCAGTGCTTGTCCACCCATCCACTTGCTGTGATATTAACTACGCACCTACCGTTCTCATCACACACTCCTGGGTGAGGCGGGGGGCTGCAGGAGCCACTCCTCATCACTCATGGTCCTAATGGCATTGTGCCCTGGACAAAGTTTAGGAGAGTCCCTCTTACTTCTCCAGTCACCTCCTGTAACTGATCTTTTTTACGAGAAACAAGAATTTCACGTACATGGATGTCCATGATTCCCACACCAAACCCAATGACTACATCATTGTTAACCCTAATAAAAACAGCAGAGAGATGGCTCAGGTCAGTCAGGGGCTTCCCGCTGTGCGGAGTCCCCTCCTCCAGCTGTGACTGTGTCACACAGCATGGATGGCATCGCCTCCGCCATGACCTCATTTCCTGAGCGCTGCTGTCCTTTTGTTCTGGCAGAGTTGGGAGTGAGGCTGGCGCATCTGCCGTCCTGCCGCCCTCCACAGCCCGGGTCAGCTCCGCGGCAGCAGGTCGCACAGACAGTGAGGGGTGCAGCCGTTCTCCAACCCTGCTGTGTGCTTGCAGCCGGGAGAATTTGGGGAAATTGCTGTGTCAAACATCTTCTGAGATGAATTGGCTTGGTCACCACACCTGTGGCTGCCACCAAAGAAGCCCAGCTGATGGACCGTGACCATGACCTGGCCAACGAACCTCACAGCAGAATTCCTTGTGCTGTGCAAAAAACATAGTATTCTTTCTTGTTAATCTTTGTTGTGTTTTTTTTTTTTTTTCTGGTACTAGATTGGCTGCTCCAAGGAATGGGGCAGTTGCAAGACCTCAAGTGGATGTTTTGGTTCAACTTCTACAAGTGGCCAACAGCCCCAACACTCTGAGCTGTGAAGCGCATTGGCTGTGGAAGCCGTCACTTGCTCTTGGGTCAGTACACTGAGTGCAGACATGTCCACCCGCCAGAGGTGAGGTCGTGTCCCAGAGCCAGGCCAGGGCCGGCGGGAGGGCCGGGTGCTGGCCTCGTTTCTCTCTCTGGACAGTGAGTGGGGAGACCCACAGGTTCCCGGTGCAGCCCTCATTGCGTGTCCCTGGCTTTAATCCCCTCAGTCCTGTCCCTCCACCAGGCCCTGTGCAGCTGTGCAGGAGCCCAGGGCTCAGGAGCGGGGGCTGTGGCAGGGGTAAGCTGTGTTCGTGGAGCCCCGAGTGACTGATGGCTGCAGGCCGTGTGCCTTCCCAGTCAGAACAGTGCTTCAGAGGTGGGTGGTGGTGCTCATTCTGTGTGAAGCGTGGGGAGTCCAGGACAGGCACACACCTTGTACAGCCGGGTACTCAGCCCGGGACATGTACCTTGTACAGCCGGGCACTGAGCCAGGGACAGGTACACTGAGCCAGGGACAGTCCCAGACCTTGTACAGCCGGGCACTCAGCCCAGGACAGGCGTGCACTTCTCCAGGGAAGGCTGTGCTGAGCCAGGGATGGTCCCACACCTTGTACAGCTGGGTTCTGTGCCAGGGACAGGCATTCACCTTGTACAGGTACATTTAATCCGGACAGGTACTCACCTTGTACAGGCAGGCACTGAGCTCAGGCAGGGGCATACTTTGTACAGGTGCACAGAGCTGGGACTGGTGCTCACCTTGTATAGCCAGGCACTGAGCCCAGGAAAGGTGCACTTCTCCAGGGACAGGTGCACTGAGCCAGGGACAGTCCCACACCTTGTACAGCCGGGCACTGAGCCAGGAACAGGCACTTTGTTCAGCCAGGCACAGAACTGGAACAGGCCAACACCTTGTACAGTCGAGCACTGATCAGGGACAGGCAGGCACCTGTACAGCCATGCACTGATGCAAGTTTGTCTGTCAGGCGCACACATTTACTCCTTGGTGTGGCCGGGTCGGGAGTCTCAGGCACCGTAACTGCACTGTAGTCGGATCTTATGTTGCTGAGCTGGAGGAATGAGCCCCTGAATGGAAGTTTCCAGAGGAAACCCAGCAGCATGTGGGCAGGCTGCATGCTGGCCATGGGACCTTCTGTGAGTTCTGGGCCTGGACCCTGCTGCAGGAGGGATTCCTCCTCTGGGTGCCCCGCCCTGCCCTGCACCCTCTCCGTGTTTGCTCTGAAATGGGGTAGACTCCCATGACCACCACGTCTGGACTCTGCTAGACAAGCCCACTCCCCACCGTGGCTCCAGGCTCACCCCCAGGCTGACTCTGACCCACTGAGTGCCAGCTTGCTGTGGCCAAGGCGCTGCCAGGACATCAGGCTGTGGGACTGGGGCCGGGTGTCCGAGGCTCTGGGGTGAAGGGTGACCACGGGGCCTTCCTGGCCTGTGCTGTGGGTAAGGGGCCGCCATCCTCATCTACACGGTTCCTAGGCCCTCCACGGCGGGGGGGGGGGTCCAGGCTTCCAGAATCCACAGTGTCCCTGGTGACCAGTGGCCCTGGGGCCCCACCTGGGAGCAGCTCCATGTGCCGCTATTGAAAGTTCGCCTTGGGAAGCCTGGGTGGAACGGGATGGGAGTCCAGGAGAGAGAAACTCTCAGCAGGTCTCTGTAGTGCCTGGTGTTGCGTTCACAGAGCAGGAGCTCAGGCCCAGAGAGCACAGAACGGGGTGGACCAGGCATTGACAGGTGCAGAGCCTGACCTCCCTGCTGGTCTGGGGCGCGTTTGTGTTGAGCCCAGTGATGACCCCTGAGCCTGTCCTTCCGTCCCGCCTCCTGGGGCTGTCAGCTCCACATGGGCTTGTGGGACCCCGGGGAGGGCGGGCACCCTGAACCAGAGAGGCGAGGACCCCTGCCTCAGGGGACCTCACTCGTTCTGGAGCTGGGTTCTGAGTTCCAGCCTGCCCTTGTGGGTGCCACCAGGACCCTCCCATGTTTCCCTCCTGTACCTGGAGCTGCTCTGGGTGGCCTGAGTTGGCTGTGGGACCGCTTCCTGGGCCACAGCACACAGTGGGTGCTGCCAGCCTCACACCTGCCCCCTGGCCCGTTGGCCGCAGCCGGCCTTGACGAGTGTTGCTGGAATCCCTCTGCTCTCAGGTCTCCGAGGGCACAGGATACAGCTGGCAAAGGGTTAAGCTACCCATGTCTGTGCGACGGGCAGAGCACAGTCTGGATGCGAGAGGCCCTCCCCAGAAGGCAGCGCCCTTCCTGACTGTGGGAACTGGCTATATAAGGTCCTCACACCCCTGTACCTCCACAGACTCACCTGGCCTGGGAGTGTCTCTGGTGGGATCAGCAGGTGAGGGGCTGCAGGGCTGGGGCTGAGCCTGGGGGAAGCTGAGACCCAGGATGGGCACCCAGGGCCGGCTCAGGTCCTGTCCGGCAGGGCCCAGACTGGTCATTTATTATTTCTGCTTTGGCCTTGTGCTCTGCTGTTACTAGCTCCGGAGATTGGGAGCTGTAGGGGAGGGAGGGTGTGGGCTGGGACGTTGTTTGTCTGTCATTTAACTGTGCACCGTGTGCCACCTGTGTGTGCTGCCCATGTGTGTCACGTGTGCTACCTATGTGTGCCACCTCTGTGTGCCGTGTGTGTTACACATATGTTCCACCTGTGTGTGCCGTGTGTGTGTGTGTGTGTGTGTGTGCCATCTCTATGGGCAGCTCTGCGGATGCTGCATCCTCACAGCCCCTGAGCGCCACTCCCCTGCATGGGAGACGCCAGCCTGCGTCATGGTAGGGCCCTGTGTGTTCTAGGAGAGATTGGTGATGCAGTTGCTGGTGGGAAGGCGCTCTGCTCAGCCACACATGGCCCTACCATGACCTGCAGTGTCCCCCACTGCTAGCCCATGGGGTGCCCGTCATCCCCCTGGATCCCTCCACACGGTCACCTTGGCTCTGCGTGTTGGCCATGTGCTCTGGGCTGGGTGTGGCCCCCGGGCCTCTGAGGATGAGGCTGATCAGCAGGTGCTCACGTGGGGGACATGCCCTGTGCCCTCTGTAGGCTGGGAGCCCACTCAGCCTGCTTAGGTCTTCTGCACTCAGATGAGGCTGCAGAGGCCTGGAGTGGGGCCAGCTCAGAGGGCCAGGGCGTGGCCTGGCCACAGACTGACCACACATGCTGTGCCCTCTCCAGGATCCCCACGAGGCAGGGTTTCCTGTGGTGGATAAACGGGACCTCCTGCTGATGGGTTGGGCCTCGTCCTCTGCCCTAACCATCAGCGAGTCAGGGTCACGGTGCAGTAGGAGCAGCAGGTGTGTGGCTGTGTGCGATGTGTAGGGCACATGTGTGTGGTGTGTGTTGTGTGTGTGGATTGATGTAGCATGTGTGGTTGTGACATGCAGTGTGTTATATATGTGTGGTGATTGTGGTATGTGTGTGGTGTAGCATGTGCATATGTGTGGTGTGTGATGTACGCATAGCATGAGGTGTGAGTTGTGTGTGGTTCAGTATGTGTTTTATGTTTGTGGTGTGTTATGGCATGTGCATGTGTGGTATGTGTGGCATATGTGTGATGTGTGTTGTGATCTGTGTGGTATGGCATCTGTGGCATGTTCTATGATGTGCATGTGTGGCCTGTATGTGCATGTGATGAGTGTGATGTGGTGTCCATGTGTGGTGGGTGTTGTATGATGTGTTAGGTGTGTTTTGTGTTGTGTGTGACATATGTGCCATGCATGTGTTTCATGCATATGTAGATGTGTATGTGGCATATTTGCTATGGTGTGCACATGGGTATGATGTGAATGTGTGGAGTGGCATGTTGCGTGATGTGCATTTGTGGCCTGTATGTATATTATACATGTGTGTGTGTGCTATGGTGTGCATGTGTGGTGGGTGTCATGGGATGTGATTGGTGTGTTTTGTGTTGTGTGTGACGTGTGTGTCATGCATGTGTGCATGCATATGTAGATGTGCATGTGATGTATGTGGTGTGTGCATGTGTGGTATGATGTGAGTGTGTGGTGGGCATGTGTGTGTGGTGTTATGTGCATGGTGAGGTGGGAGGGGCTTGTAGCTCCCCAGGGAAGGTGGGCTCCTCTCCAGAGGGGCACAGCTGTCCTGCTCACCCTGGACCCGGGATGTGGGAGCAGCACAGCTGGGTGTGTGGCAGTGGCTCTCCCTCCACACTGCGGCTTCCTCACCTGCGGAGCGGGACAAGCAGCCCAAGGACGGCAGCAGCCAGGGGGCTTTCTGCAGGGGTGGGGGTGCTGGGTGCCCCTGCCCACCCCACACAGTGGCTCCTGAGCCCTGGGAATGTGACCTGTGCAGTGGGAAACAGAGCTTCCCATGTAGTGTCGATGAGCTTGACCTTGAATATTTCTGTGTTGCTGTGGCCAGAGTCTGTGGGGTAAATGGGTAACGAGGCAGAGCACTGCAGGGCCGGCCGCCTGCTCTCCCCGCAGATCTGATGCCCAGGCCGCTTGAGGGGCCTCCGACCAAGCTGTGCAGCCACCTGTGACCTGGCCTGGATCTGGCAGCTGCCCTCTGCTGGAGACGGTGTGGGGTCCCAGTGAGGGACCTGGGCCAGATCTTGGAGTGTCTTAGTGATGCTCCTCGGGTTTGATTTCTGCCCTGATGAGCATAAGTCCCTGCCTGCTCCTGTGGGTGAATTACATAAGGTATCACATGCAGGGTGGGTGACAGGAGGTGGTGGGCGTCAGGTGGATGAAGGAGGTGGTGGGTGTCGGGTGGATGAAGGAGGTGGTGGGCGTGGGATGATGACAGGAGAGGGTGGACAGGTGGGTGACAGGAGGTGGTGGACGATGGGTGGGTGACAGGAGGTAGGGGTGTTGGGTGGATGAAGGAGGTGGTGGGGGTCGGGTGGGTGACAGGAGGGGGTGGACAGGTGGGTGTCAGGAGGGGGTGGGTGTCTCGTGTTGGAAGCAGTCAGTGCTCAGGAGGTGGGTGCCTGTGGTGGTGGGGACAGAGCTGCTGAGTGCCGAGTGAGTGCAGTGGGGAGATCCCAGCTGAAGACAGACCCTGAGGACAGGGCCAGGGGTCAGTCGCCTGCCCACGTCACACCCGAGTGGCTCCACGGGCCGTGCCCCGGCTGGGTCTCACACGGGCGCGATGCCTCAGCAGCCGTGGAGGCCGGGAGCTCCCGGCGCACGTGAGAGCAGGGTGGATGGGTGTCGGGCTCTGTGCTCCTGTCTGCACCCCTGAGGGCGACAGGCCCCCGCCAGCCCCGGCTGCCTCCCCTGTCCCTCCAGGCTCCAGGCTCGCGGCCCCGCCCTCAGGAGGCTCAGCTCCAGCACCATGAAGGGCATCCTGGTCCTTGGTCTCCTCGCAGCACTCGCTGTGGCCCCCGGAGGTGAGAGAAGCTGTGGGGGCCGTACTGGGGGATGACAGGAGGGGGTGGGTGACAGGAGGGGGGGTGACAGGAGGGGGGGTGACAGGAGGGGGGGTGACAGGAGGGGGGGTGACAGGAGGGGGGGTGACAGGAGTGGGATGACAGGAGGGGGATGACAGGAGGGGGGTGACAGGAGGGGGGGTGACAGGAGGGGGGGCGTCGGGTGGGTGACAGCAGGGGGTGGGTGACAGGAGGGGTGGGCATCACCAGGAGCTTCCTGGGTGCCCGGGTCCTCTCAGGCAGTGGCCCGTGTGTGTGTGAGGCTCCCCGTGCTCCCTGCCTTGGAGCGGCCCTGCCTGTGGGATGGTGAACAGATTGGAGCTCCTTGTCTTGTCAGTCTTGGGGTCCCCAGAAGGCGGGGACATCATCCTCCTTCACCCTGAGGTGGGCGTGGTCTCTGCTATGTGTCTCCAGATGT
Source organism: Oryctolagus cuniculus (assembly GCF_964237555.1). NCBI lineage: Eukaryota > Metazoa > Chordata > Mammalia > Lagomorpha > Leporidae > Oryctolagus > Oryctolagus cuniculus. The sequence continues at coordinate 2,048,050 of NC_091437.1, read as the reverse complement.
GGAGCCACGTGGGCTCTTTTGTCTCCGCAGGGTCCCTGGACTGTGCAGTGCTCCTCATTTGATTCCTCCTGTGATGGCAGTGTTGTCTCTGAGTGTCCTGCGGATGCCAGCACCAGCTGCGTCGTTTCCTGTGCCGGCTGGCCTGCAGGTTAGCCTGAGCTGCGAGCACCCCACCCTGGGACGGCGGCCAGGCTGGGAGGGAGGCCTGAGATGAGGCTGGGCTGGGCCAGGGCTGGGGGTCGTAGAGCAGCTCCTGGCCAAGGGGAGACGGGTCAGGCAGGGCTCATTCCGGAGCCTTCTCGGGGCTGTGGAAGCAAAGGCGGCTCAGGCGGCCACTCTGCCTGGGCCTGCATCGCCCTGTTCCACTGCCTCACCGCGGGGCAGCTCCTGCCTGGTGAGTTCCCCCACACTTCTCACCTCGGACATTTCCACACCGGACAACAGCAGGCAGAAGAGCGCGGGGACCGTGCGTGCCCCTTGTCCATGTCAGCAATGACCGACACTGTTACTTTACTGTAATGTGTTAAAGTGAACATGTACATGATCTGAAATCCATGCATAATTTTTTCAGAATGCACAATTTTCATAAACTTTGTGAAGACCCTTTGTTGCATGGATTTAAAATTTTTCTACATTGAAGTAACTAATCTTTTAATTCCATTTTCCATGAGGTTTGTGAAGTGCCCTCCTGTGTGTGTGTGTGTGTGTATGCGTGTGTGTGTGTGTCTGGTCACTTTCCCTATAGAAACTTCACTGTAATCTCTGATAAGAGCTTTTAAAAAGACATAACTAGTGTTCCGTTATCGTAACTAAGACATTAACTGTAACTCTGTCATTTCTTCTAATACCTGGGCCATCTTGAGACTCTCTGGGTTGTTTGAAAGACACAGTGATGCTGTGATTAATATGCAGGCTAGGTCTCCGCATTGTCGTTTGCTGTTGGGATTGATTTTTTATAACAGCTCCTGTTCCATTCTTGGTTCCGTCCCAGGATGTGTGGCAGAAATGGGTGCATCCGTCCACAGCCGCCCTGCTCCGACTCTGGCTGGTTGCATCCTCCTGGGTCATTCAGTTGTTCTCCTGTTCTTGGTGTTTCTACCCACTGGCCCAGGGCCGTCAGCGGTACTGTCTGTAACCATGGAAACATCTACATCAGTGCCGTCCTGTACAGTGTCCACGTGCGGCTCCTGAGTGTTGCTGCACATGCGGCTAGTATGACCGAGGAACTTAACTTTAAATTTAACTTGATTCATCTAAATTCACCTTATTCAAAAAAGGACTTATTTATTTGAAAGGCAGAATTACAGATAAGGAGTGAGAGACAGAGGGAGAGAGACATTCCATCCATCTGCTGGTTCACTCCCCGAATGTCTGAAACTGCTGGGGCTGGGCCAGGCCAAAGCCAGGAGCCAGGAGCTGCACTTGGGTCTCCCCCGTGGGTGCAAGGGCCCAAGCTGCTCTCCCATGTGAGTTAGCAGGGAGCTGGATTGGAAGTGGAGCAGCCAGGACGTGGACTGCTGCCCACATGGATGCCGGCATTGCAAGCAGCGGCTTAACCAGCTGTGCCACAGTGTTGCCCCTTAGATTTCTGTTTATGTGGGCACAGAGGCTAGTGGGCACCAATCTGGACAGCTCTGGTGTAGGAGTTTGGCTGGGTCTGGGTCCAGCTTTCAGGCAGAAGCACATGGGTTAGCAGACAAGGTGCAGCAAATCTGCTTGATTATTCTCATTTAAAAAAATATTTATTTTTTATTTTAAAGTCAAAGTTACTGAGAGAGAGAGAGAGAGAGAGTTCTTCCATCCACTAGTTTGCTCTCCAATTTGCCTCAATGGCAGCAGCTGCGTGGTTCCAAGCCAGGAACCAGGAGCTTCTTCCGGGTCTCCCATGTGGGTCAGTGGCCCAAGGACCTGGGTCATCTTCTACTGCTTTCCCAGGCACATACAGCAGAGAGCTGGATTGGAAGTGGAGCAGCTGGGACTTGAACTGGCGTCCATATAGGATGCTGGCACTGCAGGTGACGGCATTACCGGCTATCCCACAAGGCCAGCCCCAATTATTCTCATTTTAGGACTGGAGGGTGGTCTCCAGGCGGTCACTTGGACCGCCCACTTGTAGGCCCCGCCCTCTCCTGGGTCTGCCTGCATTTCTGCTGCTCCCCTGCTGCACAGGTGTGGCTGATGGAGCAGCAGCTTTCTCTTCGCAGGAACCCTCGCTGCTGCGTCCAAACCTGCACTGCGCTGAGGGGAGCGTGTGTGCGCTGGCCAGAAGCCGCTGCTCTTCAGGGTCCCAAGTCCCCACAGCCTCTCCTCCCCAGGGACTAACAGTCTGTGTTTGTCTTTGTGCAGCCTCACCTCCCACAAGTTTCTATGACAAGGCCTGCTCCGATATCGACGCCGCATTGTTGCCATGACCGGAAGCGAGGATTTAGTATCCTTCTATGTCCGGATAGCTGATGGAGAAACAGCCTGGTTCTCAAGCCGTATCTGCAATGGTCGACCCTGCAATAGCATCAGCCCCTCCCCCCCAGGTGGGTGCCAGCCCCATGGTCCCCTTGCTGGGCCACCTGTGCTCCCTGCCCTTGGGGGCCACCTGCAGGCCAGGCCCTCCTGTCACATCTGAATGACACTCACACCTGATTGACAGAGGGGCGTGAGAACTGCAGGGCAGACAGCACTGCCAGCAGGGACAGACAGGGAGGCTGTGGGGGGATGTATTTAGTATTCATGTATTTTCATTTTATCTCAGGCGACACAGAGCCAGAGAGAGGTCTTCCATTTGCCTGTTCACGCCCACATTCCCCAACAGCAGAGGCGGGGCCAGGCCAGGCAGGACTGGGAGCATCTAGGTCTCCCCGTGTGGTGCAGGAGGAATTCTAGTCCTTGAGTCGTCACTGGCTGCTCCACGCTGCTCCTCGGCAGGAACTGGAGTCAGGGTGCAGCAGGACTCAGGGGGTCCAGGTGCTGCGTTAGGGATCAGGCGCCCCCAGAGGGGTCTCCCTGCTGTGCCCACGCCTTCCCTGGGAGCAGCACCTGGCGCTCCCCAGCAGTTCTCAGACTCCGGGATCCCAGGGCCCTGTTAGGACTCAGGTCTCCCACATTACTGAGGAGTCCCGAGAACTCTGGTTTACGTGCACTCCCCCTGTCAGTATTTACTGTCTGGGAAATTCCAGCTAAGGAAGTTTATAAACCTGCATTAGTTCACCCAAAATAGCAAGCAGCACCTTACCTATCAGCATGTACTTGACAGATAAACACAGCAGTGAGGAGTGTGGCGTTGTCACATGCGAGACGGCTGGAGGCTCACACGTGTGTGCATTCCCGTGTGGAAAACCCCACCCTGTGTTTGTGAGGGAGAGAGAATGAGGCACAGGCAGTGTGGTGCTGGCCCGAAGTGGTTAACTCAGCACCCCCGGAAGAGCCCCAGGGCTCGGGATTCCTGAACCCCTATGTTGAAACCATCAAGATACGGAGGCAGAGAGAGAAAGATCTCCATCCGCTGGTCCACTCCCCAAATGGCTGCAATGGCTGGAGCTGGGCTGACCCGAAACCAGGAGCTAGGTGCCTTTTCCAGGTCTCCCCCGTGGGTGCAGGGCCCAAGCACCTGGGTCATCCTCCACTGCCTTCCCAGCCATAGCAGAAAGCTGGACTGGAAGAGGAGCAGCCTGGACCCATATGAGATGCTGGCACTGCAGGCAGCAGTCCTACGTGCTACCCTACAGTGCTGGCTCCCTGAAGCCCTGTGTTTAAAAATGAGGTTTATTTGGCCTCGGTGGCCATTGGAGGGTGAACCAACGGCAATGAAAGACCTCTCTCTCTCTCTCTCTCTCACTGTCTACACTTCCTGTCAAAAAAAAAATAAGGTTATTTATCTTCTTTTGCTTGAACAGTAGATTTAGGAACAGTCAGACAACAGTCGACAAGAGTTGGGACAGGCTGGGCCCACCTTTCTCTTCTCAGCCTAGACCCCACAGGCTCAGAGACTGGGCGGGCTGTTGAGGCAGACCTGAGGGTCTGGGTCTTCAGTGGTGGCCAGGTCTCGAGTCCAAGATGCAGTCGCTCCATCCTGTCTGACAGCATGGTTGTGATAAGTCCTCTTCCCTTGCATATGTTCTAACTCTTGAGACCGGCGACACCCAGTGCCCTTCTTGCATAGGGTTTAATGTCACCTCCTGTGAGGAGATAGAACTGCCATGTAACCCAGGAGAACGGTGCATCGATGGGCTTGCAGAAGTCGTGCAAGGTATGTCTTGGGATCCAGTTCCTCCAGGGGTCCTGAGATGCAGGTTCACAGAGAGGTGGGGGAGGCGCCCTGACACGGGGACGGGGCCAGGATGCCTGTGAGCGGGAGAGAGGCTCCAGTGCTGTCTCAGGGCTGCCTTCTCAGGGCAGGGCTGCTTCCCCTGCTGCTGGCCCAGGGCCTCCACCTGTGCTGGCTGTCAGTCACCAGGCTGCTTCATTCCACAGGTGGGGTGGGGTGGCCTCTGCACACCTACACTCTTCTGTCATTCTTAGCAAACTGGGTCCCCTGGTGGAAGTGTCACATTCGGCTTCCAAATCCAACAATCGTCCTTTCTGATGAAAGCAATGGGTTCTCCTTGGGCTACACAGCAGACCAGGTCCCACAGCAGCAGGCCAGGACCCTCATGGATGGGTCCCTGGCAAGGGCAGGTCCTGCAGAGCTCAGAGCCTTGCAGGTCTGCTCCTCACCAGCAGGGGGAGCAGGCTTCCCCAGGGCCATGTGGGCATCAGGCATGGATGTTAATTGCAGTCCTGGATTTCTCAGTGGTCTGCCTGGCTGGCCTCAGCGTCACCAGGTCCTCAGTGCACACGGGGCCTCTCTCCAGCTGGACTCTGGGGTCTGGACAGTGGAGGAGGACCCACAGCTGCCCCAGGTGTCACGCAGAGCGGCCCCCATCCCCAGCTCCTCACATATTTCCCAGAACACTGGGAATCCCAGTGGGCATGGCTCTTTGTGCTTTCACCTCCCTGGGATGTCTACACTGCTGCGGGTTTTAACTCTGGGGCTGGGAGCCGGGCGGTGCGGGGACTTGGCCCATCCTGTGCCTGTGTCCTCTTCTGCAGGGACCTGGGAGGTTTTTCCTCACAGAGCTCAACTTGGGTCAATGCCATCAAATGCGAATTTTTTTACTTGCTTTTGCCCAGGGTCACTTTTTAAAAATGCAGCAGAGAAGCGCACAGGCCCACGTCTTCCTTTTAAAAGAGAAAAAGATTTATTTATTTATTTGAAAGTCAGATTTACACAGAGAGAGGAGAAGCAGAGAGAGGGGTCTTCCAACCACTGGTTCACTCCCCAGTTGGCCGGCCCGGCTGGAGCTGAGTTGATCTGAAGCCAGGAGCCAGGCGCTTCTTTTTTGTCTCCCATGTGGATGCAGGGGCCCAAGGACTTGGCCCATCTTCTACTGCTTTCCCAGCCATAGCAGAGAGCTGGACAGGAAGTGGAGCAGCCGGGTCTTGAGCTGGCACCCACATGGGATGCTGGTACTGCAGGCGGCAGCTTTACCGGCTATATAACATCCTCGGTCCCATGTCTTCCTAACACACTAGCCCGGCCCCCAGTGTCCAGCCTGGAGGCTGTGGGCAGGAGCTGCCCTGCCAGGTTCTGGTGCTCTCCCCACAGGGCTGGCGCTCTCCTCCCTCCCCCCCAGCCCTTGTTCTTGCTCTGTCTGCATGTGGTTACCGTGTCCCTTCTGGCTGCTTTTGCTTCTGCTCAGGGGAAACTGAGGCAGGTAGCACTCTGCTCCAGAGAGGAATGGGTTCTGGGCCCGGCCTGGATGAGGAGGACCCAGGGCTGGTCCTCCTGGCTGAGGCAGGGGTGCCTGCCTGTCTACCTTGGGTCGGCCGCACCTGTCTGTTAGGGACCTGATGGCTGACCTGGAGGGGCAGGCGAGTTCTGAGCCCCGCAGCCCTGGCCATGCAGCTGGCTGGGTGCTGGTGCCGCCTGCTGGGCTGTGGAGCTCAGGTTCCCCCGCCTCTAGGGACCAGAGACACGGAGAACTTCAAGCTCCGAGTCAAAGGCTGCTCCGACATCACAGACAAACTCTGCCAGCTCCTGTCGACGCCGAACATCAAGATTGGGAACATCGTCTTCCAGCAGCTCATCTGTAGCGACGCCGCCCAGATCCCAGATAACCTGAACTCGGGCGCGGCCCGGGCAGCTGCCCCCTGAGCCTTTACCTCAGGCCTGGCACTGGGCCTGCTCTGGCAGCTCAGAGCCAGTCCTGCCCTGGCCCCGCCCCTGTCCCCGCCCCCACCCCTCCAGAGCCACAGTGAAGCTACACCTACAGGGCCTTGGCTGCATCTGCCTGTGTCCTGCAGGCCTGGCCCTGGTGAATGAAAGAGCCCGGGCGGTGCAGACCAGGGACACCGGGCGCATGGGTGCAGCCTCGAGGGAACGGGTTCTCCACCTGAAGAGCCAAAATGACTCCATTTAAAAAAAAATTAAAAGAAAAAGCAGCCTCCATTTCCCGCAGCAGACCCGAGTCCTTGTAAAAGCAGGCATCCAGCATTCCAGAGACATCAAAGCTGACCAGGGACAGCTCAGCAGACCAAGGGCAGCTCACAGAGGTTACAAACGAGGTAACTCCCTGACCCCAGGCCAAACGGAGGACCCCCCCAACCCGTTCAGCTGAGAGCAACCCGGAGCAGCCCCGTCCAGTCACCAAAGCCCCGTGCTGTAAGCCCCCGCTGATGTAACCCTTGGTTTTTCCTTTAAAAGCGCTCCCAAACAAAGGCTGGGCCTTCCTCTGACCTCCGCTGCATGGCTGGTCAGACGAGGTCCCTGCCGCGCTTGTACTTCCAAATAAACCTTGCTTTTGCATTTCTGTGTGATCGGGTTGGTAGCTTCTTGGGGATCCACTTATCTGGACATAGTACGCCATTAATAAAAGCCGGGGGGCAACCTGGCATGGCTGTCGTCCTGCTCATCTGCTCGCAGTCACCTCTGCGTGTCCACCCCGGGCCGCCCATAGACCGGCTCCCGGCTCCCGGCTCCCGGAGCCACACCCCGTCTGGGCGTCCCGGATGCCGCTTCCCGGGAGTTCCAGGACCCGCTCTAAGTATAAGGCAACATGCAGCTGGGTCCCTGATGGCCCTCAGTGGGGGGCACTGTTGGTGTGCCCGCACATGACGGGGGCCCAAGGACCCGTTCCTGAGGGTTTAGGAGGCTGGGCCAAATTTCTCACCATATCACTCTTCTCTTAAAAATAATAGGTCTTGCAGGAGAGACAGGAGAAGAAAGAGAGAGGGAGGAAGCTTTTGTCTGCTGGTTTAGTCCCCACATGTCCACAGCAGCCAGGGCTGGGCGAGGCGTAAGCTGGGAGCCCAGAGTTTCATCCAGGTCTCCCACATGGCTGCAGGGGCTCCAACACCTGGGCCATCCCCCCGTGGCTTCCCGAGGTCCATGAGCAGGGAGCTGGATTGGAAGTGGAGCAGCCAGGACTAGAACAGTGTCCATGCGGGGTGCTGGTGCTGCAGGCGGTGGGTCTACCTGCTATGGCACAGCGGCGGCCCTGAGGTTCTGATTTAACAAATAGATCTTGGTTAGAAGAAGGCGCAGGGTGGAATCCACGCCTCTGAGTTGGCCTCTGCCCCAGCAGCCCTCCCATCCCAGGGCCCCCGGGGGAGGGTCGTGTGTGGGGCCTGGGGGACAGGCCAGGGGAAGGGCTATCCCCCGTGCTCACAGGGCGCTGGCCAGGGCTCAGCACCGTATCCTGGGAGGAGGAAACTCATCCCTGGGCGGCTCCACAGGCCCTGTCTTGGAGACAGTGTGGCCAGGGGTCAGGTCGAATCCCAGCCCCAGAGCCTTGGCCCACCTGTGGGACAGGTGTGGTCAGGATCCGGCCCCAGAGGGTTGTGAGGGTGTCAGCCGGTCTCCCTGGGAGGCGCTCAGCTGCCCCTGTGCCCCACCCCCACACCTGCCCCCCTTGCTCCTGTTCCTGCTGGCAGCTCCCACCCTGTTCACCTCCCTTTTCTGGCCCTCGCCCGCAGAGGTGGGCTGACCTCTGCTGGGGCCCCTGCTTATGAGCCCATCTCCCCAATGCCCACTGTACCTGGGTGGGGGAGGGGTCCTGGCTTGAATGTGCAGTCCAGAAGATCCAGGCTGGGCTTAGGCAGGGTTGGGGACCCGGGTCCAGGGCAGGAGGGGCCGTGAGCTGGGACACAGTTTTCTGAGCTGGAGAAGCCACACATTGGATCCCGTGGTTCCAGGGAACAGGTGCCCTGAGCCCTCCTGCGAGCTGAGTTCATGGAGGTCAGGTGCGGGCTCCTGTCCAGGAGGAGGGGAGACGGCGGCCAGTTTGGTCCCTGGTGCTGTTGGCTCTTGGTGGATCACTCCCAGAGGCAGGTTTGTTTTTTTTTTTCTTTCTGGCCAGGGGAGGGGAGGTCTGCTTACTGACCCCTCAAAGCTGTCCGTGTTCATGGAGCCACACGTGAGGTCGGCTCAGCCATCATCACCTGTGGGGGAAACACCCCAGGTCCCTCCCCCCACTCTCTCCTGCCCCCGCCTCTCCCCTCCCAGCCTCTGCTGGCAGCAGTGAGAGCAACGGTGGCGTGGGGCTCCCCCAACCCTCGCTGTCCCCACTGGCCCCACGCCTGGAGACGGGAGTCCCACGAGGGAAAAGGGGCTGGTGGCTTTGGGCAGCACGGAGCAGGGATGCATTCTGCAGAGACTCGCACAGTCTCCCATTCTCCTGGCCCTGCACAAAACCCCTGTTCCCACAGACTGGTCCTGGTAGGGACACCGTGCACTGCCCTGTTGTGGCGACACTCGCCAGGAAGGGTGGGTCCGTGAGAGGGACAGGGAGCTGAGGCAGGCGCATCAGGTCAGGCCCCACCCCCGTGTGACTTGGGTGCAGCAGTGTCCTGTGGGAGCTACGTCCCCCCAGCCTCAGGGCAGGCCTGGAGGGAGGGTAGGTCTGGGCCCTCTGCTTCCCCAGTCGTGGTCAGTGTGGTGGTGGCCCCTCCTCCATGGTCCATTTCCTCATTCAGAACCTCTTAGACTGGGTAGCTTGTTCTGTGGGCTTCAGGGTGGGATGAGGGATGTCACAGGGCCGGGAGGAACTCGGCCTCTCAGTGAGCGCGGTGGCCTGGGAGCCTGAACTTGGCCATGCTTCCTCCTCCAGGGACAGCCTTGGGTGCCCATCACCCCGACCTTGGTCCTGCTGCTGGCTGGGAGTGGACCCCCCCCCCATCTTCCTGCCTTCAGGACTTCCTCTGGTTCTTTGTTTACTTGGAGTCTGGGGGCCTCATTTGCATCCCCGACCCCCTCTCGCCCACTTCCTCGTGTTTTCGTCCCCTCTGAACCATTTACAAATAAAACTGCATTTTGTCTTTATCATTGTTGGCATTGAATAGTTTCTTTCTTTTCATTTCTGCTGTAAACTCATTGAGTACCTTTCTGCCTGGACGCACCAGCTTCTGCACCGTGTGGGCCCTGCCCACTCTGCTGTCAGCTGCGTGGGACGCAGGGCGTGGTTTCTCGGCCTCTCTGTGCTGTGGGCACTGGGTTAGCCGTGTATTTTGCAATCACAAACAACGCTTCCATAGTAGCCGTGAGCACCCCACTTTCGTGCTGCTGGCCACGTGGCTGCTTCTCTGAGCCATTCCTGGGCCAGACTCGTGAATCCTGGGCGTGCTCTGCTGGGGCTCCCAGACCGCCCTGTGGGGGTGGTGGGACCTGCATTTTACAGGCGGGCCTGTTTCCTGATGCCCTGCCACACCCTGCACTATCTTGTATGTTTGACGTCTGCTAATCTGATTGGTGGGAAGTAGTGTTTCATTGGTGTTAATTTGCATTTCTCTAATTATGGAGTTTGAACATTTGTCTTATGTTTTAGGGAAACTATATATATACATATATACTCAACCTATCTATTGACAGGTTGTCTTTGTGTCTCCTTCGTACTTTTTTTCTGTGGGAGTTTGGTTCTTTACCCCTCTTTTAGAAAGCATTTATAGTTAATTGGGGAAGCCATTATTGTAATGCTCTCATCAGGGGTGATGTTGGGGTCTTAAGCCTGAGGCTGACCCCTGAGCAGCAGGGGACAGTACAGACACTCCCGGACAAGGCGAACGGGAGAGGTAAGGTCGACGGGTCAAGCACACCGCAGCAAGCACCCGTGAGTTCTGTTGACACAGGAACTGCTTTATTGAGGCAGTGCACAGGCTTATAAAGCTCACCTAAGACACACGCAGGTGGGGAGCCAGTCAGCAAAAAGGTCATGTAGGCGTGGGTGGACCACGCATAGAGGCATCTTAAGCAAAGTATAGGGATCACGCACTGTCCACATGTCTGGAACTAAAGTGGACCTATCCCTGCTGTTGGTCTGATCTTACATAGCCTAACTGTGGCAGCCGCAGACACGCCCCTGGAACATCCACCAGGCGCCATATTGTAATGCAGATTTTAGGCAAAGCCCAATAGTGTGAGATTCTAACGTGATAATATTTTATCTCACTCAGGTTTTATAATACAATTATGATAGAAAGTTAAGGAGATAAAATGAAAATATATGAATAGTAACTAAATCACCTCCCACAGCCTCCCTGTCTGTCCCTGCTGGCAGTGCTGTCTGCCCTGCAGTTCTCACACCCCTCTGTCAATCAGGTGTGAGTGTCATTCAGATGTGACAGGAGGGCTGGCCTGCAGGTGGTCCCCAAGGGCAGGGAGCACAGGTGACCAAGGACGGGCCAAATCTCAGCCCAGCAAGGGGACCATGGCGCTGGCACCCACCTGGGGGGAGGCAGCTGGTACAATTGCATGGTCCTCCATTGCAGCACTTGCTTTTAAACCAGGCTGTTTGTCCAGCAGCTACCGGGACATAGAAGGATATTGAAGCCTCGCTTCCGGTCGTAGCCAATACTGAGCAGTTGATTGCGGAGCAGGCCATCTCCTGGAAACTAGTGGGAGGTGAGTCTACACAAAGAAAACACAGACTGTTAGTCCCTGGGGAGGAGAGGCCGTGGGGACCTGGGACCCTGAAGAGCAGCGGCTTCTGGCCAGCGCACACACGCTCCCCTCAGCGCAGTGCAGGTTTGGACGCAGCGGCGAGGGTTCCTGGGAAGAGAAAGCTGCTGCTCCATCAGCCACACCTGTGCAGCAGGGGAGCAGCAGAAATGCAGGCAGACCCAGGAGAGGGCGGGGCCTACAAGTGGGCAGTCCAAGTGACCGCCTGAGATCACCCACCAGTCTTAAATGAGAATAATAAGGGTTGCCTTGTGGGATAGCCATCACCTGCAGTGCCTGCATCCTATATGGACGCCAGTTCAAGTCCCGGCTGCTCCACTTCCAATCCAGCTCTCTGCTATCTGTGCCTGGGAAAGCAGTAGAAGATGACCCAGGTCCTTGGGCCACTGCACCCACATGGGAGACCCGGAAGAAGCTCCTGGTTCCTGGCTTTGGATCAGCCCAGCTGCCGCAGTTGTTCTGATCCAAAGCCAGGAGCCAGGAGCTTCTTCCGGGTCTCTCACATGGGTGCAGGGTCCCAAGGACCTGGATCATCTTCTACTACTTTCCCAGGCCATAGCAGAGAGCTGGATGGGAAGTGGAGCAGCTGGGACTTGAACCTGTGTGCATATAGGATGCTGGCCCTGCAGGCAGTGGTGTTAACCGGTACAACACATAGCTGGCCCCAGTTATTCTCTGACCGCTGACGGCCCTGGGCCAGTGGGTGGAAACACCAAGAACAGGAGAACAACTGAATGACCCAGGAGGATGCAACCAGCCAGAGTCGGAGCAGGGCGGCTGTGGACGGATGCACCCATTTCTGCCACACATCCTGGGACTGAAGCAAGAATGGAACAGGAGCTGTTATAAAAATCAATCCCAACAGCAAATGGCAATGCGGAGACCTAGCCTGCATATTAATCACAGCATCACTGTGTCTTTCAAACGATGGAGAGACTTAAGATAGGCCAAGTATTAGAAAAATGACAGTTACAGTTAACGTCTTTGCCATGATAACAGTATGCTAGTTATGTCTTTTTAAAAGCCTTTATCAGAGATGTACAGTGAAGTATTGTATGAAAAATGACCACACACACACACACACACACACACACACACACAGGAGGGCACTTCACAAAGCTCATGGAGAAATGGAATAAAAAGATTAGTTTACTTCAGTGCAGAAAAATATTAAATCCATACAACAAGGGGTCTTCACGAAGTTTATGAAAATTGTGTAATCTGAAAAAATTATGCATAACAATTGTGCTGTCCCCGTGGTGAGGCAGTGGAACTGGGCGATGCAGGCCCGGGCAGAGCTGCCGCCTGAGCTGCCTTTGCTTCCACAGCCCCGAGAAGGCTCCGGAATGAGCCCTACCTGACCTGTCTCCCCTTGGCCAGGAGCTGCTCCACGACCCCCTGCCCTGGCACAGCCCGGCCTCATCTCAGGCCTCCCTGCCAGCCTGGCCGCCCTCTCCAGCCCTGCCGGGGGCCAGTCCCAGGGTGGGGGTTCATGCAGCCCAGGCTGACCTGCAGGCCAGCTGGCACAGGAAACTACACAGCTGGTGCTGGCGTCCGCAGGACACTCAGACAATGCTGCCATCACAGGAGGAATCAAATGAGGAGCACTGCGGACAGTCCAGGGACCCTGCGGAGACAAAAGAGCCCACGTGGCTCCATCTGGTGACACAGAGCAGAGACCACGCCCACCTCAGGGTGAAGGAGGATGAAGTCCCCGCCTTCTGGGGACCCCAAGACAGATAGGACAAGGAGCTCCCTTCTGTTCACCATCCCACAGGCGGGGCTGCTAAAGGCAGGGAGCACGGGGAGCCTCGCGCACCCTGATGCCCACCCCCTCCTGTCACCCACCCGATGCCCACCAACTCCTGTCATCCAGCAGGGAGAGCAGGCGGCCGGCCCTGCTGTGCTCTGCCTCATTACTCATTTACCCCATAAATTTGTCACAAGAAACACAGAGATATTCAAGGTCAAGTTCATCGACACTACATGGGAAGCTCTGTTTCCCACTGCACAGGTCACATTCCCAGGGCTCAGGAGCCACTGTGTGGGGTGGGCAGGGGCACACAGCACCCCCACCACTGCAGAAAGCCCCCTGGCTGCTGCCGTCCTTGGGCTGCTCGTCCCGCCCCGCAGGTGAGGAAGCCGCAGTGTGGAGGGAGAGCCACTGCCACACACCCAGCTGTGCTGCTCCCACATCCCGGGTCCAGAGTGACCAGGACAGCTGTGCCCCTCTGGAGAGGAGCCCACCTTCCCTGGGGAGCTGCAAGCCCCTCCCACCTCACCACGCACATCCACACCACACACACATGCCCCACCACACCCCCACATCATACCACACATGCACAGACCACATACATCACATGCACATCTACATATGCATGCACACATGCATGACACACACATCACACACAACACAAAACACACCAATCACATCCCATGACACCCACCACACATGCACACCATAGCACACACACATGTGCATGCTATAAATTCAGGCCACACATGCACATCCCATAACATGCCACACCACAAATTCACATCATCCCACACAAGCACACCATACCACATACACCACATACACATGTACATATGTATGCACACGTGCATAACACACAAGTCACACACAACACACACAAGACACACCAATCACATCACACAACACCCCAAACAGATGGACACCACAGCACACTTATCACATGCAAATACACATACAGGCTGCACGTGCACATCATACAAACATGCCACATATGCTACAACAAACAGATCACATCACACACATGCCACATATACCACACATACACATGCCACACTACACCACAAACACAACACACATGCTGAACCACACACAACACACATCATGCCATGCACACATCACACACCACACATATATACATGCTATACCAAACACCCAACACATAACACAATCACCACACACATACAACACACTGCATGCCACATCCACACATGCTACATCCATGTCACACACATACCACACACCACACACATGTGCCCTACACATCGCACACAGCCACACACCTGCTGCTCCTACTGCACCGTGACCCTGACTCGCTGAGGGTTAGGGCAGAGGAAAGGCCCAGCCCATCAGCAGGAGGTCCCGTTTGTCCCCACAGGAAACCCTGCCTCGTGGGGATCCTGGAGAGGGCACAGCACGCGTGGTCAGTCTGTGGCCAAGCCATGCCCTGGCCCTCTGAGCTGGCCCCACTCCAGGCCTCTGTAGCCTCATCTGTGTGCAGGAGACCTGAGCACGCTGAGTGGGCTCCCAGCCTACAGAGGGCACAGGGCGTGTCCCCCAGGTGTGCACCTGCTGATCAGCCTCATCCTCAGAGGCCCGGGGGCCACACCCAGCCCAGGGCACATGGCCAATACGCAGAGCCAAGGTGACCGTGGTGGGGAACCCAGGGCCCAGACGGCCACCCCATGAGCGAGCTGTGCATGACGCTGCAGATCACGTCAGAGCCCTGTGTAGTGAGCAGAGCGCCTTCCCACCACCAACTGCATCACCGAGCTCTCCCACAACCCGGCAGGGCCCTACCATGATGCAGGCTGGTGTCTCCCATGCAGGGGAGTGCGGCTCAGGGGCTGTGAGGAAGCAGGACCTGCAGAGCCGCCCATAGAGATGGCACACACAGACATACAAACACATACACACACATGGGAAGCACACACAGGTGGCACACATAGCACATACAGACGCACACATGGGTAGCACACATAGGTGGAACACATGGACAGCACAGGTGGCACACATGAACAGCACACATGGATGGCATACAAGGTGGCACACAGGGCACAGTTAATGACAGAAAAACCACATCCCAGCCCACACCCTATCATGCCTCCAGCTCCCACTCTTCTGAGCTGGTAACAGCAGAGCATGAGGCCAGAGCACAAGCCATGAAACCACCAGTCTGAGCCCAGCTGGACAGGACCTGAGCCGGCCCTGGGTGCCCATCCTGGGTCTCAGCTTCCCCCAGGCTCAGCCCCAGCCATGCAGCCCCTCACTTGCTGATCCCGCCAGAGACACTCCCGGGCCAGGTGGGTCTGTGGAGGTACAGGGGTGTGGGACCTTATATAGCCAGTGGCCACAGTCAGGAAGGGCGCTGCCTTCTGGGGAGGGTCCTCTCCCATCCAGACTGTACCCTGCCCGACAGCAGGGACATGGGCTGCTTAACCCTTTGCCAGCTGTGTCCTGTGCCCTCAGAGACCTGAGAGCAGAGGAATTCCAGCAACACTCGTCAAGGCCGGCTATGGCCAACGGGCCAGGGAGCAGGTGTGAGGCTGGCAGCACCCACTGTGTGCTGTGGCCCAGGAAGCGGTCCCACAGCCAGTTCAGGCCTCCCAGAGCAGCCCCAGGTACAGGAGAGAAACGTGGGAGGGTCCCGGTGGCACCCACAGGGGCAGGCTGGAACTCAGAACCCAGCTCCAGAGCGGGTCAGGTCCCCTGGGGCAGGAGTCCTTGCCTCTCTGTTCAGGGTCCCTGCCCCCCCCCAGGGGTCACACAAGCCCATGTGGAGCTGACAGCCCCAGGAGGCGGGACTGAAGGACAGGCTGGTGGGGTCAGCGACGGGCTCAACACAAACGCGCCCCAGACCAGCAGGGAGTCCTGCTCTGCACCTGTCAGTGCCTGGTCCACCCCGTCCTGTGCTCTCTGGGCCTGAGCTCCTGCTCCGTGAACGCAACACCAGGTGCTACAGAGAGCTGCTGAGAGTTTCTCTCTCCTGGACTCCCGTCCCGTTCCACCAGGGCTTCCCAAGGCGACCTTTCAATAGCGGCACGTGGAGCTGCTCCCAGGTGGGGCCCCGGGGCCACTGGTCACCAGGGACACTGAGGACTCTGGCAGCCTGGACCCCCCCTGTCGAAGGCCTGGGAATGGTGCAGATGAGGATGTTGGCCCTTCCACCCATAGCACAGTTCAAGAAAGCCCGGTGGTAACCCTTCACCCCAGAGCCTCGGACACCCGGTCCCAGTCCCACCACTTGCTGTCCTGGCAGCGCCTTGGCCACAGCAAGCCGGCACTCAGTGGGTCACAGAGTCAGCCCCCATGGGGGTAAGCCTGGAGCCACGGTGGGGAGTGGGCTTGTCCAGCAGAGTCCAGACGTGGTGGTTGGGGGAGTCTACCCCATTTCAGAGCAAAGGGGGAGAGGGTGCAGGGTGGGGCGGGGCACCCAGAGGAGGAACCCCGCCTGCAGCAGGGTCCAGACCCAGAACTCACAGAAGGTCCCATGGCCGACATGCAGCCTGCCCACATGCTGCTGGGTTTCCTCTGGAAACTTCCATTCAGGGGCTCATTCCTCCAGCTTAGCAACATAAGATCCGGCTACAGTGCAGTTACGGTGCCTGAGACTCCCGACCCGGCCACACCAAAGAGTAAATGTGCGCGCCTGCCACACAAGCTTGCAGCAGTGCCTGGCTGTACAAGGTGCCTGCCTGTCCCGGCTCTGTGCACCCTGTACAAGGTGAGCACCTTAAATAGGCTCAGTGTGCCTGTACAGGGTGCTGGCCTGTCCCGGGCTCAATGCAAGGCTGTATAAGTGAGTGCCTGTTCCTGGCTCAGTGCCCCGCTGTACAAGGTGTGCGCCTGTACTGGATGCCCCAGTCTTCTCACAGGATGAGCACCACCACCCACCTCTGAAGCGCGGTTCTGACTGGGAAGGCACACGGCCTGCAGCCATCAGTCACTCGGGGCTCCACGAACACGGCTTCCCCCTCCACAGCCCCCACTCCTGAGCCCTGGGCTCCTGCACAGCTGCACAGGGCCTGGTGGAGGGACAGGACCGAGGGGATTAAAGCCAGGGACACGCAATGAGGGCTGCACCGGGAACCTGTGGGTCTCCCCACTCACTGTCCAGAGAGAGAAACGAGGCCAGCACCCAGCCCTCCCGCTGGCCCTGGCCTGGCTCTGGGACGCGGCCTCACCTCGGGTGGGTGCACGTGTCTGCACTCTGTGTACTGACCCAAGAACAAATGACGGCTTCCACAGCCAATCCACAGAAAGACTCAGAGTGCTGGGGCTGTAGGCCACTTGTAGAGGTTGAACCAAAACATCCACCAAGGTATTCAACTGCTCCATACCTTCAATCAGCCATTATAGTACCAACAAACAAAACAAACAAAGATTAAGAAAGCATATGATGTTCTTTGCACAGCACTGAGAGCGTGCTAAGTACAGTCTAAGGAAATTCTGCTGTGAGGGTCCCTGGCCTGTTCACGGTCACAGTCCCATCAGCTGGCTTATTTGGTGGCAGCTACAGGTGTGGTGACCATGCGAGTTCATCTCAGAACATGTTTGACACAGCAATTTCCCCAAATTTTCCCAGCTGCAAACACACAGCAGCGTTGGAGAAAGGCTGCATCGCTCACTGTCTGTGCACCCTGCTGCCCCGGAGCTGACCCAGGCGATGGAGGGCGGCAGGGCAGCAGATGCGCCAGGCTTCGCCAGGTGTGGCGTTGTCACATACCAGATGGCAGGAGGCTCACATGTGTGTGCATTCCTGTGTGGAAAACCCCACCCTGTGTTTGTGAGGGAGAGAGAATGAGGCACAGGCAGTGTGGTGCTGGCCAGAAGTGGTTAACTCAGCCCCCAGGAAGAGCCCAGGGCTTGGGGTTTCTGAACCCCCGTGTGAGAACCGCCGCTCAAGACCGAAGCCCCATTTTTTTTTGAAAAGATTTTTATTTATGTATTTGAAACAAAGAGAGCGTGGTTGGGGGGGAGGGAGCAGAGAGGGATAGATCTTGCAGCTGCCGGTTCATTCCTCAAATGGCTGCAATGGCTGCAGCTGGGCTGATCCAAAGCCAGGAGCCAGGAGCTTCTTCCAGGTCTCCCTCATGGGTGCAGGGCCCAAGCACCTGGGTCATCCTCCACAGCTTTCCCAGCCATAGCAGAGAGCTGGATCAAAGAGGAGCAGCCGGGACTCATATGAGATGCTGGCACTGCAGGCGGCAGCCTTACGTGCTACACTACAGTGTCGGCACCCTGAAGCCCTGTGTTTTAAAAATGAAGTTTATTTATTTTCTCCTGCTTGAAAACAGATTTAGCAACTGTCACACACCAGTACGGCAACACTTGGGACAGGCTGGGCCCACCTTTCTCTTCTCAGCCTAGACCCCACAGGCTCAGAGACTGGGCGGGCTGTTGAGGCAGAGCTGGGGGTCTGGGTCTTCAGTGGTGGCCAGGTCTCGAGGCCAGGATGCAGTCGCTCCGTCCTGACAGCATGGTTGTGATAAGGCCTCTTCCCTTGCATATGTTCTAACTCTTGAGACCGGCGACACCCAGTGCCCTTCTTGCATAGGGTTTAATGTCACCTCCTGTGAGGAGATAGAACTGCCATGTAACCCAGGAGAATGGTGCATCGATGGGCTTGCAGAAGTCGTGCAAGGTATGTCTTGGGGATCCAGTTCCTCCAGGGGTCCTGAGATGCAGGTTCACAGAGAGGTGGGGGAGGTGGCCTGACACAGGGACGGGGCCAGAATGCCTGTGAGCAGGAGAGAGGCTCCAGTGCTGTCTCAGGGCTGCCTTCTCAGGGCAGGGCTGCTTCCCCTGCTGCTGGCCCAGGGCCTCCACCTGTGCTGGCTGTCAGTCACCAGGCTGCTTCATTCCACAGGTGGGGTGGGGTGGCCTCTGCACACCTACACTCTTCTACCTGTCAGTCTTAGCAAACTGGGTCCCCGGGTGGAAGTGTCACATTCGGCTTCCAAATCCAACAATCGTCCTTTCTGATGAAAGCAATGGGTTCTCCTTGGGCTACACAGCAGACCAGGTCCCACAGCAGCAGGCCAGGACCCTCATGGGTGGGTCCCTGGCAGGGGCAGGTCCTGCAGAGCTCAGAGCCTTGCAGGTCTGCTCCTCACCAGCAGGGGGCGCAGGCTTCCCCAGGGCCATGTGGGCATCAGGCATGGATGTTAATTGCAGTTCTGGATTTCTCAGTGGTCTGCCTGGCTGGCCTCAGCGTCAACAGGTCCTCAGTGCACACGGGGCCACTCTCCAGCTGGACTCTGGGGTCGGTGCAGTGTATGAGACCCACAGCTGCACCCAGCTCCCCGCAGTATTTCCCAGAACACTGGGAATCCCAGTGGGCATGGCTCTTTGTGCTTTCACCTCCCTGGGATGTCTACACTGCTGCGGGTTTTAACTCTGGGGCTGGGAGCCGGGCGGTGCGGGGACTTGGCCCATCCTGTGCCTGTGTCCTCTTCTGCAGGGACCTGGGAGGTTTTTCCTCACAGAGCTCAACTTGGGTCAATGCCATCAAATGCGAATTTTTTTACTTGCTTTTGCCCAGGGTCACTTTTTAAAAAATGCAGCAGAGAAGCGCACAGGCCCACGTCTTCCTTTTAAAAGATAAAAAGATTTATTTATTTGAAAGTCAGAGTTACACAGAGAGAGGAGAGGCAGAGAGAGAGAGAGAGAGAGAGAGAACAGAGAGAGGGGTCTTCCACCCACTGGTTCACTCCCCAATTGGCTGCCCCGGCTGGAGCTGAGCTGATCTGAAGCCAGGAGCCAGGCGCTTCTTTTTTGTCTCCCTTGCGCATGCTGGGGCCCAGGGACTTGGCCCATCTTCTACCTCTTTCCCAGCTGTTGCTCCCCCTCTTCGCGGAGGAACGACACAGGACCCTGCATTGTTCTTTTGTCTGCTCGGCCCTCCCCGGGTTTGCTGTTGGTTCTTCCCGGGTTGGCTACCATCCCTTCCACCTCCGTGGAAGGGTGGTTCCCCCTGCCACTTTCCCCACTTCCGCGGGGGAGCGGCACACCACCGGCCGGCTCTCTCGGGGGCTGCTCAGATGTTCCTCAGGTGTTCCTGGTGCATGTTGTCTCTCTCCTCCTTTATAGTCCTCTTCCACCAATCCCAACTCTGCTACCCACACGCCGAGTATGCTGCTCTCCTCCAATCAGGAGCAGGATCAGCTCCTGCAGTTTGTCAAGTTGGTGAGAGGCAGCTGCGTAGAAGTTTACTCCTCTCCCAGCACCATATTGTGGGAGAGCAGATGCATAGAATAAGTCTTAATTCGAGTAACTTAGTCTAGTCCGAGTTGCTCCCGACACCCAGCCATAGCAGAGAGCTGGATCAGAAGTGGAGCAGCCAGGACATGAACTGGTACCCATATGGGATGCTGGCACTGCCGGCGGCAGCTTTACTTGCTATACAACAGCCTTGGTCCCGTGTCTTCCTAACACACTAGCCCAGCCCCCAGTGCCCTGCCTGTCGGCTGAGGGAAGGAGCCACCTAGCCAGGTTCTGGTGCTCTCCCCCCCAGGACTGGCGCCCTGCTCCCTCCCTCACCCCCCGGGCTCTTGCTCTGTCTGTACGCAGTCACTGGGTCTCATCTGGCTGCTTTTGCTTCTGCTGAGGGGAAACTGAGGCAGGTAACACTCTGCTCCAGAGAGGAGTGGGGTCTGGGCCCGGCCTGGATGAGGAGGACCCAGGCCCGGTCCTCCTGGGTGGGGCAGGGGTGCCTACCTATCTACCTTGGGTCGGCTGCACCTGTCTGTCACTGCCCGATGGCTGACCTGGAGAGGCAGGCGAGTTCCGAGCCCCGCGGCCCTGGCCATGCAGCTGGCTGGGTGCTGGTGCTGCCCACTGGGCCATGGCGCTCAGGTGACCCAACTTCTAGGGACCACCGTGGTGTACACGCTGCGGGTCAAAGGCTGCTCCGACATCACCGATGAACTCAGCCAGCTCCTGTCGACGCCGAACATCAGGATATGGAACATCGTCTTCAGCCAGCTCAGCCGCAGCAACGCTGTCCGGATCACCAAGAACCTGAACTCGGGCGCGGCCCTGGCAGGTGTCCCCTGAGCCATTACCACAGGCCTGGGGCTGCAGCAGCTGTGGCTGCTCAGAGCCTGTGCTGCCCTGGCCCCGCCCTTCCTAGCCCCGCCCCCCCGCCCCTGCCCCGCCATTCTGAGACCAGCCCGGCCCCGCCCCCACCCCTCCGGAGCCGCAGTGAAGCTACACCTACCTGGGCCTTGGACACATCTGCCTGTGTCCTGCAGGCCGGGCCTTGGTGAAAGAAAGAGCCCACGGGGGTGAAGACCAGGGGCGCCGGGCGCACGGGTGTGGCCTCGAGGGAACGGGTTCTCCGCCTGAAGAGCCAAAGGGACTCCATTTAAAAAAAATTAAAAGAAAAAGCAGCCTCCGTTTCCCGCAGCAGACCCGAGTCCTTGTAAAAGCAGGCATCCAGGCGTTCCGGAGACATCAAAGCTGACCAGGGACAGCTCAGCAGACCAAGGGCAGCTCATAGAGGTTACAAACGAGGTACCTCCCTGACCCTAGGCCAAACGGAGACCCCCCACCCCCGCCCGTTCAACTGAGAGCAACCCGGGGCAGCCCCGTCCAGTCACCAAAGCCCCGTGCTGTAAGCCCCCGCTGATGTAACCCTGTGGTTTCGTTTAAAAGCGTTCCCAGACAAAGGCTGGGCCTTCCTCTGACCTCTGCTGCGTGGCTGGTCAGATGAGGTCCCTGCCGCGCTTCTTTCTTTCTTCCTTTCTTCCTTTCTTCCTTTCTTCCTTTCTTCCTTTCTTCCTTTCTTTCTTTCGACAGTGAGAGAGAGACAGAGAGAAAGGTCTTTCTTTGCTGTTGGTTCACCCTCCAATGGCCGACGTGGCCGGTGCGCTGTGGCCGGCGCACCGCGCTGATCCGAACAAGGAGCCAGGTGCTTCTCCTGGTCTCCCATGGGGTGCAGGGCCCAAGCACCTGGGCCATCCTCCACTGCACTCCCTGGCCACAGCAGAGAGCTGGCCTGGAAGAAGGGCAACCGGGACAGACTCCGGCGCCCCAACTGGGACTAGAACCCGGTGTGCCAGCGCTGCAAGGTGGAGGATTAGCCTAGTGAGCCGCGGCGCCGGCCAATGGCTTGTACTTTCAAATAAACCTTGCTTTTGCATTTCCGTGTGATCGGGTCCTGATAGCTTCTTGGGGATCCACTTACCTGGGCATACACGCCATTAATAAAAGCCGGGGGGCGACCTGGCATGGCTGTCGTCCTGCTCTTCTGCTTGTGGTCACCTCTGCGCGTCCACCCTGGGAGACCACAGCCCGGCTCCCGGCTCCCGGCTCCCGGCTCCCGGCTCCCGGAGCCACACTCCTCTGGGAGTCTCAGGTGCCGCTTCCTGGGAATTCCAGGGCCCACTCTAGGTCTAAGGTGACAAGCAGCTGGGCCCCTGATGGCCCTCAGTGGGGCGCCCTGCGGGAGTGTCCCCACGTGGCGGGAGGCCCAGGGACCCAGTTATGAAGTTGTCAGGAGCTGTTGAAGTGAAAAAAATCTAGAACTGATGCTAAGTATCAGTTGCTTTTTGCTTCTGTACTGCTCTGCTTGCTCAATGACTTAATGCGGGATGCCCAGCGTAAGAAAAGGTGTGTGTGGGGGGGATAATTGTACCTGCACGCCAGGCTTCACACACTCCAGGAAGACGGGAAGCCCAATTCTTAGAAAACAAAACTTAGTAAATACTTCCTGAAATTAATGGTCTCCTGCTTCCTTGTGTGACCACTTCCTTGTGTGACGCGTAGTCCCCAGACTGTTGAGATACACCAATAAAATGCTCAAATGTAGGTAATTGCCATATGGAGAATAAGAAACTAGCATATGTGTGTGATGACGGATGTACTTGTTTACTCATGCGTATAAAAACGCCGAGAAGGAGAGAGGCGGGGCTTCTCACCCCGCACTGCACTGTGTTGTATGTGTGGTGGGAGCCCCAACTTGCTGGCAATAAAACCATCAATCCCTTGCCCCTGCATCTATGACTGTCTTTTGTGGGATAATTGGGAATGGTCTCGGATCCCATAATTCAAGAGAGCCTGGGCCACATTTCTCACTATATCACTCTTCTCTTGAGAATAATAGGTCTTGCAGAAGCAGAGATAGAGAGGAGAGAAAGAGAGAGAGGGAGGAAGCTTTTGTCTGCTGGTTTAGTCCCCACATGTCCACAGCAGCCAGGGCTGGGCGAGGCGTAAGCTGGGAGCCCAGAGTTTCATCCAGGTCTCCCACATGGGTGCAGGGGCTCAAAACCTGGGCCATCCCCCACTGCTTTCCCAGGTGCATTAGCAGGGAGCTGGATTGGAAGTGGAGCAGCCAGGACTAGAACAGTGTCCATGAGGGGTGCTGGTACTGCAGGCGGTGGATCTACCCTCTATGGCACAGCGCCGGCCCTGAGGTTCTGATTTAACAAACAGATCTTGGTTAGAAGAAGGTGCAGGGTGGACGTCCACGCCTGTGAGTTGGCCTCTGCCCCAGCAGCCCTCCCATCCCAGGGCCCCCGGGGGAGGGTCCTGTGCGGGGCCTGGAGGCCAGGCCAGGGGAAGGGCTGTCCCTCGTGCTCACAGGGCGCTGGCCAGGGCTCAGCACCGTATCCTGGGAGGAGGAAACTCATCCCTGGGCAGCTCCATGGGCCCTGCCGTGGAGACAGGGTGGCCAGGGGTCAGGTCGAATCCCAGCCCCAGAACCTTGGCCCACCTGTGGGACAGGTGTGGTCAGGATCAGACCCCAGAGGGTTGTGAGGGTGTCAGCCGGTCTCCCTGGGAGGCGCTCAGCTGCCCTTGTGCCCCACCCCCACACCTGCCCCCCTTGTTCCTGTTCCTGCTGGCAGCTCCCACCCTGTTCACCTCCCTTTTCTGGCCCTGGCCTGCAGCATGGGCTGACCTCTCCTGGGGCCCCTGCTTCTCAGCCCATCTCCCCAATGCCCACTGCACCTGGGTGGGGGAGGGGTCCTGGCTTGAATGTGCAGTCCAGAAGATCCAGGCTGGGCTTAGGCAGGGTTGGCCGTGAGCTGGGACACAGTTCTCTGAGCTGGAGAAGCCACACGCTGGGTCACGTGGGTCCAGGGAGCAGGTGCCCCGAGCCCTCCTGCGAGCTGAGTTCATGGAGGTCAGGTGCGGGCTCCCGTCCAGGAGGAGGGGGATGGCGGCCAGTGTGGCCCCTGGTGCCGGTGGCTCTCGGTGGATCACTCCCAGAAGCAGTGTGTGTTTTTTTTTTTTTTTTTTTTTTTTTTGTTCAGGGGAGGGGAGGTCTGCTTACTGATCCCTCAAAGTTGTCCGTGTTCATGGAGCCACACGTGAGGTCAGCACGGCCATGTACTCAAACCATCATCACATGTGGGGGGAAACACCCAGGTCCCTCCCCTCACTCACTCCCTGCCTCCCGCCTCCCCCCTCCCAGCCTCTGCTGGCAGCAGTGAGAGCAAGGGTGGCGTGGGGCTCCCCCAACCCTCACTGTCCATGCCGGCCCCACGCCTGGAGACGGGAGTCCCACGAGGGAAAAGGGGCTGGTGGCTTTGGGCAGCACGGAGCGGGGACGCTCTCTGCAGAGACTCGCATAGTCTCCCATTCTCCTGGCCCTGGACAAAACCCCTGTTCCCACAGTTGGGCCTGGTAGGGACACCGTGCACTGCCCTGTTGTGGCGATGCTCGCCAGGAAGGGTGGGTCCGTGAGAGGGACAGGGAGCTGAAGCAGGCTCATCAGGTCAGCCCCCCCCCCCCACCGTGTGACTTGGGTGGAGCAGTGTCCTGTGGGAGGCTGGCTTTGGGCCATACTTTCCTCTCCCAGCTCCCTGTACCCCAGCTCAGCATGCTGGAGCCTGCACAGGCGGGGGCCTGCCAAGGGTGGGAGCAGAGGTGCTACATCCCCCCGCCCCAGGGAAGGCCTGGAGGGAGAGTGGGCCTGGGCCCTCTGCTTCTCCAGTGGGGATCAGTGTGGTGGTGGCTACTCCTTACCTCCTCATTCAGAACCTCTTAGCCCTGGGGGTGGTCTGTGGGCTTCAGGGTGGGATGAGGGATGTCACAGGGCCGGGAGGAACTGGGCCTCTCAGTGAGCGCGGTGGCCTGAGAGCCTGAACTTGTCCATGCTTCCTCCTCCAGACGGCCTTGGGTGCCCGTCACCCCGACCTTGGTTCTTTTGCTGCTGGGAGTTGACCCCGCTGCCCATCTTCCTGCCTTCAGGACTTCCTCTGGTTCTTTGTTTACTTGGAGTCTGGGGGCCTCATTTGCATCCCGACCCCCTCTTGCCCACTTCCACATTTTCTTCCCTCTGAACCGTTTACAAATAAAACTGCATTTTGTCTTTTCTGTTGTTGACATTGAGCCTTTCTTTCTTTGTTTTTATTTCTGCCGTAAACTACTGAGTAGCTTTCTGCCTGGACGCACCAGCTTCTGCCTGTCTACGTATTGATTTAAGTTCCTGTCCAGGACCAGGTAAAGGATTCTCTCCCCAGCCCCACGCCCTTGAGGCCGGAGTGCTGCAGGGAGCCAGGAAGGCCGCACCTGCGTGAGCTCCCACCGCTCGGTCAGCTCCCTGCCGGGCGTCTGTGCTCTGTCCGAGGCTCGCTCCCCACACTGAGGGCCCCTGGGGGCTGGGCCACACGGGCGGTCTGTTGTCCCAGGTGCTCTGTCTGGGCACTGTGGGTTTCTGGATGCTGTCCAGCTGGGCCGCCTCCCAGAGTCACCCACTGTGGACAACTTCCTGCCACGTTGCTTTCCTCACTTCCCATCTCTGCACCATGTGGGCCCTGCCTACTCTGCTGTCAGCTGCGTGGGACGCAGGGCATGGTTTCTCGGCCTCTCTGTGCTGTGGGCACTGGGTTAGTCGTGTATTTTGCATCACAAACAATGCTTCCATAGTAGCTGTGAGCACCCCACTTCATTCTGCTGGCCACGTGGCTGCTTCTCTGAGCCATTCCTGGGCCAGACTCGTGAATCCTGGGCGTGCTCTGCTGGGGCTCCCAGACCGCCCTGTGGGGGTGGTGGGACCTGCATTTTACAGGCGGGCATGTTTCCTGATGCCCTGCCACACCCTGCACTATCTTGTATGTTTGACGTCTGCTAATCTGATTGGTGAGAAGTAGTGTTTCAGTGGTGTTTAACTTGCATTTCTCGAATTATGGAGTTGGAACATTTGTCTTTTTTTAAAGGAAATTATATATATATACATATGTAATCAATCAACCTATCTATAATGTCTTTGTTTCTCCTTCGGACTTTTGTTCTGTGGGAGTTTGGTTCTTTACCTCTTGTTTAGAAAACATTTATAATTAATTTGGGAAGCCAATATTGTAATACTCTCACCAGGGCTGAGTATCTAAGTTTACCAAAACGTCATAATATTTTATCTCGCTCAGGTTTTATAACATAATTATGATATACAGTTAAGGAATTACTCATATTATCAGGGCTCGTGAGGGTTAACAGAACTAATGCACATTTGTAAGCCCCACAGCTGAGAAGCCAGTCATCACGAACAGATGTGGACAGGTGCGTGCTGCGGCCTGGTGACTGCTCCGTGTAGGTTTGCAGTTGAAGGTCTGGCATTCCCTGCCTTCAGGTTATGGTGATGGCTTCACTTTATGTAATTTAACTTTTCCTCACTCCGTAGGATTTGGGAAGATAGAAAAGTTTGAGGAAAATGGAATTAAAAGACAAGTTAAGGGGCTGGCACTGTGGCGAGTGGGTTAACGCCCCGGCTTTAAGTGCAGGCATCCTATATGGGTGCTGCTTTGAGACCCAGCTACTCCACTTCCAATCCAGTTCTCTTCTGTTGCCTGGGAAAGCTTTAGAAGCTGGTCCAAATCCTTGGGCCCCTGCACCCATGTGGGAGACTTTGAAGAAGCTCCTGGCTCCTGGCTCCTGGCTTCAGCATGGACCAGCCCTGCCATTGTGGCCATTTAGGGAGACCCCCCTCTCTGTGTGTGTCTCTCCCTCTACCCTTGTAACTCTGTCTTTCAAGAAAATAAAAATAATTAAAAAAAAATTTACAGGGCCAGTGCCATGGCTCAACAGGCTAATCCTCCGTCTTGCGGCGCCGGCACACCGGGTTCTAGTCCCAGTTGGGGCGCCGGATTCTGTCCTGGTTGCCCCTCTTATAGGCCAGCTCTCTGCTGTGGCCCGGGAGTGCAGTGGAGGATGGCCCCAGTGCTTGGGCCCTGCACCCCATGGGAGACCAGGAGAAGCATCTGGCTCCTTGTTCGGATCAGCGCGGTGCACTGGCCGCGGAGGCCATTGGAGGGTGAACCAACGGCAAAGGAAGACCTTTCTCTCTCTCTCTCTCTCTCTCTCTCTCTCTCACTATCCACTCTGCCTGTCAAAAAAAAAATTACGTTTGTTTTGGTGCAAAACGTTTTTGAAATCCATGAACACGGACTGGCGCTGTGGTTTACGACGAAAAGTGGCCGCCTGAAGTGCCAGCATCCTATATGGGCACCTGTTTGAGACCCGGCTTCTCCACTTCCAATCTAGCTCTCTGCTATGGCCTGGGAAAGCAGTAGAAGATGGCCCAAGACCTTGGGCCTCTGCACTCCCATGGGAGACCCCGAAGAACATCCTGGTTCCTGGCTTCAGATCAGCACAGCTCTGGCTGTTGCAGCCATGTGGGAGTGAACCAGTGGATAGAAGACCTCTCTCTTTCTCTGTCTCTCTCTCAGCCTCTGCCCTTTTGTAATTCTGCCTTTCAAATAAATAAATATGGCCTTGCTGAATTTCTTTTTTAAAAAAGATTTATTTATTTATTTGAAAGTCAGAGTTACACAGAGAGAGGAGAGGCAGAGAGAGAGGGAGAGGTCTTCCATCGCTGGTTCACTCCCCTGATGGCTGCTACGGCTGGAGCTGAGCTGATCAGGAGCCAGGAGCTTCCTCCAGGTCTTACAATATGAGTGCAGGGGTCCAAGGACTTGGGCCATCTTCTACTGCTTTCCCAGGCCACAGCAGAGAGCTGGATCAGATGTGGAGCATGCGGGACTCCAACAGTCACCCATATGGGGTGCCGGCACTGGAGGCAGCAGCTTTACCCGCTACGCCACGGCGCTGGCCCCATTAATAATTTTTTTTTTAAAAAAGAAATCCATGCCCAGTTTTCCCAGAGCATTCATTTTCCACGGACTTTTTGAGAGCTCCTGGAATGCCTACATTTCCAAGGTTCTCTTGCTCCCCCCAGACTCACTTTCTGAAGTACTCGTGGTATTGGGAGACCCGCCACTAGGTGGCACCATTGCCTTCTGCTAAGCGGAAATCTCCTAACCTGGAGTTACACTTGGCGGACCACCAAGCGGTAAGTGCACCTGCTGATATAAATGCGGTCACCGTCGGGGTGCCGACGACCTCCCCGCTCCCTGGACAAACTCCTCCGCGCTCTCCTGCCCATCACCCACCTTGCTGTCGACACCGCGGACCAGACCCGGGCCCACCCGGCTGAGTGCGGGCGGCAGCTGTCCTGGGCAGCGCTCTTCTCCCGGAAGCCGGCAGACCCTGGTTGAGACAACCGCAGCGTGTCCAGCAGGCCCCCGGGTCCCGTCTAGGACGGCTGCGGTCGGTGGCCGGGCCTCTGAGGCCCTCACAGAAACTCGGCTATGCCGGGCGCGTTGCTCTGGGCGCGGGTCACTCGCTCGCCCCCCAGGGACCGAGCGCAGCTTGCTCGTGGATACTGTCGCTGACCTTCATCCAGCCGAGGGTTTCTGGTCTTTTGTGCCAGCACGGTGGCTCCAGGGTGACTTTCTGGACAGGTGTCCGCTGGGTCCCTCCGGCCGCTCTGAAGCAGCCACTGTCGCCCTTTTGCTGGTCGGTCAGTCTGCTGGCCGGCTCAGGGCCGAGCCCAGCGGGCCGGCTTGTTCAGCGTCTTGGGCACACAAGGCCCCGCAGCAGGGGCGCTGCTGTTGGGTCAGGTGTTGCGGGGAGTGTAGAGAAAGTCGTCTCTAAGCAGCGAAAAATCTGGGGCTATTTTAAGATTGAGAACCTCAGGCTTGCGAGCGAACGACTCGCAGCTGCAGGGAAGCAATAAGGAACGCAGGGGCGTGCACAGGGCCCACCTGCGCTCCTCCGTGCTCACGGGGCACTGCAGGCCGCCGCCCTCCTCACTGGCGCCCCCAGGGGCTGCTCCTGCCGCCGGGAGCTGTCAGTCTGTGGCTCCGTAACTCCCCCAGCCCCCGTTTCCTAATCTGTGAAGTGGGAGTCACGGCAGAACTCACCCGGGGGTTGCTGCGAGACGAGAGGTGGGGGGTTAATGCGGGGCAGTATTTAGAGCAGATGTTCAATACATTAACTGAACGGTCATTCTGCTAAGGACATCAGAAAACAAGACTGCCATCACCTTCTGTCCCGTCTGCGCTCCGGGTCCCTCACTTGTCTCCTGCGGGGCCAGGGGGCTCCCTTGGGGCAGACCTCCCAGAGGCGCGAAATACACCCCGGCCCCGCCCACACCCCCGCCCCGCCCACACCCCAGGCTCCTCCCACACCCTCGGCTCCGCCTGGTTCCGCACCGCCGCCCTCCGCGCTGCGGCTTCTTGGCTACCAGGGAGCAGCCCTTGCTGCCCGCTGCTCCGGGCCTCTGCTAGAACGTTCTTCCCGCGTTCTGTGGCCTCGGCCCCCTGGTTCTGAGCTCTGCTCCACAGCCCCTTTCCCAGAGGCCCGGAGGAAGGGGTGGTCTGGGGGCCCCGGGGCCGCTCCCCGCCACCTGGGTCTCGCCCTGCCCTCTCCCACGTCTCCTGGACGCCTCTGGCTTTGTGCTTGCACGCTGCTGGCGTGTCCTGCTCCCGGCCTCTGGAGGGGACGTTTGTTGATGGACGTCCCCAGCCCTCAGAATGCGCCTGGTGTGCACGGGGGACGGCACCCGCCTTCTGAGCCTCCAGCCTCGGCCGGGCTGGACGCCGACACCCCGGGTCCCTGGCCTGCCTTGCCGCCTGTGGCAGCGTGGTGTGGGACCGCCCAGCCCCGGAGTCCCCACTGCTTGCCGCGTTTCTGGGCGCCGTTCCCCCACAGGTGTGCTCCTTCGCAGCTCTCGCCCCCAGTGCGCCTGGACTGCCGACGCCTGAGCTCCCTGGTATTTCGCTTGTAGATAAATCCACACACACACACACACACACCCGGCGTCGAGGTGGCTGCTCCTGTACACCGGTCTGGGGCACTGTCACTTAAGATGCACCGCACCTTTGGAGGGAGGCAGACGGCCTGGGCTCCCCCTCAGGCTCAGGATTCCAGGGTGAATCTCGGTGCTCATCCAGAGCGCCTGGTGTGAGTTTCGGCCCTGGCTCAGACTCCAGTGCAGACCTGGGAGGCGCTGGCGGTGGCCTGGGTGAGTGGGTGCCTGACACCCACCAGGGACACCTGGGCTGAGTTCCCGCCCTGTCAGCAGTGTCCGTACCACCCAAGTGTTCTTAAAGGAAGGGGTTTGCAGTCTCAAAACGCACGCCTGGAGAGCAGCTCGCTCACTCCCTGTCTTGTGTTAGTTTTACTTTTCTGAGTTTCATTTTCCTCCAGGAATGACAGTGATGTCCGAACGGGCGGCCTGTGTGGGCTAACTGCTGAGCTGGGACGCCGCAGCCGGCGGCAAAGGGCAGAACCACAGGAAATCGGCGCACCCGGCGGCCTTGCTGCTTCCTGCTTCCCCGGGCACAGCCTCAGGAGCTGCTGGGCCCCCGCTCAGGCTTGGTGTCTGCAGCCGGTGTTTCCTGGAGGGCCGCTGGGCCCCCGCTGGCCTTCAGGTGCTGGTCAGGTCTTCCTCTAGAGGCCACCTTTAAAGCTGCCTTCCAGCC
Organism: Oryctolagus cuniculus; assembly: GCF_964237555.1. Classification (NCBI taxonomy): domain Eukaryota; kingdom Metazoa; phylum Chordata; class Mammalia; order Lagomorpha; family Leporidae; genus Oryctolagus; species Oryctolagus cuniculus. The sequence continues at coordinate 2,017,542 of NC_091437.1, read as the reverse complement.
GTCTGTTTACCGAGTCACGCCCACAAGACCCCCAGCGGCTGCCGGGCTCCAGCCAGTCTACCCATGTGCACCAGCTGTGCCGCAGCAGCCCTGGGCAGACGCCCCGCCCTGCGCCACAGCCCGGAAATCTGTACCCACACAGCGATTTCGCTGCGTTCTGCTTAATTTCACCCGCGTGTGCCCTCCTGATCCCCCGGCACCTAGTTCCTCGCAACAACATCATTGAAAGCCCTGCTGAGAGCCTCGCGTCCTATGGCCTGGTTTTCTTCATCCAGCCGTTCTTCTGCCGTCCCAGACATTTTTATGGCTGGCACTCTGTCAGACACACATGTGATGGTGCAGCCAGCTCGGCTGTAAGGAGCTGTTAGCAGACAGAAAGCCTTTTCCCCATGAAAGGGCTGGGGGAGCCGGGGCTGCTGCCGGTGTGGAAACTGCGGTTCCCGTTTCGCAGTCTCTTGTGCAAGTTCTGCAGGACCCTGGAAAGATGACACACGCTCAGCGCAGCCCCAGGAGATCCTGGCTTTAAACTGCCCCAGAGATGAACAACTGCGCTGTCACTCTCAGCAAAGCTCGGGCACGGTGTGATCTCTGTGTTGCGCTGCTCCGAGGGTCAGGTGCACAGGTGCCTGGCGCTCCTGAGATCAGAGCAGAAGGAGCTTGGTGGAGAATGAGTGGGACCCCGTCTGATTTTGATGTCCCTGTGTCTTCTAAAGCGTTGCTTTGTTTTCGATAAGGCTTAATTTTAATCTGGAACATGACCTATTGAGAGAGAGAAAAAAAGAAAATTAGTTGGCAGAAGACTATGGTATTTCCAAAGCAGAAGCACACATGGGCAATAAGCCTGGGAACGGTACTCAACATCCTCGGCTGACAGGGAAATGCAAACCAAAACCACAATCACTTTACCCCAGCAGGGACAGCTCTGAGAAGGGCAGATGGCATGGTGCTGTGAGGGCGGGGAGAGGCCGAACCCTCCTGCACTGCCTGGATTACCAACGCGGCAGCCACGCTGGGAAACAGCCCAGTGTAGAGCCGCCTCTGACACAGCAGGTCCACTGGGGGGTTTAGAAGGCATCTGTCACAGACACCTGCACGTGTGCACGAGAGAACACTCGCAGCGCAGCACAGAGCAGCACCTCGTAATCACACAGAAACAACTCTGCTCCTGCACCCTGGGCATAGACGACTATTTGTCTAGGGCTGGGGATGGGCTGAGGGGTCAGATGGAGAGGTGAATGTCCCTTTTACACTGATTTGTGAACATACTGCACACCATTCAACTGAACGTTTTGTTTTTAAAATTTTTACTTGTTTTGTGTGTGTGTGTGTGTGTGTGGGAGAGAGAGAGAGAGAGAGAGAGAGAAAGAGAGAGAGACTAATGTGCTGGTTCACTCCCAAAATATGTACTAAGGCTGGGCCAAGCTGAAGCCAGGAACCTGGAACTCCAGTCAGGTCTCCCATGTGGGTGGCAGGCACCCATCTCTTGAGTCATCACCTGCTGCCTCCCAGGGTGTGCATTAGCAGGAAGCTGGATGGAGGGCTGGAACCCAGGCACCAGAAATGGATATGGGTGTCCCAAGCAGTGTCAACCATTATGCCAAGTGCCTTCCCCAAATTGTGTGTTCTCAATGGGTGAGTGACATGGCAGATGGCATATTTCTGTGAAATCATGGCTCGTATTACTCTATGCATCGAGAACTATGAGAAAATAACAGGAGATAAGAAGTCAGCATGTCAGGTTTCAAGGTTGTCAGAGCAGGGCAAGCGTGGAGGGACTCCTGCTGACTGAGCAGTGCCACCTGCTTCTGCTGTCTGTGCACCTGAGACCCGGGCTTCACGGGGAGGAGCCGTTTCCAGGAAAGGTGAAGAGAAACCCAGAATCCACAGGCTCCTGTTGCCACCTGCTTCTGCTGTCTGTGCACTTGCAGCCTCGGTGACAGGTACCTCTAGGTTGGTCAGTCCTGTAGCAGAGTGCAGCAGGAGCCACATAGGCACAGCAGCCCATGTCCCCTGTGGTGCTGGGATTCATGGAATGTTCTAGACAAAACTCAGGCAGCCCAGGAACACCCAGCCTTCCCTGTAATCTCCCAGCTTCAGCTCCTTATGGCAGCTCCATAATGGCCATGATGTTCTCACAGACTGGCCCAGAGATGTGGCTCCACTGCCCTAGCCCCGCTGTACTGACTGTAGGGAAATGGGGTCTTGTGGCACACAAATGAATACATCAGCAGCTGCCTGATGGTGCCTCTGTTGGACCCCATGCACCTTCCCAGCCTGGTCTGTGGACTCCTTGTCCTACGCAGACCCAGGCAGTCCTGTACCTGCCCGTACTCCACAGCCACCAAAGTTCACCGATCTTGTGGCTCACAAGCTTCCACCATCAGCAAATTTCACTCAGAATATTTCAACAGAAGTTTCAAAAAAGCCAGGTTGAAGTAAGACTTGAACTTGCACAAGGAAATAATTGCTAAAATGGCATTTCTCTGGACTCTGTATCTCTGGCATGTTCTCTTTTGTTATCAGCAAGACCTTAACAGAAGTCAGCCACTGGGCACACAGCTGCCATTCCCCACACACTAGTGAGGCAATGGCCGGTCCTCAAGGAGATTCCTTATCTCAGCTGCAGCCATTAAAACAGCCCACACCCCTCCTCTCCATAAAGCGTGAGCAACACCTGGCTCCCAAACTCGTCCAGACAGGTGAGTGTGGATTCCTCCTTGTCCTACACCCAACTATATTCACAGTGGACAGCTGCTGTGCACCCCACCCCCATACCACACACCCATCTCCTTGGAATGCAGACCCTGGGCCTGACATTCCAGCTGCTGTGTGTGCCCGGTATTCTAGAGCATCCTGCTTGTGGTGCAGAGACAGACGCAGTCGGCAGCTCATGGTTCTCACGTGTGTCCTGGTTAACGTGTGTTCCTAAAACATTCACGTGTGGAAGGTCTAATCCCCACTACGTCAATGTGACCATACTTGGAAACAAGGTTTTTCCAGCTCTACTCACACTGAGAACAGGGGATTAGGTCACAGAGGACGGCTATGTGAAGCACAGGAAGAGAGGCCGCAGGGAGACCAAACCTGCGGATGCTGGGATCACACCCTCCAGCCTCAGGATTGTGGGAGAACAAATTTCTGCTGTTTATGGCCCTTCACTCAGACATCCCCAGCAATCTAATGTGTTGGAAGATCAGAAGACCAAGTTTTCCAAGAGAACTTGAGATTAAGAAAGCAGCTAGACGAGGTAAAATGTGGAAGATGACTAACTCACAGGTGTGTGTGAAGCTAGGACTCTGTCACAGACATCTTCCTCAGAGACGTGTCCGTGGTGCTGAAGCTGCCGTAGACACTCGGGGTTGAAGGTCTAACAGAAGGGATTATCGCATTTCATCCCAAGGACAGGGATGACTTTGCTCTCTCTAGTCATGAAACCTGGGGTGGGGGAGTGTCAAAGGCTCACCGCCCATCCTGGAGCCTCGAGACCTAGTGTGTTTTAGAGGAGCTCAGTGCAGGGAGCTGCCTCCTCCTGGCCACCCAGCCTGCGTCCACGGGAGCAGTGTGAGCTCCGAAGGATTTTCTGAGCCACGAGACCCAGTACATGACCTTTAGGAACCCGGTGCGGGGAGTTTCACGCATGTGAAGGGCTTTGCCATCGGAAGAGGGAATGAGACAGTGTCAGCCCTCAGAGCTGCTCACGCTGCTGGGCATTTTGTGGGCAGGTGCCTGGCTTGACAGGTTTTCCACTTGCAAAGCTTTCACAAGGCTCCACAGGTGCACGCTGAGAACCAAGGTCCCGTGGTCAGGCTGTTTGCAGATGCAGATGCCAATGGGCGGGCAGGAACAGTGTGACTCTGTGGGATTCTTGGTTTCTCTCTGCCTTTCCTGGAAATGGCTCCCTTCTGAGAAGCTGGGATCTAAAGCACACAGACCCCAGGGAAATGGCCTTCCCCTCCCTTATGCTGCTGAACTTCGGAACCTGCTGAGGTGACTTCTTTTCTCATATTTCTAGGTATATGGGGCAATAATGTTTAAACAGGCACACTATATAATTCACTGGGTTAAATGCGCAGATGCACGGTGTGTGGTATCTTCCCCAGAGTTGTGTGTCAGCACCCCAGCAGCCCCTGCTGTGGAACCCACCCCTCCATCAGACTGCTGGTCAGAGAGCAGCGCTCAGCCTCACACCCCTTCTGAATACACACTCTTCAGTAAGCCTCAATGGCTACGTGGATTCTGCCAACCCAGGGAGGAATCTTAGGCCCTGACCTTGTGAAATTCCATGAGCCCACTTCTTCTCCAAAGTCCAAGGGCAAACTTTATGTCAAAAAGGTAGCAGCAGTATCTTTGTTTCAGGAAATACTGATTGTGTTTTATCTTCTTTCACGTCATGTCAAAGTGCACAACAAGAAGAAAAGGCCAATGTCAAGAAATGCATCCCATAATGCTGAAGTCTGCCGTCATACGCTACTCCTTCTGTCACCTGTTCTAAGAGTTAACAGAGAACCCTACACAACGGAAATTGCATTCTTAGGTCTATGTAACAGGAGCAGTCATTCACCAGCCAATACCATCCAGTGCCAAGCAGGGGTCAGCCCGGTGGGCTCTGAGCCTGCAGCGTGAACCAAGCAGATAGAAATCCCATGCTCCAGTGTGCTGAAGGGGAACCCACAAGATTTGTTTATGTAACAGTTAAATTCATTTTAATTAGAAAAACCGCCTCCCAAACTGAATGCTGAACAGTAGACCAAGAACCACACATCAGACGACAAAAGATGGACACCTTTCCATCAGAGGCACAGAGGCAGTTGATATAGATACAAAGGGCTCCGAAACGCTGGGGAGAAAGGAAGTTCATTTTGGTTCAACAATTTTGAAATCCACGCATCGTTTTCTCACACTATACTTTCTCCAAGAGCTTCTGGCAGGGCCCTCGGATGTGTTTTGCATATGAATGTGAGTCCATATGTGTGAGTTGCACAGACATAATGATGGCCATGGCTTTTACTAAAAAGGCTGGATGCTAATCCGTGGACTGCCAAAGGGCCTGGACATGGCTCTGATGGGAGCCCCACAGCCCAGTAAGCAAAAGCGAAACCTCTGCTGACAAGACCAGCCCTGCCCTGCCCCACCAGGCCTGTGACCCACCCCCATCTTGGCTTTTGGTTTCTGAGGCACTCAGCCCTCCACCTGTAGCCACAGCCACTGCCCTGGAAAGGGTGAGACAAGGCAGGCCCTGGCACGGCACCTCTGCCACGTTCCCGCTGGCACTCCTGCCTCCGGAGGCTCTCCTGAGGGCCCCACCGTGGGCCTAGGGGCACCACTTCCCCTTCATCCTGGGGCTCACCCTGAGCCCTGTTGCAGCCTGAGAGGGCTGGAGCAGGGCCGGTGCTCCTCAGGCGGTCCCTTGCCGCAGCAACACCTCTCCGAGACACAGACACTGACACTCCAAGATGACAGCCTGCAGACCCGCGGTGTCCTCAGTCCCGGATCCCACCCATGCTTCTGGGCACTGGGACCAACTGAGAGCCAGGAGCCATTCCATCCCAGACACCTGCCTGCACCCGCTGTTCTCAGAAGCCCCTACTGCCTCTGATTCCACCTGCCCTGGGAACCTCCAGCCTCAGTCCCTAAACCTTAACCAGCAGCTGGGTGCCGAGTCCCACTGAATCCTTAACCAGCGGCTGGGTGCTGGATCCCACTGAGCCCCAGGAATGGGGTGGAGCAGAGGTGAAGACTGGGGCCTGCTGCGTTTGTCAGCAGCTCTGCCTTAGCTGTGGCCCATCTCTCGGCTCCTCCCGCTGCCATCAGTGCTTCCACACCGTGCACTGGCAGGGTTCAGCTTCTGATGAGAATTGGATTGGCTTCAGCCTTACCCGCATGGCAGCAGGGGTGTAGAAGCAGGTGGCATCCGACCTGGTGGAATGTTCTGCCAGAACACGAGACAGGCAACTGTCAGGGTGACCAGACAAGGCATGGAGCCCTGGACCGGGCACCAGTCCCACTGAGACAGTCCCTTTCCTCCCCTGAGAAACAGTCCTCAAGTCCAGCAGAGCCACCGCTGTGGGAAGTCGCGAGGCCTCCTGCCGCATCTGCCTGTCTCTCTGTGTGTCCTCTGCACTCTGCTGGCTTGGACTGTGTCCTCACGAGTCTCCCGGGGAAGAGCTGATGACTACAGCGGTGTAAAGAAACAGCTCGGCTGCTCCCCCACGCTTCAGCAGGTTCTAGACTGGATTCCAACACAGCTGTGACCTGTGCAGCTCCATAGGCCCCACAGGCGGCCCCTGTCCGGGGCACTGACAGGGCTGATGCCCTGTCGGAAAGCAGCCAGCACACTGCCCCCTCCCTGATCCCTGCACAGCAGGCAGCCACGTTGGACTGCAGGGGACCCAGCAGCTGCCCAGGCCCCTTCCCCATGGACACTTGATCTTATCCTGTCACCCGGAGAGCCTCAGGCTGGAGGGGGCTCTGGTGGCAAGGAATCCTGAGGAGCTGTTCCTGGGCAGGAGCCCCTCCCTTGAGACAGTCCTGTGGGGAGGGATCTGATGCCCTGGCCGTCAGTCCTCAGTGGCCTCAGCAGGAGGAGGGGCTGCATGTGCTCATCCTCCAGGGTGCCCCACTGTCCAGGAGGCCCAGCCTGAGCCTGCCAAGGGCTATGAGACATTGACGCTGGTGCCCAGTGTGCGGGATGAGCCCACCCTCCCTCGACAGTGAGATCCAGCAGTGAGTTCAAGCTGTGATCTGTCTCTGGCTGCCATGCTGGGTGAGGGTGCAGCCCCGTGCCAGCTGCCCTGCACCGGGACAGGCACGGCCCACACGCCCTGAGTCTTCCCCTCCGGGCATCACCACATCCCAGGAAACCGAGGCCCAGGGCAGTGGGCGCAGCCTGGCTCCCCATGGGCCTGGTCTGTGGCATGCTCGGCTCCACGTCAGGCCGGCTCCAGAGCCTGCCATGCCCGCATCCCCCGGCTCTCTCCATGCAAACAGTTCTCATGTGAAGAAGGAATAGACAAGAGTGTGCTTGCTGTCTCGAGGCCATGAGAAGCTAAGAATGTGGTGGAGGGGGTCCCTGGAGGGCTGTATCTCACACGTGTGTGGGTGTATACACACACACACACACATCTGTCTCTGAGGCAACTTGTGTTGGCTGAAGGCTACTCTGGAAAACGAGGTATGAATTCAGAGTGAAACAAGCGCTCCCATTTCCTGAGCTGCACCCTTTACCAGCCATCTGTTGCAACAGAGGCTGGGCTCCCTCTCGGGGCTGCCCCTCCCTCACTTCCTGCTCTAGACTTCAACAAGGCCCAGTCCCCCTCTGCTCTCCACCCGGGCCTCCAAGGAGCGTCCCCGGCTGCAGGTCAGGGGAGTGGCTGTCCTCATAGATCAGGAGACCTGCTGGACTTGGGGCTGGGCCAGTTCTATTTGCCCAGAGCCCTTTACCTACAAGGAAATTTAGTGGATCTGGTGCTGGGCCAAGATTGTAACTCTCCACAGTGCTGGGGGGATGCTGGGCCTATAAAGGTAAGAGTGACTGAGGGGTGGGGGAGAAGCTCAGCAGCCTGGTCCTATCCACTCTAGGCCAGTGCATCCTGCTCCCCCGGCTCAGAGACCTTCTCTCGGAAGCCTCGAAGAAACCAGCGGTGAGCATTTCCAGTGGTGGGTGGGGGGCTGTACAGGAGGGCAACTTTGAAACTGGAAACCTGTGCTGTTGGCTGAGGCCCCAGCCCTGTCCTGGCACCCAGAGAGCTGCTGTCACCCCCTCCTCAGAAGCGTGACTGCCCCCTAACAGCTCCCACACCTGGGCAGGGGCTCTGCGTCCTTTCCCTTTCCATGTCCCCCACGAGAGCCAAATATAGCACAGAGCTGGGGCTCCACCAGTTCTCCCCTGCTGAACGAATGGAGGGGGGAGGGACGACTGGGCGGCACTGGCTGGGCACCTGGGTCACTGGATAGCCCTGACCCCTGCGCTCTCACTTGGGCTTTGAGCAGGTGTCCAAGGAGCTGCTATGGCTTCGTCCCCCACCAGGGCATGTGTCATCACCACCTGCATCCTCACCACCTTCCTTTTCAGCACCGTGGGTAAGGAGTGCATCGAGGGCCCCTTTCTCCTGGAGCAAAGGGTGGGGTGGGAAACAGGTTCCTTGGGGGTGCCTTGGCCCGGCTTGGGACTTCAGGACCCCAGGCCCATTGTCAGAAGGCACAGCTGCTAGAAGTGTTACCTGATTGGGGGTGGCTTCCACCGCTGAGTGACTGTTTGGCCATTGTCTCCTTGGGTAGAGAGTTACAAGTGCACAGAATGCTCTCCACTGCAGTGCACTTCCGGCTTGCAGGCAACATGTGAAGCCACTCAAGGCTGCTTCCACTACAAGCAAGAATTTAATGAATCAGGTAGGTCCTAGCCCTGCCCACGTCGGGACATGCTCAGAGCAGCCGGAGCGGGTGCTCAGAGGCAGGGGTGCCTTGCTCAGAAGCAGGATGCAGGGGCTCTGCCCTTGACCTCGTCTGTGCCCTCTGACCTCCTCACAACATGTCCAGCCTGGATCAGGGTGTGGGGTGGGGTCCTGGGCAGTCCAGAGGCCTCCACTCCTTTTCCAGCAATTCTCTCAAGTCGTCCCTCCACTGCTTCCTCCTACAAAACGGACGATGCGGAAGGGCCTTGGAGGAGTGGAAAGGCTGGGGTGGAGAGGGGGGCGACAGAGCCCCTGTGGACACGGGTCCTGCTGTCTGCGGCTCAGACAGGAGCTCTCCTGGGGTTCGGTTCCGTGCAGGGAAAGTCCAGCAGTCCTCCCAGGAAAAAGGCTGTTCTTCCAACACCTGCACCCCACTGGCCTTCTCAGCAACTCTGGGGAATGAGCGGACATTCGGGTACGACCTCCAGTGCTGTAGCAGCGAGCTTTGCAACCAAAAGGACGTGTTCGGTGCGTGCCACTGCCCGCCCTGCTCCCCACCCGCCTATCCCCATCCACGGCTTTCAGCCTCCGTCCTCTGGGCTCCTTCCTGCCACCCAGTCGCCCACTGACTGCTGCCGATGGCCTCTCCTCCTTGGAGCAGTGTGGATGGATGCTCTGAGTGCAGGCTCTGGGACCCCTGGGGGCGTCCTCCCATGTGAGTCTGCAGCTCTGCCACTGGTCAGGGGTCTCCTCTCCTCATCACAGAGACTGTTTCCAGCCAGGGCAGGCAGGAAGAGGGAGAACTCCTTCTGATTACATTCTCCTACCCAACACCGCCCACGCCATCCTAGCCATCCTAGTTAGACACTTTCCCTAGTTTTTTATTTTTTTGGTGGGAGAAGCCCAGAAGAGTCCTGATCTGGGAGGTGGCAGACACAATGCTCCTGGCCCACTTTCCCAGTCCACTCCGTTGGGAAACATGCGTCTCTCTTCACCCAGTGTCTCAGAAGTCACCAGACCCCAACGGTGTCAAATGCCCTGCCTGCTACAGCGAGGAAAGTGTCTTCTGTGGCACCACTGACCTGCCCTGCACAGGGCGGGAGACAAAGTGCGTGGAGGTTGTCGCCACAGGTATGAGCACTCCCTGGGCAGGCTGGGGTTCACCTTCCTGAAGAACAGTGCCTCAGCTGTCTGTCACTGGGTAACCAAGCATCCTCAAATGTGGCAGCGTCAACACAACACCTTGTCTGCAGGTCCAGAGCCTGGCAGTGGCACAGGTGGGCAGTGCTAGCCCAGGGTCACTCCCGAGGTTGTCATGAAAGAGTGAGCAGGGGATGCGTCCTTGGCTCACTCATCTGGACCTGGGCTTCTTCACCAGGCCTGCCATGTGTCCTATGACCTTTCAGCTGGCCTCCTGCACAGCAAGTGATAGGAGACACGGAGGGAGAGAGTGAGAGGGGACTGCAGTTTTAAAAACCCAACCTCAGAAGTGACTTCTGTTTGTGCCCTGTTAAACACACAGACCAACTGTATACAACTCGAGAGGGGTCTGCACAGGGAACGATCTGAGCACCGAGGGGTGGAACAACTGGGGTCCTGAGAGAGGCCGACCACCACACCAAGCAAGGGGTGGTGCTGGGCAGAGAGCTTGGATGTCCCTCCAAGGTTGGAAGGAAACGCTTTAGCAGGAGGGGGAAGGGGGAAGAGAGGGGAGAAGTAGAGGGGAGAGAGGAAGTGAGAGGGGAGGAAGAGAGGAGAGGGAGGAGGAATAGAGGAGAGGAAGGGAAGAAGGGAGGGCAGGGTAGAGGAGGGCAGGGCAGGGGAGCAGAGGAGAGGGGTGGAGGGGCACACAGCTGCCGCTCCCCACTGCAGACTGAGGCCTGGTATGGAACCTTGGCTCACCGGCAATGAGAGGTAACACTACCTCACTTCTAGTTGCCTTTGTCACTGCCACTGCCCCTCCCAGCCCCTCGACGAGGCCCTAAGTTTTGGCCTGGTGTCATTCTGAAATCCATAGGAGTAATGTTCTGAGTTTCAGAGTGTGGTGAAGGATGTGTGTCCCATGCAGGCAGGAATTTTTCCTCTAGTATTTCCATGGTCTTTTTTCTTTCTAGACCATGCACCTCAATGGGACACTGTCTCTGCTTGTCTCTGACCAACTTTTAAAATGTTTTGTGGAATTGTGGTGTTTCAGGAGATGGCTAGACGATGGAAGAGAGTGTGGTGGGAATGAAGGCTAGTTAATGCTTTTCTTATGGATATTTTTTAAACTTCTTTTTAAAAAGATTTATTTATTTTAAATTTAGAGGTACACAGAGGAGAGGCAGAGAGAGAAAGGTCTTCCATCTGCTGGTTCACTTCCCAATTGGCTGCAATGGCCAGAGCTGTGCCGAGCCAAAGTCAGGAGCCAGGAGCTTCCTCTGGGTCTCCCATGCGGGTGCAGGGGCCTAAGGACTTGGGCCATCCTCCACTGCTTTCCCAAGCCACAGCAGAGAGCTGGATCGGAAGAGGAGCAGCCAGGGCTCAAACCTGTGCCCATATGGGATTCTGGCACTGCAAGTGGTGGCTTTACCTATTATGTCACAGTGCTGGCCCCAGAAAATGTTGAAGGAGGGCTTGAGACTGGCCCTTTGGCAAGAAGAGCTGCGATGGAGGAGGAAGGTGGGGCATCACTCAGGATGCCGAGGGTTAGGGCTGCCGCAGAGGCACAGTCTCTCCACCCCAACCCTCTGCACGAAGTGCACCCTGTGCACACACACAGGTCCCCTAGCCCGACCTTCCAGGAAGCGTGCAGCCTGGGGAGAAGGGGTCTGAGGGGCAGGAGGATCTGCAGACCTCCGGTTTTAGCAAACACACCAGACCTGCCCTCTGGCCTTGTTCCCCCCTCACTTCTCTCCCCTCTTCGGGCCCCCAAGGCCTCAGTCTCAGCCCGGCTTCAGAGAGCGGCATCTATTTAGGGCCACTCCTAAACTGGGGAGGCGCTGGGGCCAGAAGGAAATAAGACTTGGTCGGGGTGGGACTGGAGCCATAGCTGCTGCCTTTCAGGGAACTGTGAGTGCATCTGTCTTCACCAGAGGGAGCAGGAGTGACCTGGGATGTAGGTGCGGCCGGAGGAGAGGGACACTGACTCCTGACTTTCTCCTAGCGTTTGACGGCTTAGCCATGTACGGTATGGGCTGTGCCACTGAGAATGCTTGCAACTTGAAGGGTCAACAAGTGTTGTCTGGCATAAAGATCTGGACCCGCTGCATAGACCCCAGCAGTGGGGGCCCCGCCCTGCTGTCTGCCACCTCATCGATGCTGTCCAGCCTCTTCCTGCTCAAAGTCTTCCTGTGAGCTCTCAGGCACTGCCAAGCCCATGATCCTACAGATCCAGCCTGTTCAAGCCAGCAGACGTCCCCTACAGATGTCTCCCTTCCCCGACGTCTACCCCTCCGGGCAGAATTAAAGAGCCGGTACTTCTGTGCATGTGTGTGTGATGGCTTGTTTGTACTTCAGTCAAGGAAAAAGAGGCCTGCTCTCTCTTCTAATGGCTTCTTCACCTCAAGCAGCCCCACTCGAGGGCTCTGGGTTCCTGGCATTTACAGGAGTCTGAGTCTCCACTTTGTCACTCAACCCTCATCCTCGGCACACGTCCCGGGATGCACCTCTGTCCTGGTATTCTTGGTTTCTGCTCCCAATCTTGGACTGCGTTGCCGGGAGACTCATTCTGATAGAACGCTTCAGAGCCCAGGGGTCCCTGCTCGCAGCTCATGAAGCCCCAGGCATAACCGCATCCCCACCGCCTCAGCACCTCATGTGTAGAAGTCTCCCCATGTGCTCTGCGACCCTCTGCTCCCTGGGATGGGTGGCCACTGGGGAGGACACAGGCAGAGGCAGTTGCTTTAGCATTAAGTTCAAAGAATGGGGGTGGTCCCCTCAGGAACCCAAAGAGCTGTGCCCTCACTCACAGGGCTGGAACCATGGCAGCCACAGCTGCGCTCCCCATGGTGCCTGTGAAGAGGGTTCAGCAGGGCAGGCCCTTGCAGGCCTCAAGCCAGTGCTGAACCACAGTGAAGGAACCCTTGATCTGCTCACAGGGACCCTGGCTTCTGCAGTTTCCCACACAGGAGCTACCCCCTGTTGTTGCATCAAAGAAAGGAATGCCCCAAGGCTGCTCCTCCTCTGTGGGTCTGTAAGACTGGGGCTGCCTCTCTCCCTCCCAGGCCGGGTCTCACCCTGAAGCCCCCTAGGCATGCAGCTGGATGGCATCCCTCTGCCCACCGAGGTTCTGTGGCCCAAGGGAGAGCTTGGCTCCAGGACTGGGTCACCGTGTCCTTCCTGCATGGCCCTCTGTGCTTGGTGACTGTGTAAGGTGGCCCTTGTCCCTAGGGGGACTGAGTCTCGGTATCAGTAAGATCAGCCCTCGGGGCTGGCGCTGTGGCACGGGTTAGGCCTCCACCTGCAGGGCTGGCATACCATGTGGGCACCTGTTCGAATGGAAGATGGCCCAGGTGCTTGGGCCCCTGCATCCACTGGATCTGGAGGAGGCTCCCGACTTCAGATCGGCTCAGCTCCGGCTATTGAGGCCACTTGGGAAGTGGATGGGGGACCTCTCTCCTTGTCTCCCTCATTCTGTCTATAATTCTCTCAAATAAATAAATAAATCTAAAAAAAAAAAAAAAAGAGATCAACCCTTCACTGATGACTAGAGCGTCCATTCAAAACACTGTCCCAAACAGGAATGCCTACATGGACCACACTGTCAGCAAAAAGATAAGCTCTTTGTGAACCACTGAAAGACCAAGGGCTTCGTTACGCTGAGCAGCCAGTCCTGACTCAATTCATGGCAAGAGCAGCAGAGACCAGCCAAAGGAGTGGCTCGATCGTCCAAGAAACGCAGCCTCAAGGAACCCCCCAGACTCATGGTTCTTGTCTTCTGCCTGAGAGGGGACGTCTGCTGGCTTGAACAGGCTGGAGCATCCAGAACACACGTAGTCCACCTGGGCTCTAAGCCAGGGAGTGGGCAGAGGGCTTCTCTTAGCCAGGCCCTTCTGCCGAGACTGAGGGACACCCGATATGGGAACAGCATGTGGTTTAACCGCTTTTGCTGGTTTCTCCAGAGCAGAGACGGCAGCTCTGTGATGGTACCAGGTCCCACGCCCAGCTCCTCTTTGTTTTCCAGCCACAGAGCAGCTGATCTGGGTGGTGTGGTGGTCCTTGCAGTCTTCTGTCTGTCCCCCTGGGAGTCAGCTCCTCTTTCCCGGGAGGAGGGGGCTGGACTGAGGGCCGCTGACCATTCCTGGCATGCCAGGAAGGTTGAGTGGGTGCCAGACTCTCTTCTAAGCACTTGACCAGGATCAACTCAGGTGAGCGTCAGAAAAGTCCAATGACCACTTTACAGATGGGGCAACTGAGGCACCAAGAGGCCAGTGACCCAGTCCAGCTGGGAGAGTTGAACCCAGTCTCCTAGAAAGAAGCAGGCTGCCCAGTTCACTGGCTGCATACGTTTAGAATGCAGTAACATTTTTTTAATAGCTTGTATTTGTTTTTCATTTACGTGATAACAAATTATCACAAACTCTGTGGCTTAAAGGAACACAGATGTGCCACTTCAGGGTCCTGGAGGCCACCGACGCGGATCACACGGTGGCTTCTTGGAGCTCCAACGCCAGAGCTTTCAGGGTGCTCTGGGCCGGGCCACGCGCTGCTGGCCAGGAGTGGCTGCGGCCGACTGTATCGCTGGGGCGCGAGCTCTCAGTGCACGGTGGGGTGGCCACGGGAGCTGGCCAGACCTCGGCTCTGGGATGTGCGCAGCAATGGAACGGACCGGCGGCTGTACCATGTATGGACAGCCACCGCGGAAGGCACAGGTGCCCGCCGAGCAGCCCCGGAGCAGAGCGCGCTGCGTGGGCTCGTGCAGTTACAGTGGGTCAGGAGCTGGAGCTGGAGCTCTGGCACCGGTAGAAAGACTCGGGCACGCTGTGGTGTCGGCGTTACCAGTCCATATGGACTGGGCCAGTGTAGCTACCTAAGCAGATCTACAGTCTGGTGTGTGCGGGTCGGCGCATGCTGGGGCCGGGAGAAGGGGCAGCTCCCTTCCTGAAGCTGCTCCTGGGCGCAGGAGGGTGGCTGCGTCTCCCTCGCTAGGGTTCCCTGGCAGGAGTGGCTGTTGGTGAGCATATTAGTCTGCTTTTTTATAGCCAAGAGCAGAATACCACAGACTGGGTAAGTTTTAATGCAGAGGTTTATGGTGGCTCAGAGATCCTGAGACCCCAGGACGAAGGGCTGTATTTGGTCCCAAGGTTCATGACCTGGTGAGAGATGGGGAGCACAAGTGACCAGCAGCTGGTGTGTCCTCTGTGGTCTCTCTGTTCTTACAAAGCCACCAGGATTCAGTCACTCCTGATGACCTCGGCGAATCCAACTCATGTTCCAGAGGCCACCCTCTGTTTCCACCCTCCTGCTGCCTCACAATGTGGATTAAACTTCGGCCCATGAAACTCTGGGGCCCTCATTCACATCATATCCAAGCCCAAGCAGTCATCTGGCAGCAAAAGGTGCTGGTGCCTGCTGCTGGAGACCCTACGGTCCCCAGCACATGGGTGACGCCAAAGCCCCCATATTCCTTCCTTGTTTCTAGCCATCTCCTGGCATCTCAGGCGGGCTGAACCCACCAGTGGCCATTTATTTGTAGATATTCTCTATTTTTTCCTCCTTTGCATTTCTGAATGGGCCTCTGGGAGTCATTATGATTAGTGGATAGCAGTCTACATTTGGTTTTGTGTGAGGGCAAAGAAGGTTGTTCTATTTTGCCATCTTGTGGACATCTCTCTCCTGATGAGACTTTAAAGTGAAATTCATCCAAACTAAGTTACTTAATTCTTGTGTCTACTTGGCATCATTTTTTTTTTGTTTTTAAAGATGTTTATTTATTTGGAAGGTAGAGTTACAGAGAGGCAGAGGCAGAGAGAGAAAGAGAGAGGTCTTCAATCTGCTTGTTCACTCCCCAGATGGCCACAACAGCCAGAGCTGTGCCAATCTGAAGTCAGGAGCCAGGAGCTTCTTCTAGGTTTCCCACATGGGTACAGGGGCCCAAGGACATGGGCCATGTTCTACTGCTTTCCCAGACCATAGAAGAGAACTGGATTGGAAGTGGAGCAGCCAGGACTTGAACTGGTGCCCAAATGGGATGACGGCACTGCAAGGAGCGGCTTTACCCACTACGCAACAGCACCAGCCCCTATTATTTTTTCTTCAATATTTATCGAGTCAGAGTTCCCATACATCAGTTAACTCCCTAAATGGAGGGTTGGGCAAGCCAGAGCCAGGAGCATGGAATCTGATGCTGGTCTCTCATGAGGTTGGCAGGAATCAGCATACTTGAGCCACCATCTGCTGCCTTCTGGGATGTGTGTTAGCAGGAAGCTGGAATTAGGAGCCAGAGCTGGGTATAGAATCAAGGAACTCAGATGCAGGATATGGGTATACTAACTGGTGGCTTACCTGCTTGCTAGGTCAAAGGACTACCCCATCCATTTAGTAACATAATGAAACAGCTATTGCAAATTTTGAAAACCCATGTGTAACTTTAACAATATCAGCAAAGTGTTTTAATGTTTGTATTGCCACCTTACATATATTATTTATTATAATAAAAATCTTCTGGAGCTGGCCTTGTGGTGTATTGGGTAAAACCATGACCTGCAATGCTGTCATCCCAATATGGGTGCTGGTTCATGTACCCACTGCTCTACTTCCAATCCACTTCCTGCTAATGGCCTGGGAAAAGCAGTGGAAGATGGCCCAAATGCTTGGGCCCCTGTACCCATGTGGGAGACCCGGAAGAAACTCTTGTCTCCTGGCTTTGGCCTGGCCCAGCCCTAACTGTTGCAGCCATTTGGGGAGTGAACCAGCTGACAGAAGATCTCTCTTTCTCTCTGTGTATATCTCTCCCTCTTTCTCTGTAACTCTGCCTTTCAAATAAATAAATAAATCTTTAAAAATAGTGGCTGAAAATTAGACTACCCTGGGAGCGAGGAATTAAAATAAAAGCAAGCAAAGGCCAAAAACAAAGGGTGGTGGCGGTAGGACCAGCCTACACCCAGATCAACTGATTCCAAATTTCTGGCAGAGGGCCTGTGATGAGGATGCTAGTTTCAGGCTCTCTGATGATTCTAATGAGCAGCCAGGGGGTGATAACCAGAGAATACCGCTTTCAGACCATGGAGCAAAAGGAACTGCTTTCTACCACAGAGCAAGCCTTTGCTCAGCACAAGTCCTCTGTGTGCTCCCAGGGGTAGCACCTTCCACGGCTCACAGAAAGACACATCCAGTCAGGCCCATCTAGGAGTATTTACCAATACTCACGGACTACCCACTGCCATCCACCTCAGCTACTGCCCCTTGGCTTCTGCCCACTTCCCCATCTCCATGTCTCAAGTCATACAACTCCTGCTGCCATGTAGTGCAGGTCTTCTCAAGGTCATCCAAAGTCTCAACTTTTCCCCAAATCCATATCCTCCTATCTTGTGTCCAAAGCAATGGCCCTTGGCTACTTGAGCAGCATCCTACTGTTCTTGTTGGTGCTTCATGTGTTGCTCTCTAAGCATTTTACCTGCATGTGTCCTCAGTTTCTGAAGGCAAAGGCCCAGTACTGACTGATTTTCACCCTGACTGACTTTGTGTGAGGCTGGGTACACAACTAGATCTTGCTGAGTTAATGCATGCACAACAGATACACCTATGGAGAAGTTAACAGTCATTAACAATCTACGAGTATAAACAAACAATGCAAGTTTAATTCACAAATGCAGGTGGCTGGGCCCTTGCAGGAGCTCAGTGAAGCAGCTTCCCCAGGAAGAGAACAAGGAAGATGGGAGCTGCTGGTCTGCCTCTGGCCCCATTTTTGATGGCTGATTTGCAATTCCTAGTCCCATTAGTAACTGGAAAACCCACATAATAAGTTATCTTCTCTTCACATAGTTCTGCTCGTATGCACTTCTTCACTTCAATAGTCATGTTGCTAATACCTGTAAGAAACCATACATGAGACTTCCACTCTCTTCCTCCCTCCTTATCCTTTGCCTTTACCCAGACTGGTATGGATCAAAATATAAATGAAAGCACACTCCTGTGTGAGTGGCAAGAGTGACCTGGTTATCTCTAGCAGGGACATGAGTTGGAATGGTATTCTCCAAACACTGGGCCTCAAAATCCTCACACCCTCTCACAGCTCCTCACAGTGAATCAGATAGTGGGGGTATTTTCTAAGCTTTATGTAGATGAATGCATTTCCAGCTCCCGCCATCAGTTGGCAACCCAGCCTCTGTTTTCTAATCTTCTCTAATTCTAGGTCTGAGTTATCATTTAAGAATACCAATGGCCACGAAGAAGGCCTAGTTCAGACTGTGTTTCCTTTCTACACCATCTTTCCCACGGCTGGGACTCTGCTGTTGATGCTTTCACCTCACCTCTATTGTTGTTTTAAAGCAAAGACTTGGTGTTAGGCAAATTGTGCAAAGTACAAACATGAGGATGCAAGAGGCAAATAACATGGCTGGGCACAGCAGTTACCTCCCAGTGAGGAACTTGAGGAAGGCAGAGCTCCCCCAGAGTGAGCAGAAGGAAGTGGAAACAACCCAACCCTCACGGAACTTTGCCCACTGCACTTCAAGCTATCCCATGCTACCAGTTTTCATTCACTTAGAACATTCATATCTTCAGTTAATTTAGAATTTTGTACCGGGTTTTCTTAAGTGAGCATAGTGAAGCGTTCTCCTTTGATTCCTTTGAAGAAAGCTTAAGTTCAATCATCCCCTGTCTCCAAACATTTTACGCTGAAAATGAAAATAATCCAGAGGCAGGAAAACACAAATTGCCTATGTCTTAAAAACAAACAAAAACTACTCAAAGTTTGCAGAAGATGAAGGCTAAGCAGTATGTTGAACTAACTCCCTCAAAACTATGGAGCCCATCAATAAATCCATGTATAAAGCCATAAGTCAATTACTGTGAGAAAGCAATTGGCCATATTTTCAAAGTCAGGATACTGCTCTGTCCTCATTTCTAAGCTATTTGTACAAAAGCTGGTTTCCCCTCAACTTTGCTGTGTGCCCCGTAAGGTTGTGACAGTGTCACACGCTCAGCGTCTACAAAATAGCGCCTCCTAGAAAAGTACCTGTGTTTATGATGCCCAAGAATTCAAAACAGTTTATTTGATCTGCTGCACACCATTTGAATTCTACATGACATTTTCTTCCCTGTACTGCAATACAAGTTGGGCATTTAAAACCACTGGAACTGAATTCATCAACATCCTTCTCTAGGTCACTCATCTGAATCTCCCAGGAGACTGTTAGGAAAACAAAAGACAGAAAACTGAATGGCTTTTGCCGCGGGCAGGCAAACGTTCCCACCCTCTCAGAACAACTCCAGAACCAGAGCTACCCCGCCATCCTCCCCCGTTCCCGACCCCTGCACTCACAGGAACCAGGAGCTGGCGGGAATGTGGGCCGCGCACGCCGATGCCGGCTGCACGTGGGAGCGAGGGGCGGGAAGACCCCGGTCTCTCACCTGCCAGCAGGGGCCCGAGGGCCAGGCTGCAGGCCAGCAGGAGGCGGGGCGCAATGGCGACGGGGCGCATGGCCGCGCGGTCCCGACGCTCTGTGGACAGAAGCTGCTCGGCTCAGCGCGGCCGTGCGAGGGCGCGAGGCGCCGGCCCTTCGCTGTCCCCACGCGTGCTCCTCGCGAAAGACTGCTCCCACCTGTGCCGGGGAACCTCCGCCCACCGGCTCCTTTCCACAGGGCGTGAGGTGCAGGCCACGCCGGAGCCAGCAGAGCGAGCGGCCGCCCCGTCTGCTGCCACGGCTCCGCCAACCCAAACCCGCCAACCTGCCCAGAGACACTGCGCACGCGCAAATCGTGGGGGCGGGCCTCGCGGCTGGCTAGCTAGCTCCCATTGGCCGTCACTTCCGGCTCTTTCTGCTCTCTCGGAGCCTGGGCCAATGAAGTTCCGGCGGCTACAGGCCCACGTGACGGAAGAACCTGAAGGGCTGTTTCCTGAGCTGCGAGAGCTGGGCGGGCTCGCAGGCCTTCGAAGCCCTGGCTCGCGGGCGCCGTTCCCCTCCGCCTTCGTGAGGCCGGCCTGTTCCCTGCCCGCCCTTAGCGCCTGAGGAGAGGGTGCCTGGGAAGTCCGGTGCTGGCCTCTCAGGGGTCAGTGCGTGCAGCGCGGCTGTGGGCCGCGGAGGAGCTCGTCAGGCCCACCCGGCCGGCCTGCTCAGCTGGTCCGCAGCCGCGCGGTGCCTGGGACAGACGCGTGTCGCCCGCGGGCGTCGAAGCCGGCAGGACCCCCGTGGACGGGAGTGCAGGAGTGTAGGAAGCCTTCCTGTTCCCATGGCTGCTGTGAGGCCTCGCTTCTCCGGCAGTTGTGGAAACCGTGCTCCTTTGTGGAAGCACCCTGAGTATCTATGGAAAGGTAAGTGGGAGCGGAGCGTGCGATATATTTATAGTGCAGTGTAATCGGCCCGTAAGCGGAGGGAGCTCTCGTCACAGCCTCCGCCATGGCCGAACGTGAGGACGTGATGCTGATGCCGTCAGTCAGTGACGAACACCGACGCTGCAGGATTAGACTTGCGGAGGGAGCTAAAGAAGTCGAACGTTCAAAAAACTAGGATGGCAGCTGCCAGGGGCTGGAAGGGGAGGAGACGAAGAGGAGTTGAATTCGATGGGTGCAGTTTCAGTTTTGCAAAATGAAAAACTTTTAGAACTGTAGAACACACCTAGCAAGTAGAACCAGCAGTGCTCTAAACATCCTGCAGCGCATAAGACAGCCCCTTCCCAACCACAAGAAAGAATTACCTGGCCCAGTGTGAAGAAGGCCCACCTTGAGAAACCCTCTGTTTGCCCGGTCAACTCAAGACCACTGAGGACAAAGCTGTAGGCTGATACAGTGATGTTTCTTGGTTCGAGGAACTGTGGGGGCACCTCCCTAAAGACTTAGGACAGCATAATAATGTGACTGTATAGCGAGTGTGTGCAGACAGCCTCTGTTTGTCTCTTTAACCATCACCTTTACTCAAATTCACAGTAGAGCCCATGGCAGGGAGGGGAAACATACAGTGAGCGCAGCTGAAAGCGGTCCAGGAGAGTAGAGTTAAATGGCGGCACATTTCTAAAAGGTTAGGTGGTAGATGCTTCAGTCTTGGGGAAGGTTTTGGTAGTTGTTCAGGGATTTTTTTTTTTAGCCTTTTCTGAGTCTTCCCCATATACCCCCCATCCCCTCATTTTCTTGTTAGGAAGAAGTATCTTCTGTGCCTGAAGTTTGCAGTTCAGTGGTTTCTGGAGTTCAGCTTCCTGCATCTTTAGATCTTGGCATTCCCCATCTGTAAGAGAGCTAGGATTCCCCATGTTTCTTCTTTTCTTCTTCTTCTTTTTTTTAAAGTTTTCTGTTTTGTTTCTATTTTATTTATTTATTTATTTGAAAGTCAGAGTTACACAGAGAGAGGAGAGGTGGGGGGAGGGGTGTCTTCCATCTGCTGGTTCACGCCCCAGATGGCCGCAACGGCTGGAGCTGCACCGATCCAAAGCCAGAATCCAGGAGCTTCTTCCGGGTCTCCCACGTGGGTACAGGGGCCCAAGGACTTGAGCCATCTTCCACTGTATTCCCAGGCCACGGCAGAGAACTGGATTGGAAGTGGAGTAGTCAGGTCTCGAACCGGCGGCCATATGGGATGCCAGTGCTTCAGGCTAGGGCATTAACCCACTGTGCCACAATGCTGGACCGCTACTGTTTTTCCTACTTTGTATGTGATGTTTTCTGTGTGTTCTTCAATTTATGCTGACTTCGCTACAGTCTGTATGGACTGAGATTCATCATTTAAAGCTTTGTACCAAACCTCTTTCGTAATCAAAATAATTAATATTTGGCTGTATATTTACTCTCACCTAATGTCAAGCTGGAATGGTCCTCAGAGACGGCTAAGACACTCAGCATCCTGTACCAACCTAAGACAGGGCTCTAGGCCAAGCTGCCAGAGTTACCAATGACGGGTAAGGACAGAGATGACTGAGGGCAACCTAAGACAGAGGCCATTCTCAATTGAATAAAAAAGGGGGAGATGTAGGCAGCCCATAAACAAGTCATAGACAAGTCAAGGTCAATCTTGGCTTGTGGAATTCCTGGGATGAGACAGTCACGTACTCCCATGTTGAAGGAGAATGATCAAAAAAGAACACTCTGCTAAAATTAACTATGCTATGACTGTGCTGCAGAAAGCCCGATAAGTTGCTTGCATGTGTTGTTAACGTCTGTATTGCCTTGAGCTGCAGCTAGTTATGTATAAAATATCGCTGAGACTAGAATGAACGAGCCTTGATCAGCTTTGTTGTCTTGGTTCCATTCTCTGAGCCCTTGTCCCTCTTTTCATTCCCACTCCCTCCTTCAGGTTCTGTTCGACTGGTGCAGCTGGCCCGCACAGTTAGGGATATATTAAGGTAGTTGAAACTGATTATGGCATCTCTTTTTGGCATCTGCTTTGTGTCACTCAAGCCTTGGAGAAGTAAAAGCATGGCCTATTTTGGAGGTCCGAGGCTGTGTTCAGGGACTATCCGTTCCTCCTCCCTTCTTTTTCCTCTTTCATACCCACCTAACATTCCTTCCTCTCCTCCATGTTTTCTTTTCTTTGATATTGGTTGAGACACTGCAGTGTGTCCATACAATATCAGGCACTGTGGAATACAGTAAACTGAGAAACATAGACTCCCTGCTCTCATGAAGCTTACTGTACCATGAGAATATAGATTTAATTGAGGGACTGAGAGCTAGGAAGGAACAGGGAACATGTGGAAAGGAATCTGCTTTCGTTTGGATGTCACATATGGCTGCCTTGAGGGGACAATACCTGAGCTTAGAAGGGAGGATGTGTAATACTTAAGCACAGAAGAGTGAGCAGTATCCCAGACAGAGGATCAGCTCTTGTAATGACCTGGAAGCAGAAAGGAGCAGGGGAGAGAACTATGGAGGAGTGAGATGAGGACAAGGAGGCTGAGCTCTGCTGGACTTTGTAGACAACAGAAAATATGATATGCAATAGTATAGTTGTTCTTTAATGACTAATGTATTTGTACTATGTGTGAAATGCAAGCACAAAACTACTTGCCCTCATGGAGCTTACTTTGTCATGGGGGAAGGTGGGCAGGAAGTTAATAAAGAATATGTTAGCTGGTGATATATGTTAAGAGCCATGCTAATGGGATTTATTTATTTTTCCAAAGAAACCTTTTATTTAAGAAACACAAACTTCATGCATTTCATAAGTACAGCTTTAAGAATATAGTGATTCTTCTCACCATACCCACCCTCCCTCCCACCCACACACCCACCTGTCCTCTTCTTCCCTCTCCCATTCCCAGTCCCATTCTCCACTAAGATTTATTTTCAATTAACTTTACACATGGAAGACCAACTCTGTACTAAGTAAAGGGTTCAACAATTTTCACCAAAAAAAAAAAAGAAAGAAAAATGCTCAACAGTCAAGACAAGAGCTGTTCAAAATCATTGCATCTTGAAGTTAATTTCACTTCTTTTTTTTTAGAAACTTAATTAATTTTAAAGAAGCACCAAGAATGATAACATCTTTTACAAGCACTGACATAACTATAACTTATGAGACAATAGAATTTCCTCCACTTAATACATTAAAAGAAAGTAAGTCCTTGAGAACAAGTTTTACCATTAAGGAAGCACCTAGGGAAACAAGCAATGGAGTTGGACACTTAGGCATAACTAATAAATTGGAGCTCACCAAACATCAGAGAATTCACATGGGGGAGAAACCTTATGAATGCAGTGACTGTGGAAAAATCTTTTTTTATAAATCAAAACTCATTAGACATCAGAGAATGCACACAGGGGAGAAACCTTATGAATGTGGTGACTGCGGAAAATCCTTTGGCCATAAGTCAGGCCTCATTAAACATCAGACTTCACACAGAGGAGAAATCTTATGCTATGGAAAAGATGTTTTGTGCAAATCAGATCTCAGAAAACAGAATTCACACAAAATAGAAACCTTATGAATGCAGCGACTGGAAAAACCTTGCACCATAAGTCACAACTCAGAATGGATCAGAGAATTCACACAGGGGAGAAACCTCATAAAAGCCCTTTTGGGCAAATCAGACCTCAGCAAACATCAGTTTACACAGGGAGAAACCTTATGAATGTAATGACTGTGGCCTTTGCCCATAATTCACAACTCAGAATGCATCAAAGAATTCACACTGGGGAGAAACCTTATGAATGTAATAACTATAGGAAAGCCTTTGGCCTTAAGTCAGACCTCATCAAACATCACACAGTTCACACAGCAGTGAAACCTTATGAATGT
Source organism: Oryctolagus cuniculus (assembly GCF_964237555.1). Lineage (NCBI taxonomy): Eukaryota > Metazoa > Chordata > Mammalia > Lagomorpha > Leporidae > Oryctolagus > Oryctolagus cuniculus. The sequence goes on along the minus strand of NC_091437.1, from coordinate 1,993,784 downwards.
AATGACTGTTGAAAAACCTTTTGCTATAAATCACACCTCATAAGACACTAGAGAATTCACACAGGAGATAGACTTCATGAATATAACAACTGTGGCAAAGCCTGTGGCAATGATACACAACATACATCAGAGAATTCATACAGGGGAGAAACTTCATTTATGTAATGACTTTGGAAAAGCCTCTTTATGCAAATTAAATCTCAGCAAACATCAAAATTCACACAGGGGAGAATGTTTTGAATGGAACAAATGTGGACAACTCTTGGTGCAAATCATTATCAAACATAAGAACATTATAAATGTAATGATTTGGAACACCTTCAGCCATAATTTAACCCTCATTTCAGATAATCAAATTCATATTTGAAAAAAACCCTTTGAATATAATGCATGTGGAAAAGCTTTTATCCAGAAATCAGAGCTTATAAGAAATCAAAGAATTCATATGGCAGAGAAACCTTATGAATGTAATGCGTATTGGAAAGCTCCTTGTAACATCAGAAAATTCACAAGGTAGAAGTGTTATGAATGTAATGAATGTTGGAAATCCTTTTGTCAGAAACAGTGCCTCAACACATTATGGGAGTCAAACAAGGGAGAGAGTTTAAGAATATAATGAATGTGAAGTGCTTTTTCCCAAAATCAGTGTAGTTAGTGTGACAAAGCCGTTCCCTTGAAATCATACCCCAAACAACAGGGACCCATGGAAGGGAGAAAGGTTATAAATATTATAATGTGAAAAAAGCCATTTGTCAGAAATCAGTCATCAAAGAATTCACATAATGTGTTTCTTAAGATTGTAATGAATGTGGAAAAGTATTTTCCTGTAATTAAGGCCTGCATAGATACAGAATTCACAATAGCTTATATCCTTCAAATGCAGTAAATTTGAGAAAACCTTTAGTCAGCAATTAGACATCAGCAGATGCCGGGGAATTCATAAAGAAAATAAATCAATTTAATGAACATGAAATTCCTCTTCCATAAATCAGTCATCAGCTCACATGAAGAGACTCAGAAATTAGAAAACATGTATTCATCGAAAAGTTTTTGTATCATAAGTCATCTCAGTGGGTAACTGAAAGCTCACACTTAGGAAAAATCCTGTCATTGTAATGTGGTTGGAAAAACCTTTATTGTAAGGTGAACTTTTGCAAAATTTAACAAGATTATAGAGAGAGAAGTCCCTTAAATATAATGTGTCTGGAAGAACTCTTGGTGGAATCACACCTCAGGAAGTATTAGACAATTCACATGATGAATTGTGACAGAGTCTTGTTAACCGTTCTTCCTTTACACAACCTGTGTTTTTGGTTTCCCATTATTGTGAGTGGGACCAAGTATATGAACTGTACTTACATATATAAATTTTGCAAAGAAATATCCAAAAGTTACAACAGTTAGTACAGCAGTTATTTGGTATCCCATCTTCATCAATTACAAAGTTATTTGTTGTATAGCAATTTTGTCCACCCAGTGTTCTTTCCCCACATTATTGTGCATACTGGTGATGTGACCACAGGCATGTCAATTAGCATATATTCCAGCCATAATACTGTACTCCAGCAGTGGATGGTGGGTGTTGTGTCTAGCTAAAGGGAATGAGCTTATGGTGTTCTATATACTCATGAGGATTTCCAGTTCATCTGTGTTAGAGTACACTATCTGGATTAGAGTACACTACGTGAGATCAATTTGAATATTCAAATAGGTGTTGTCCAGCACATTATTCTCGTTCCATAAAGAGACTACCTCAAATCCTATGAGTTGGGGCCAGCACCGTGGCTCACTTGGTTAATCCTCTGCCTGCGGCCACAGCATCCCAGATGGGCCCCGGCTTCTGGTCCCAGTTGCTTCTCTTCCAGTCCAGCTCTCTGTTGTGGCCTGGGAAGGCAGTGGAGGATGGCCCAAGTCCTTGGGCCCCTGCCCCTGCATGGGAGACCAGGAGGAAGCACCTGGCTCCTGGCTTCAGATCGGCATAGTTCTGGTTGTAGTGGCCCTTTGGGGGGTGAACCAATGGAAAGATCTTTCTGTCTCTCTTTCACTGTAACTCTGTAAAAAAAAGAGAGATTAAAAAAATCCCATGAATTGTAACACTCATCTCCTGAATTTTTCTTTATTAATGAGCATACAATCCCTTTTAAAATCTTTCATTCATTATCCCCTTTTCCTACTTTTCTTCCTTCAATTCCTTCTTGCCCAGAGACAAGAACTTGGAATGAAATCTGGGTGGTACCCATTGCATCAGAAGTGGTGACTCAAATGTAGTGCACTTTTGTGTTAATGTAACTTTACAATGATTTATTTTGTTACAATCTTTTTGGTTGTATTACTCCTTACTTCTACCAGACTCTCAGTTTGTTGAAAATGTATGGTTTCATCCCTTCCCAGTTTTCACAGACCTTTTTGGATTTTCATCATCTCATTTACATTTACATTCATCTCAGACCTCAGGATATACTCAGGATGAACAGTTATCCAGGTTCCATAGTGACTGGACTAGAAATGCTGTGATGATCATATAGCTGCAATAGTTCTTTTATTTTCCATCCAGAGGACAATCCTGCAAGTCATTCCTTCCACCTCCATTACTACCTATTGGTAATAGGGACTTCTTCAAGTCCCCTTGGCTTGTTACAAGTGTTCATCAAATCAAATCTCAATCAGAGATTTAATAGAAAATGCATGGTGTATCTGTTGGCAATTTCATGGAGTTGAGCAATTATTACCTTATCATCATTATTGAAAAAAAAAGTGGTGTGCCTTTAAGAGCCATTTTTTAAGTCTAGATGGAGTGTTCTTTCTGCTTTTGCAATGTTTGTAATTACTAACTAAATTCCTTTCTTCTAAAACTCAAAAAAAAACTTATGAGACAAAGAATATCTTCCACTTAATACACTGAAATGAAATAAAGCTTTGAGAACAAGTTTTACTGTTAATTCTCAATTATAACTCTTTGAGGACACAGATCCTGCATGGGAAGTTAGTGCACAGTGACTCCTATTGTTAATTTAACAATTAACACTCCTGTGTATGATGTCAGTGATCATCCGAGGCTCTTGACATGAGCTGCCTAGGCTATGGAAGCCTTTTGAATCCACAAATTGTTAGTGTTTAGACAAGGCCATAAGCAAAGCGGGAGTTCTCCCTTGAGAGAAAAGTACCTCCTTCTTTGATGACCATTTTTTTCCTCTGGGGTCTCACTCAGTGAGGTCCTTCATGTAGGACAGTTTTTGCCATAGTGTCTTGGCTTTCCATGCCTGAAATGCTCTTGTGGGCTTTTCAACCAGACCAGAATGACTAAAATGCTGATTCTGAGGTCAGGGTATATTAGCTAGCGATGTTTGGTTAGAACCATGTTAAAGGGATTTAGTGAAGGTTAAGGAGTAGGGTTGGTACATGCATTTAGATTTGTATTTAGAGATCCTTTTGATTACTTCTTGGAAAACAAGCTGTGTATGTATATGTGAGGGTGAGGAAAGAAAAGAGGCAGGAAGACCTGTTTGGAAATTCCCACATCATCCCAGTGTAAGGAATGACTAGAAATTCTTGCATCATTTGGGTAAGGAATATTTGGATCATGGTGTGAGTGGCAGTGTTCTTGAGGAGTGCACCCTATGGAAAGGAAGGCATTTGCATGGATACGACTTGGCAAGGGTTCAGCTATGGGAGGTGATGGAAACCTGTTGACTTTGCAGGACATTGACTTGGTTACCAGCTCTAGGCTTGAGTTTGAAGGTGAGGTTAGAACTTTGATTCTTGGCATGATGGATTTGAAATGCTTTTGAGACATCCAGTAGGCACACTGATGTGGAGTCGGGCACGTGGTGAGAAGTTTGGAGGAGACATCTGGCTGGTCTCTCTGCATGACTGACTTTGGTGTCAGAAGTGAAGTGAAGCCATGAACTTGAATGGGATAGACCAGAGAGAGTGTGGGCTGAGAAGAGAAGTGTCTAGCAGAGAAATGGGAAGACCTTCATCACTTAGTAGGAAAAAGTAGACCAGTGGTAAGAGGAAAACCAGGAACATGGTGTCACTGCCAACGAGAGAAGATTTTCAAGAAGGATAAGCTAAAAATATAACTGGTACTGTTAGGATTATTTAAGAAAATATTCTTTGAAATCATCTCTTCATTGAACAAGTGTTTATTAGTTAGACTTCATGTCCCAGCCATGCTTCTCAGAGCCCAGAATACAGCATTTACAAAGCAATGCCTTGGCCCTCCTGAACAGAGCATTATAATGGAGAAAATAAATGATAAATCTATAAATGGGATTGGGGGAAACTGGTCGGATGGGGCTGGAATGCCTTCTTGGACAGAGTAATCCATATGGTCACACTTGAGTGGTTCCTAAATGAAGTGAAGGAGAAAGCCCCCAGGCCTAGTGTCTCTGTGTTGAAGGACCCTGAAATTGCAATGTGTTTAGGAATGTTGAGCAACAGTAGCTCATTCATGGCATGACTGGAGGAGAGTGAAGAAGGAGAGGGTGCTAGGAAAGAAGATTGGGGAAGTGATCAGGGATAAAGGGCTTTTAGGGCCCTTTGGATTTTACTGTGTTGAGAAGGGAAGCTGTTGTGCATCCATTGTACCAAAATTATGAGCTACACTGCAGTGCTCAAGGGAGGGCTGAAGCTGAACTCAACTGGAGTTTCTTGATGGAGAGGAGTAAGGGTGGATTCAGGTCTTTGGGATAACTCTGAGGAAGGAGCAGGATGGTGACTGAAGGGAGGCAGGGCTACCGCTTTTACTTCTCTGCACGTGGACTTGGGGCTTGGCTTCTTGTTCAGGTCAGAAATCCTAGAACAGGATTCTGGAGTCACGGAGGATCTTCTGTCTCTGTACTCGTGCATGTGACTGAACTGAGGACTGAAGTGTTTGTTTCCAGCCTCTCTCCTGGTTTTTTGATTTTTAATTTAATTTAATGTTTTTATTTGAAAGGCAAAGAGGAGAGTGGCAGGGAGGGAGAGGAGGAGAGGGAAGAAGAAGCGAGAGATCTTCTATCCACTGGTTCATGGTCAAAGCCAGGGCTTGAAGCTCCATGGGGTCTCCTGCATGGGGGCAGGGGCCTCCCCAGGTGCATTAGTAGGGAGCTGGTTTGAAAGTAGAGAAGTCAGGGCTTGCACTGTTGCACCTGTGGGATACTTACCTAGCAAATGGCCGCTGGTATGCTGCAGCACAGTGGCAGCCCTCCCTGTTCCCTGGTTCTAACCCTGCCCTTTGCTAGCACTTTCTTCATTGCCCCCATCACTTCCTTGTTCCTGAGGCTGTAGATGACAGGGTTGAGCATGGGCGTGAGAACAGTATAGAAGACAGACACTACATCATCCTGGCCAGGTGAGTGGTAGCGTGCAGGCAGCATGTAGGTGTAGACAAGGGGCCCATAGAAGAGGTTGACAACTGTTAAGTGGGAGGAGCAGGTGGCCAGGGCCTTCTGACGCCCCTCTATAGAGTGCATTCGGAGCACAGCTGCCAGGATGAGGGCATAGGAGATGGTGATGAATGTAATGGGCACCAGGAGCACTACCACCCCGGTCACGAAGAGCACCTGCTTGTAAGCCTCGGTGTCTGCACAGGCCAACATCAGCAGTGAGGGCACTTCACAAAAGAAGTGGGCAATTTTCCGTGAGCCGCAGTAGGGAAATTGCAGGGTCATAGAGGTCTGGATAGAGGCATTGAGGGACCCTCCAAGCCAGGAGGCCACAACCATGAGCAGACAGACCTGGCGGTTCATGAGCACTGGGTAGCGCAGAGGGTTGCAAATGGCCACATAGCGGTCATAGGCCATGAGGGCCAGCAGGAGGCACTCCGCAGCTCCCAGGAACATGAAGAAAAACATTTGTGCCCCACAGCCCTCAAACGAGATGCTCGTCCAACCAAAGAGGAAGCCCACTATCATCTTGGGGACAGTGACTGAAGTAAAGAAGATGTCCAGGAAGGACAGCTGGCTGAGAAGGAAGTACATGGGTGTGTGGAGCCGGGCATCGGCCCAGATCAGGAGGACCATGGAGGTGTTGCCGGCCATGGCGAGGAGGTAGATCAACACTACCATGCCGAAGAGGAACAGGTGCATCTGACTGTTGTTAAAAAGGCTGGTCAGGACAAAGCCAGAGGCAGAGGAGTAGTTCCAGGGCTGTCTGCCCACTTCCTGCCAATCCTCACTGTGGGGAGGAAAGTGAACCGGCTCACAAAGGGCAGAAAAATAGTCACTCAGAGACAGGGAGGGGCGATGGATGAAGATGCAGAAGGTCAATGGCTGGAGAGCCTGACAAGAGCAGCAGAAGTCCTCTGAGATGCTCTTGTGCATTTCTGTGGGGTCGACATTATTTTGTAATGAAAAATTACATGAAAACATGATTGCAGCAGAGCAGTGCTCAGAGGGAAATTTATAACTTCATGTGTGGGCTAGAAAGAGGAGACAGTGAAAACCAGTGACCTAAATTTCCACTTCCAAAAGCTAGAGAAATAACAGCATATTATAGTGCTCTGAGTTTTGTAAAATATGCAGTGATATTTCTGGTACTTAAATAAGCAAGTGAATGCACAAATAAAAATTAAAACCCTTGTTCTTATGCCTAATTGGAAAACTACACCCACAAACATGCAGATTATTTTGTTGAAAGTCTTATTTATGTGAGGGTCTAGGTGGTAGATTTCTCTCACAAATAGATGGAATCTGGAGACTGGTGCTGTGGCACAGCAGATTAAGCTGATGCTGCAATGCTGACATCCCACATCTGAGCATTGCTTTGAGTGTTGGCTACCCCATTTCTGATCCAGCTCCATGCCGAGGTGCCTGGGAAAGCAATGGAAGGTGACCCAATTACTTGGGTCCCTGACTCCTACACAGGAGACGGGATAGAATCCTGGGCTCCTAGCTTCTGCTTAACCCAGTCCCAGTTATTGTGGCCATTTAGGGAGTGAACCAGAATATAGAATGTCTCGTTCTCTGTCTTTCCCTCTCTCTGTCACTTCACTTTGCCTTTATAATGAATACAATACATCTTAGAAAAATAGGTGGAATCATTGTGTCGGGCCAGCAGGTGAATTTTACCAGCTGGAAGACTCGTGCTGTGCCACTTTCCTCTTGTTGCCTTGGTTCTCTGGAGTCTCAGCCTTGCACTTCTGTGCTCAGGTGCAGAAACTTGCCCTCTGAAAGTGTACCTTGCATGTGCAATCTGATGGATCCCATACCAACCGCACCTTCCTGCCTCCTTTCCCCCTGTGTTTTAACTTAAACTTTCTTGAAATGACCGTGATATTTTTACATGTTAAAGAGGCATAGTATAAATCTATACATGTATCAGTGTGCAACGTTCGAATAAAGGTAGCTAGTATTTTCCTCTCCTCGAACGTTTATCATTTCTAGGCCTTGTTTTATTAGGTTCCTGCCATCTGAGACACTACCCCTGCCCTCAGTCACCCCATATAGCCCAGAACCTGCCAACATCGTCACACTGTCCTCACTCCTCCCTTCCTTACTGTGAAAACCACAGAACAGGCTTTTGCCTGCCGCGTCTCCACTCTTCTGCCTCCTGACTGCCCCTCCTGCTTTCCCATGCAGCCTGTGTGGCATGCCATGCTGCTTCCTCTTAGGGGCCCTGACTGACAAACCATCTCCATGGCATTGTCTTCCGAGTTGCTGCCCTCACCATATCTGAATGAAGGCAAAATCCCAGGTTCATTTTAAAATATTTTCCCAAAAAGAATGTCCTTGCATCATTCTGGTTTGGGCTCCTTGTAGGCGCATGTCTTGCTTGGTGTCTCAGATGACTCAGAACCAGTGGATTTTGTGTCCAACACCTTCCCCCACCACGATTTTATTATTGAGGAGTGTGGGCCTTGTGCAGAAAACGCTTCCATTTAATTATTTTTGGATCAACAAACACTGACTTTCTAGGCAAGATCCAAAGTCCTCTGACTGTTCTGGTGCAATTGGCATTTTGCAGTGGGTGGTTTCATGCACAGTCCTGCACCTTGCAAGGTATTCAGCAGCATCCGACGGCCTTACTTTCTAGATGCTAATAGAAACCCTCTGGCTATGACAACCAAAATGGTCTCCAGACATCCCCCAATGTCCCCATCAGGCCACAGTCACCCTTGGTTGGGAACCTCTACATCCTGTTCGTCACCTTCCCCATCATTTCATTTCCTTCTCCCCCTCTCCTCTGAGCCACCTGTTTGATGTCTGTAATATTTTGACCTTTATTTCGCTGAATGTTCTTTTCTGGCTTTACCCAACTTAAAGTACTAAGATTTAGCACCTACTCTCTGGAGCCTGGCTGCTGGGGTAGAAGCCCCAGCTCCACCATTTCCAAACTATTTGGTTGGACAGGCCCCTCAGCCTCAGTTTCTCTATCTTGAAAATTGTTAGGGGTGTTGGATGCACCAAGTGGTTAATGCATGTGGAGTGCTTGGGGGGAGCCATGTGCCATTTGGGAAGAACTGCTAGTAGTATCAGTACTGTTACCACTATAACCCCAGCTTCTGCCTGGCCCTATAAAAGAGATCCTCGTGTCCACTTCTCAGGGTTATCCTGAGTATTGAGTGAGAATGGTGATGCTGTGCCTTTCCTGTAACAGGTGTACAATAAACATCAGAACTCTTCCTTTCCTCATTTAAGCAAATGTGTGTTGCACAATAATCACACAATCCACACGTATACCTCCATGCAAAAGTCCCCTAGCCTCTCCCTCCTAGAGATCTTTTAGGAGAGGGGAGTGTTTGTTGTGATTGGGTGGGTTCCTCTGCTGCACATGGAATCTCTCCATGTAGACTGCAGATTTCTTGCAGCAAGGGACTGTTTCCTGCTTTCTGTGACCTTCTGCATACAATGTGGTACACAGTGGCCTCAGCCATTGCTGGAGGACTGACTGTAAGTGTGTGTGGTGAGCAGGCAAAAGAAACACGCTTACCAGAAGGAACATCACCACCTCTGTCGCTGCCCTCTGCCTTGGCCATCTGCACCCAACACCCGCTCTGCAGGGCGGTGCCTTGGTGCATGATCTCAGAAATGTTTCCTCAGTTGTCTTGGCACTGTTGAGTTTTCTTCTCATGGCAGTTTCTCAGGATTGCAATGAATGTAGGATGTGTGCCTGTGCAGGTATGTATGTGTGAGTTTACATGTACATTTTGTGTGTACATATGTGTGCATGGGGTGTCTCTGAATCATATTTAGGTGGGTTCGCTTTCTTTCTCACTGTCTTTCAGAGGAAGAGAATATGTGTTTCTACCCCAGTGTCTTTCAGCATGCCCACATCAGAAATGGCAATAGTCGGCACTGAAGTGCTCTAGAATGAAGGAAAAGGAAGGAGTCCTGGACACAAATGATCGATTCTGGGTGGGGAGTTATATCCAGCACCAGACTTTCCTTTTTACCCTCTGGCTCTCCTGTTATGATTCAATTATATTTTATGTTCCTACAGTTTGGCTGATTTTCGTAAAGCACAAACTTAATTTTTCAACTGAGGATATATCTCTATGGGAAAGGCAGTGATAACCTAAAAAAAAAAAGTCACCTTTTAGATGGCCAGAGACTCTAACTGCTGGGAGTTCGACAGAAGAGAAGCTATGGAATTGCCTTTCCGTGACTTCCCATGGTGGTCAGTTTTGGGGCTGCAAGCACAGGGCACAGGGCAGGGGTTGAGTGACTGCCCATCTCTTGTACCTCCCACTGTGTACTCACCTCACATTGACCTGATCCACAGCCTCCATCAGGAATCTCTGTCTCTTGTTGGTGTTTTTCTTTCTTTTGTGTCCTTCTTGTTCTCCAGGCTGGGGCTCAGAAGCCTGGTGAGGTCCCTGGGGAAGTTCACATGGAAACTGTGACATTTGTCTCCTACACAGAGCACCTCCAGAATCTTCCCACTTTCCTCCTAGGGCTGCCTCTTCTCATGGTACCGCTTTTAGGGGAGCTGCAGCCTGTTTAGTGTTCCTATTTGTAATTGTGTTTGCCCCCTTTCCCTACGTGAGGACAGTAGGAGTACCTGGTCCTGAGGAGTGCTCACGATTAGCCCTGCTGTTGAGCCCTAGAGGATGCATGTGCTGGGAGCTCATGTCCCTTAGTCCCAAATCTTCACATCACAGACGAGGTAAAGGTGTCTAGAGCAGAGGTGTCCAGACCTGTCCATTCCAATGATCTGGGGAGCTCAAAATAATAATAATAGCAAAGCCTACTCTTCACTGTTTGGAAGAGTTGAAAGATTTCCGGGTGATTCTAACCTGCAGCTAATCTGGGAACGGCTGACTTAGGGATCACAATGACACAGGAACACAGGAACAACAGCCGTGCCAACCAGACGCACCCCCTAGGCACCTTAGGCTCTACCTTGGGCCAGCAATTCTGGAACTCTGGGTGTGGCTCAGGAGGTGGAGAGCACAAGCCCTCCAGGTGAAATGATTGAGAGCAGTTGTGGGGACCAGGACTGTAGCCCAGAGGTTCTTAGTGAGGATGGGTTTGCCCCAGGGAACACTTGTGAGGGTCAGAAGACAATTTTGGTTGTCACAGTGAGGTCATGGGGGTTGATAATGGCACTGAATGAGAAGAGGGCAGGATGTTGTTAACACCCTGCAATGCACGGAATAGGCACACAGCAAAATTAACCAGCCCAAAGATGCACAGTACCATAGCTGAGAAAGCCAGCTTTTGACCTGCTCTTGTTTCCTTGAGTGAATTTTGTCTCCCCCAAGCTGGTGTTTGCCAAGGGTATTTCTGTTGTGTGTGCAACAGTCTGCTGAGAAATGCATGTTGTGGCAGCTGAGTAAGGCTGCATGGGGTTCATTGAAGGAAACCTTTGCTAACTCTAGATGAAAAGGAAAGACTGGAGCTCCTTTAGTGAGTCAAAGGAGATTCTTTGGAAGGCACAAAAACTTACATCATTCATATAAACAAAACAACCTGAGCTTGGAGTTTGAGGATGCATTCAGACATGGTGAGGTGTTCCGTAAAGCAACTAAGCAACTCGGCACAAGCAGCCAACTCTCTGAAGAATATCTGGGACTGTGAGAAGATTGGCCTTCCTTTCACTTGGTTGCACACATGGCACTGGGCTCCTATGCATGGAAACTCAGTCTCTCTAGGATAGCAGTAGCTGCCCTGTTGTCACTTGCTATTGGCAGGCAAACACCTGGTTTGTGGGTGCAATTTCCACAGTTCTGCTGACTTGCTTAGTGTCTACAACCACGGCCAAAATCAGAACTCAGTGCCAGGTTGACAATAAGGATGACTGACCTGTAAGTCATGTCATCTGTGAAACAGGGCTGGGAGAGGGGAGGTAGGCATCTTTTTGTTCCATAATTTAAGCTGGCATTGGGATTTCTCAGCTCTGCAGTCTCTGGACACACAGACGGCTCTAATACATCCACTAGCCAGCCTACTGTGTGCTGGGACTGTGCCAGGTGTGACTTTTACAGATGAACAGAAAGCCAGCATTCAGAGGTTGCAGAGGCGTGAGTTCAAGCTCCTTCTGACCCCATGCCAGTACTTGTTTGACCCCATTTCAACTGCTCTGATATCTCACATCTGCAAAATTGGTGAGGGACTGGCCACTAAGTGGCAGTCTAGTTCAAATAATTATTTTAAAGATTACAATTAGCTTCATTTAGCTCCATGCTACATAATTCCAGATGCTGCTCAGGTAAAACCTAAAAGGAAACATCTAAAGGAACTGCACACACAGCACCAAGAAGAAGTGGACCACAGCCCAGTCCTTGTCTCCCGACCCCCAGCTTAGTTCTGGAGCAGAGGCCCTGTGGTTAATGAGCGTGAGGGCGATGCTTACAGGGAGAAGGGGCTCTGGCACAGAGGACTGTCTCTAATGTAGGACATGGAGGAAGGCAATGGCTGTTCGTCCTTTGAGAATCTTTACAATTGTGGGTGGGGGGTCCTCACCTGGGCAGACACCTGGGGCCCTGCTGTTCTTCTGGATGAGTTTTTCAAAACTGAAAGCCACTCATTCTCTCTCCCAGGTTCCCAAGTGTTTCCTAGGGTTTTCTGTGCAGGTAGTTACATAACTTCAGAAAGGAGGCACAGCATAGATTTTAGTGACTTCTAGATAGGAACCAGTGTCAAGATCTGAGGCAAAGTCTGTGGTTTCTGGAGAAGCTGGGGCTCCACTGGAAACAGTGCCCCAGCTGTGTGCCATGCCTTTGGGGTGCCAGGGCCCCCACGCTATTGTTCCAAGCCATTATATACGCCAGGTTCTTTGGGATGGGCTTGGTGCATATAAACAGCTTCATCAGCACACATGGCATCTTGGCGTCTGGGGGAAACTGCAAGCCACCTGCCAATTAGATGGGAAGGGCCTGTCTCCTGCCCTCTCCCCTTCTTTTGTGGCATCTACTAAAACTGGTTTCAGTTCTAGTTTTGTTTTGGTCCTGTTGTTTTATTTCTTAATTGGAAGTGAGTCAGAATGGGAAGCAAGCAAGTATTTATTTTCCATTTTGTGTTAGATGTGTAAGTAATATTATGCAAGAAGTAATTGTTCATTACTTTGTACATGAAGACACAAAAATTTGGACAGTTAACGAGCTTAATGGTCAAGATCATGATTTCAGCAAATGGTGGCTCTGAGAATGAGCCCAGATCTGGGTCACCACAAACTCCATGGCCTCATGGTCTGCTGAGTGGCCAGTGTGTGTTACACCTGTGCCAGACTTACACTTGGGAATGCCAGCTATGTCAGCATGCATGGATGCCCACAACATGACTTTGGTGGCATGTATACACAGACCTAGTAAATTGACATTTTAGATCAAGTCAACACATTAATTCAGTGAAAAAATATGACCTTGGCCTTTTTCTCAAAATCAGATGCATGGTTATTTTATGAACAATAAATGGTACCCTGTGTTTGAAGAGTACAAAAGAGATGACAAAATGTGGCCCGTACCCAGTGCCTCGTTCTCAATTGCTCTGTCATTCTCAAAGCAGCCGTGCATCATATGGGCAAACCCTCCCTACTCCCAAGCCTTGTATACCAAGATGATCTGGGTGACAATTCTTTCCCACATCTGCCAAGTGTATTCATTTTTTAAAACCACATTTAAGCTTGTTCTGTTGCTGTAGAATTTTTATTTGTTGATACTTTTATTCACTCAACCTGTATTTATTGATCATTGTGTTCTGATGGCAGTGTTGAACTTCTGATTCCTAGAGCCTGAAGCTGCATATGGGCCATCCTCCTTTGGAACATATGGGATCCAGTAACAACCACCATGTTTCTCTTTAAACATCATTGTTGAGAGATTCTTGTTGAACCCTGGGTTCCAGGTGCCTAAATAGTCCCAGGAAGTGTGCAAGCAAAACCCAGGAAGAAAGACACTCTCTTCCTGTCCAAACGTGGACCTGGCCAGGGCTGCCTTCTGTGGTCTCCTGACCCTAATGTATTGTCCTATCAGAAACCTAGTCAACATCTGCTACATCTGTTTCCAAGGAGCCACCAGGGATTTAGAGAGGGAAAAGGAATAATATGACTTTCTTTTTAAAAAGCTCTCATCTTACCCAGGTGTCAAATTTAGGTTCATGGCTGAAGTACTTTATATTCATTTTTCAGTTGTATTATTTTTCATTTTATTTGAAGGGGAGGGGGGAGAGATTGATTGATCTTCCATCCACTGGTCATGGCCCAAATGCCCACAACAGATGGGGCTGGGCCTGGCAAAGCTAGGTGTGGCAAACTCCATCTGGGTTTCTCTCATGGGTAGCAAATTTCCAAGTATTTGAGACATCATCTGTTGCCTCCTAGGGTGCACATTAGCAGGAAACTGGAATTGGAAGCAGAACTGGGACTTGAGACCAGGTACTCTGATATGGGTTGCTGTGTCCCAAGTGGTGTCTTAACCACTGTGCCAAATGCCTGGACCTCACTTTATGTTTAAAGGCAAGGCCATGACATCGATGTTCTCCTTGGTCCACTTTTTTTCTATTCCCTTAAATTCCTTCCTTGCCACCCTCACTGGTTCTTCTGTCTGCAGCTGTCAGCCACCTCTACCATCACTGCCTAATCACAGATTCAAAGAACTGACTTTTGGGGAGATGCATGTGACTGGGCTTCATATATGCCCTGTGCCCAAGAGATTGGTGCGGGGATCACATTCAGTCCCACTGAATAGGGCACCTGAACATATGTGTAAGGTGGTTTCCTGCTAAAGTCAGGGAGAACCTTGTTGCTGCTTTTGTGCTTGATGCTCTGTGTTTGTTATCAATGTTATTGTTTTGTATTATTTTCTCTAACTACAGTCCTTTAGGGAGGTTTGTCTGTCTGCCTGTCTCTCCAGTAAATAATAATACTAATCATAGCTGCTATTTGTTGTACACTCACTTGTGTCAATCATTGAGGCAGGAGTCTTACAGTCTCACATTAACCTCATGAAATCTAGATTATTACCTGTGGGGGCCATAGAGAGGCCAGGAAGTTTAATCTATTTTCTGAGCTACATGATTAGTGAGGGCAGAGTCAAGAGTTAAACCAAAGAAAGCCATTCCCCAAAGCCTCAGATTTTAAGAATGTGATTTCAAATACGCGACTCTAGAATATCGTAAATATTTGTGGATAAATATTTCCCAAAACAAATCAGAAAATAACTTGTCTACCACTGCCTCCATAAGTGAAACCATTTACTCAAACCACTGGGGAAGAGTTGGGTGTTTCCAACAGCAGTTACTGCCTTCCCATGTTGGCTGGTTAGTGTAAGTGCTGGAGGGGTCAGACCCATCAGCCTTTCAGTTGGGTAGATTGTTGGAGAGCTGAGTGGGTCAAAAGTCAGGGTCTTTCAAAGAAGCCTACAGAAGAAACCCTCCCAAATGTGTTTTTTTTTAGAAGATCAAACTACAGGTTGTGCATACCAAAATTTTGTGTGCACATCAATCTTTGTAACTGTGTAAATTAAATTAATTATTTCTGGGTATTTAAGTGAAAGCAATTGTAAGATACAGAATCAACCCAGATGTCCATCAACTGATGACTGGATGTAGAAATTATGGTGTGTATACACACAAACACACACACACACACACACACACACACTATGGAATACTACTCAGCTGTAAAATAGAAAATGAAATCCTGTCTTTTGCAACAAAATGGATGCACCTGGAAACCATTATACTTAGTGAAATAAGCCAGTCCCAAAAAGACAGATACCATATGTTTTCCCTGATCTGTGGTAACTAATAGAGTAAGTAGCTAAAATGTAATGTATTGGAGTGAAATTGACATTTTGAGACCTGATGGTTGTTTACAGCCCTTGTCTCTACTGTTGAGGAACAGTGTTTTTTTCTTCAGAATATTTGTTGAACTTTTTACTTAGTGTAGGGTTAACCTTATGAGTATGAAGTGAAATGAAATAGATCTTTGTGAAAATTAGGAGCGGGAATAGGAGAGGGAGGAGGAAGAAGGGTGGGAGCATGGGGGGGGGCAGGAGGGTAGGGTGGGAGTATCACTATGTTCCTAAATCTGCATATATGGAATTCATGAAATGTGTTTACCTTAAATAAAATTTAAAAAAGAAAAAAGTTAAAGTAATTATTAATAAAGAGAGTAAAGATGTATACGCCCATATCTTCATGTAGCTGACATTTTATCAGTAAGAAATTAGAAAAAAATGTCCAGTTACAGAGAAACATATAAATGCATTTTGTTAAGTCCACTTCACGGAGCATTATTAATCCCCTGAGAATTATGTAGGCATACGTAAAATATGTAGCTTCATGGAGGATATCTTCTGTCAGTGATAAAACGCCAAAGCAGAATATAAAGCTACATAATGACTGGGGTTGGTTCTGTGGTGTAGCTTCTGGTAGGGCTGCCACTGGTGCCCGTATCCCATATGGGAGCTGGTTTGAGTCTCAGACACTGTACTTCTGATCCAGCTCCCTGCTGGTGCCTGGGAGGGCAGAGGAGTGTGGCTCACGTGCTTGGGCCCCTGAACCCATGTGGGAGACCCAGGGAAGCTCCTGGCTCTGGCTTTGGATCAGCCCAGCTCCAATTGTTGTAGCTGTTTAGGGAGTGAATCGGCAAATCGAGGACTTTTCTCTCTCTCTGCCTCTCTGTAACTGCTTTTCAATGAATGAATGAATCTTAAAAAAGAAAAAAGCTACATAATGATTAAACCAGTAAAAATGATGCTTTTATACATGTAGAAAAGAAATGGAAGAAAATTTGAATTTTGGGGTGGTATTCCTTTTACTTCTTATTTCTATTATCACTGTAATACTTCTTAAAAATATGCTACAGCTCATCCCTAAGGAATTGTTGGGATCTTGAAGCTGGTTTCCATACTCCCCTGCACTGGATACAGCAGAGATAATCACTTTTATCTGTCTGACATCATTCTCCAGACTTTGAGTTATGGTGGGGAGCACTGAACCCCAGAAGGTGAAGCACCTTCCTCTGGGTGGTGCAGGTGGTGTCTACTGAGAGCTCAGGATGCTGTCTCTCTGTGTTGTCTCTGATGGATGGAGGAAGGAGATGGACCAATCGCCCAGCCATGTCCTGTAGATTGTGAAGCTGTTCTCAGTCTGTGCTCTTTGGAGAAGTCACGGGGTGACCTTAGTATTGCCTGACCTTGGCACTTCTTTCCTGGTCACCTTGCCAGAGCCACAACTTGTGGGAGGCTTGAGCAACAGGAAGGGTCCCTGTGCAGATGGTGAAATTCAGGTAATCAGCTACAGCTGATAACCACACTGTTGGATGGCCTCTGGGACCCACCATCATCAGGGACCTGGGGACCACGGTGCGGAATTGCAAGGCTCTCCTGGGTATTTGTACAATTAGAGAACTTACTACATGCTCACACTTCCATGTAGGGAATCTTTTTAAAGAAAAACACACAATTATTCTATACTTTGACCCCCACAGTTGCACCATTTTGCTTTGGGAGAGTCTCATTCCTCCTCCAGTAGAGGGGTGTGTCTCATGGCTGCCTAGAGAACATGTGCATCTTTGTGTCACTTTTCTCTCTACTGAGTCTTTTAACAACCCTTCAAAAATGTTTTTTGCATTGGGCATATATAAATTTCTTGTTTTGTAACTTTATAGAAAAAATTGAAATTATAAATTGGCAAATTACAGTCATGTGTATTTATAGGGTACATAATGATGCTGTAATTTATTTTTTAAATGAAAGATTTATTTATTTATTTGAAAGTCAGAGTTACACAGAGAGAGAAGGAGAGGCAGCTTTGGTGGAGGGCATTTGTCAACAACATTCAAAGGCAAATGCACCACCTGCTGTCATCAGAAACAAGGACCTGTCAGCTGGGGCAAACAACAGACAGGGCAGGCTGAGGGAGGGAGAGGCTTTCAGGAATAAGGATGTGAAACTCTCCATGGCACCCTGAGAAATCAGGCAGAAGTGTTCATATATTTTTAAAATTTATTTATTTATTTGAAAGGCAGAGTTACAGAGAGACAGAGGCAGAGAAAGAGGGAAGGGGTCTCCCATCTGCTGATTCACTCCCCAGATGGCTGCAATGGCCAGAGCTGCCCAATCCAAAGCCAGGAGCCAGGAGCTTCTTCCAGGTCTCCCACATGGGTGCAGGGGCCCAGGACTTGGGTCATCTTCCACTGCTTTCCCAGGCCACAGCAGAGAGCTGGATTGGAAGTGGAGCAGGTGGGACTCGAACTGGCACCCACATGGGATGCCAGCACTGCAGGCGGCGGCTTTATCTATGCCATAGCACCAGGCCCCGATAATGTAATTTATGAGTACAATGTAGAATAATTAAATCAGGCTGGCACCACAACTCACTAGGCTAATCCTCCGCCCACGGCGCTGGCACTCCGGGTTCTAGTCCCGGTTGGGGTGCCGGTTCTGTCCTGGTTGCTCCTCTTCTAGTCCAGCTCTCTGCTGTGGCCTGGGAAGGCAGTGGAGGATGGCCCAAGTGCTTGGGCCCTGCACCCACCTGGGAGACCAGGAGGAAGCACCTGGCTCCTGGCTTCGGTTTGGCGCAGCACACTGGCCATAGCAGCCATTTGGAGGGTGAACCAACAGAAGGATGACCTTTCTATCTGTTTCTCTGTCTAACTCTGCCTGTCAAAAAAAAAAAAAAAAAAAAGAAAGAAAAGAAAAAAGGAAACAGAGTAATTAAATCAAACAAAGAAGCTTATCCATCACCTGAAATATACTGATCACATTTTGTGATGAGAACATTTGAAATTTATTTCCAGTGATTTTGTTCAATACATTATTGTTTACTGTGTTCACCACACTGTCAACATATCTAAAGGAAAAACCCTATTATTATTCTTGCCTCTGATGGCAACCATTTAGATTCCACATTTAAGTGAGAACTTGCAATATTTGTCATATTATCTGTGTCTGGCTTATTTCATTTGGCATACTGTTCTCTGATTCTAACAATGTAGTTTCAAATGACAAAATTTCTTTCTTTTTAAAAGCTGAATAGTGGCCAGTGTTGTGGCAGAGCCAGTAAAACCTCCAGCTGTGGTGTCGGTGTCCTATATGGGTGCTGGTTCATGTCCTGGCTGCTCAGCTTCTGATCCAGTGCCCTGCTGGTGGCCTGGTAAATCAATGGGAGATGAACCAAGTGTTTGGGCTCCTGTTACCCACATGGGAAACCTGGAAGAAGCTCCAGGCTCCTGGCTTTGGCCTGGCAGCCATCTGGGGAATGAACCAGTGGATAGAAGATTCCTTTCTCTGTGTCTTCCTTTCTCTCTATAAATCTGACTTTCAAAATGAATCTTTAAAAAGGCTGAATAGTATTTTATTCAGTATATTATACATTTTTATCCATTCACTTATTATATAATGTAATATTGATATATTCCATAACTATGGCTATTGTGAACAGTACTTTGGTTAACATGGAAGTGCAGACTTGTCTGACATACTGATTTCAGATTTTTGGATAAATACCTGGTAGTAGGATTTCCTGGTCATATGGTAATTCCTATTTTTAGTGTTTTTGAGGAAATGGTACCATTTTGCATTATGGCTCTAGTAACTCACATTTCTCCCAACATGGTGAAAGGGTTCCTTTTGCTTCTCACCATTACCAACGCGTGTTAGCTTTCGTTTTTTGGATAATAGCCATTCTAACTTGTGTGAAGTGATATATCATTATGGTCTTAATTCGCATTTCCCTGATGAGCATTTTTGTGGCCATTTGTGTGTTTTTTGAAATGTCTATCAGGTTTTGTAGCCATTTTTTTTTTTTTTTTTTGGAATCAGGTTGTTTATTTTCTTGCTATTGACTTGAGTTCCTTATATGTTTTGAATATTAATACCTTATCATGTTATGGCTTATAAATGTTTTCTCCCAATCCACAAGTCATTCTTCACTGTATTGTTTCCTTTATCATGTTGAAGCTTGTTAGTTAGATGTGATCTCATTGATCTTTTTTTGTTTTTAGTACCTGCCCCTTAGGGGTCAAACCTAAAAAAAAATCATTATCCAAACAATGGAGTATAGTTTTTTCCCTGTGTTTTCCTTTGGTAGTTTTGTAGTTTTTGGTCTTAGATTTAAGTCTTTAATCCATTGGGGCTGATTTTCATATATATATATATATGCATATATATGAATGTATTTGATAAGTGTTATATATAGCTAGCAATTTTTCTACATTTGCATATTCAGTTTTCTCCAAACAATTCACTGAAGAGATTGTCATTTCCACAGTATGTGTTCTTGCCATCTTTGTGGACAATGATTCATACGTGTGTAGGTTTATTTCTGGGTCCTTAGTCTCTTCCATTTGTTGATGAGTCTGTTTTAATTACAATGGCTTTGTAATATGGGTTGAAATCAGCTAATGTGATGCCTCCAGTTTTGCCCATGATTGCCTTGACTGTTTGGGATATTTTGTGATTCCACATGATTTTTTAGGATTGTTTTTCCTATTTCTATGAAAAATGGTATTGGAGTTTTATTTTGAAGAAATTTCACTGAATTTGTAAATCATTTTAGGTAGTTTAGACATTTTAATAATATGAACACGGGGGCGGCGCTGTGGAGTCATAAGTAAAGCTGCCTCCTATGGTGTGGGCATCCCAAATGGGCACCGGTTCGAGTCCCAGCTGCTCCATTTCCAATCCAGCTCTCTGCTGTAGCCTGGGAAAGCAGTTTTCAAATAAATTTCTCAGGGTGCCTTCGATTGTTTCACATCCTTATTCCTGAAAGCCTCTCCCTCCCTCTGCCTGCCCTGTCTGTTGTTTGCCCCAGCTGACAGGTCCTTGTTTCTGATGACAGCAGGTGGTGCATTTGCCTTTGAATGTTGTTGACAAATGCCCTCCACCAAAGCTGCCCTTGCTGAGGGAGTTCCAGGACTGGGTCCTCAGGGAGTCTCCAGACAGATCAAAGAACACAAACACAGTTCCTGGGAGTGAGGTTCCCTCTGCCTCTGAGGACTCAGCTGCTGTCCTGGAGTCCACCACCCTAGTGGTGAGAGAGGCCAGGCAAGGAGACCTCACAACGCTGCAAGTCTCACCTGCTGCAGTCACCTACACTGGCTCTCTCACCCCCTACTGCACACTCTAGGTCTGTATGTTTTCTCTGGGAAGACATCAGTGGAGTGCGTGGGTAGGGGCCTTGTGTCTCTCCTTAAAGGGAGACATCAGAGGTTGTGCCAGGGTCTCGCAGCTCAGAAGCACCCTGTGCCCTGCCTGAGCATTCCTGACCTCTGTGGCCTTGGATGCAGCACCCACATATCTGATCTGTACCCTCCAAGTCTCTCCCACTTGGTTAGGCAGTTCCTCCTGAATCTGGAAGAAATTCAAGCAACTCTCAAGAGAAAAGTTAAATAATGCCTGGGGGTAGAATTCCTAATGGGCAAAGGTGATTGGAGCCCCCAGAAGTGATTACATAACAGCAGTGTTTCATTTCATCAGGCAGTTCCTTTACTGATGCACAAGCTCACATTTGTTTCTCATTTCCTGCATTGCCATAGCTCCCCAGCAAGGGGACATGCATGTATCCCCACAGTGTTTTCTTTGTAAATATCAACTCAGGCGTCTGGGGTGATTTTCTGTGAAGAATGTGCCTGATTCCCTTTGGGGAGGTCAGTTTCCAAGGTTGATAGTGACTGGCTGGAACAGCTTCATAAACTTGAGGTTTAGTTGGGATCAGTCATCTGGTTCTTGCCAGGAGTGAAGGGAAGCTCACTTCCAGGTGAGTTCTTTCAAAGTGTGTAAATTTGAATCCTTCAGCAATTTATGAGAGTTTCATTTCCACAGGACCTGAAACCTACACGTGGGGGATCCCAGACACTGAGAACCAGAAGGGATTGCTGGGTCTGCATGGAAGCAGGGCAGAGAAGAGTTACCTGGGTAAGGCTTGGACTGGGAGACAGGCACTGGTGTTGACAGAGGACAGGCCACCGGGTGACACTGTTCTCCACCTGCCCACCGTCTGAGATGCTTGTTTCCTGACTTGGTTCTCATCAAGGTGAGAGATGGGAGCAGGATTCTGAGTGTGGGTGTCAGTAGGTTTGTGTGTGTGAAGGGGTGTGGGAGCTGGAGGGCAGAGGAGAAGTCTGGATGGGAGGGGATAAGATGCTCAGTCATCACCCACAGGTAAGAGATGGCACATGGACTCTGAATCAGCCTGTCTAGGTTCAAATCCAGATTCTGTACTTTTTACCCATTTCATCTTGGACAAGTGAGCAAACCTCTCTGCTGGGGTCCCTTATCTGTAAAATATGACATAGCAAACTGCCCATGAGGGTAATTACTAAGTGCAAGGTACTTAGAACTGTGACCTCTACTTAGCATGTATGTGTTACCCATTGCTGTTTCAAGTACGACCTATCTTACAGATTAACTTTTGTTCAGAAATATATCTTTTAGAAAAGATTTATTTATTTCAAAGGCAGAGTGACAGAGAGGTGGAGAGATCTTCCATCTGCTAGTTCATTCCCTAAATGGCCACAACAGTTGAAGCTCTGCCAGACTGAAGCCAAAAACCTGGAACTCTATCTGGGTGTCCCACATGGGTAGCAGGAGCCCAAGTACTTTGGCCGTCTTCAGCTGCCTTCCCAGGCACATTAGCAGGGAGCTGAATTGGAAGTGGAACAGCCAGGACTTGAATCAGCTCTTTGATATGGGATGCTGGCATTGTAAGTGACATCTTAACCTTCTGTGCTACTACACCAGTCCCCCAAAATATACCTTAAATGTAACAAATTAGTTATTCTCTAATGTTTAGATTTTAGTGAAAAATGGTGTAATGCTGGAATCATCTGGTTAAAGAGAACTGGAAGAACTGAAACTATACTATCCAAGTCTGATGGAGATCAGTCTCCCGGGAAGATGAAGCAGACCTGGTCAGGTGTCCACCCTGGGCAGGCTCACCAGGTCACCCACCAAGCTGGGAGGCCCCCGATGGGGATGCTCTGAGAGAACCAGGGATATTCTTACCCCACAGTTTACCCTCTAGGTTTGATGAGTACAAAGGCAAATGTAGCACCTCACTTATCATGTACCCTAGTGAGCAAATGAGATGGCACCCTTGGGATTCCCTGCAGGACCTGGGTCCCAGGGGTGGGGGGCTCCTTGTTGCTCCTTCACTCCCTCTTGCCCCCCCCCTTTCTGTTTCCCTTTCTGTGCTGCATAGTCTTGGGTGCTGGACACTCAGTCTTAGTACTGAGATTAAACACAAGAATAAGACAATGAAGTTTCTCCCAAGCAAGGGATGGGAAAAGAGATGAAGGAGGAGACGGTCATGGGTACCTATTACAGGGGCAGTGAGGCTGTGTGAGGGTCCAGGCGCAGACTGTGTTGATACTGAGTCCAGTACCTCATTTAGTCACTGCAAATGCTCATCCACCAAAAAAATCTGTGATTCTAAAACCGGTGAGTTTTTAAGACCAAAATTAGTTTCCTTTGCAATTTTGAAAGCATCCTCCATAAAGGATGTCTATGGCCTTCCCACATCAACATCTGAAAACAGATGCAATCCTTGAGGGAGTTACCCCTCCATTCCCTCTCTAGGGCGATGACGGCCTCCTGTGGGTCCTGAAGCCAAGGAGCAGAGAGCTTGAGGCTGTGCTGGGGAGGCGTCCTGCAGGCGCTGAGTAGACACCAGGGAGGACACCGAGACCAGCCCCCCGCACCCCCTATTCCGTGGCTGAGAAAGGGGTCAGCAGTGAAGTGCTGCATCTCCCCTCAGATCAGCTCTAGGGAGCCCCATGATCACACACAGGACTGTGGGAAAATCTTGGTGCTCATTCATGTGGTTCTGATGACCCAAGGGTTCATAGTACCCAGATGCATCCACTAGAAGTTTTATTTTTTCTTCTGGATATTCCACTATAATGTGGCGCATGAGTTCCAAACTCATGTGTTTTTATGGATTGGCAGAATAAAGAAAACCAAAAGTTGTGAGGCTGGAGGAGCAGTGGGAGAGTGAGGGAAAGGAAGCGCGCAGGGCCTCTTCACACGGAGTCAGGGTACACATTAAGATGAGCTGGCTAGATGTAACGTGTGAGCATAGGAGCACTGTCATATCTGGCCCTTAGCAGCTTAGTTGAGTGCCTGCTGTTGGAGAATTATCCATTTTCTCACTGAAATTAACAATATCTGGAAAGGCACTGTAGCTGAAGTGATTACTGTGGAGCATTATTCACCCTTATCTGGAAGAAAATATCCCTGAAATGACATTGGTGCAAATGAGCTGAAGCTTCCAATGCCCCAGGTTTCTCAGAGAGAAACCACTCACAGTCTAAGTGATAATGGAACTTACAAGTGCCATTCTCCCAGATGTAAGACACGGGCAAGGCTTCTCTGTCCCTCAGGTGTGTTTCATGACCCCCCCCCCCAGGTTTGTTATGGGTTTATGTGTTTTCTTAAGGCCTCCTCTCATCTAAATAATTAGTGATGTGGTCATCATGAGAATTATAAGTCAGGCTTATTTCTGTCCCTGTTGCTCAAAATTGCTTGGCACAGGAGACTTTTATTTCTGTTTCTGTGATTTTGGAGGCTGGGGGCAATAGATATTCTCCAACTGGAATACAGGCACAGTCTAATTTCTCATTTGCAGTTCATAGAAGCTGATTCAGTGGTTGTTCATGATTTTTTCTCATATGATTTATCATTTTTTATGACTATTTCCAAAGAAATGCACAACATTGGCTACTCAGGAAAATCACTGGCTGATGTGTCATGCTCTCGAGTTTCCATCAAAGGACAGGGATCATGGATTTATTTTATTGTAATTTATTGCACATTCATCTATGGTTCCTGCATGCGTAGACTTAAATCAGCCCATAGGGAGAAGTCCATATGTGAAAAGAATTCATGAATTTACCTAGTGCAGGTCTAGCCAGTGGCATATCCAAGGGCTACCTGTGATCTCAAACAATTGGTTGTAGTTTTATTTGTAGTCACAAGAAACCCATGAATCTCCATTGTTGGGGCTTAACAGACCACATTAAGTAGAGGACTGATGATTTAAACCATGAAATATCTGAAAATTCAGAATGAAATATATAAGCGTTGAGAAGATTGGTGAATAGGATCCTGTTGGCTGTCTTCAGTCCCTCCTTATTTGCCCAGTCTCGTGTTTGACTGTGAATGGAGTTTACTTCCCTACCATGTTGGAATGTGGATGACAGTGATAGGTCACGCTGAGCTCAGATCATCACAGGAATCACATGACTCTACTTGCTCCTTTTTGTGTTTCTTCTGGCCTCCCTGAGGATAGCAAGTCCCAGAGGTGGGCTTTTGGCCTAGTGATTAAGATGCTTGTTAAGGCTCTCAAGTCTCATATTGAGTAACTGGATTCAATTCCTAGTTCCAGCTCCTTTGATTCTACCTTCGGGCGAGTGCAGACCATGGGAGGCAGTGCTGATGGCCCATGTAGTTGGTCCCTGCCATGCATGTGGGAGACATGGATTGAGTTCATAGCTCCTGACTCCAGCCTGGTACCAGCCCTGGCCATTGCAGGCATTTGGGAAGTGAATCAGCAAATGACTTTCTCTCTCTGTCTCTGTTCTCAGTCTCTACCTCTCTCCCTTCCTCCCTCCCTCTCAAATACATATTAATAATTTCTTTAAAAGTAAAAAACAGGGACCAGCTCTGTGGTGCAGCAGGTTAACGCCCTGGCCTGAAGCGCCAGCATCCCACATGGGCACTGGTTCTAATCCCAGCTGCTCTTCTTCCAATCCAGCTCTCTGCTGTGGCCTGGGAAAGCAGTGGAAGATGGCCCAAATCTTTGTGCCCCTGCACCCACGTGGGAGACCCAGAAGAGGCTCCTGGTTCCTGGCGTTGGATCGACACAGCTCCAGCCATTGCGGCCAGTTGGGGAGTGAACCAGTGGATGGAGGACCTCTCTTTCTGCCTTTCCTAACTCTGTGTAACTCTTTCAAATAAATAAAAAGGCAAAGAACAAGCCCCAGGTACCTACTGATCCCAGAGTGAAAGATGTCTGAATTACACATGTACTTGTCTTGCAGCCTAAAATAAAATGTTCCATTTGACCTGCAGATGTGGGAGCAAGAAAATTAGTGTCTATTTTCAAAAGTCACTCAGATTCAAGGGGTTGTTGTTACATCAGATTAATTTAGTGACTGCTGACTGATAGAAACATTTGGAAAATTTTTATACAATTCCACTTGACTTTTCTTCTCATCTTCTTTTTGTTAGCTCAATCAGACCAGTCAAGGCAATGGAGAACGGAAATGAGACATTAATGGCAGATTTTATTCTCTTGGGACTCTTCCCCCAAATGAAATATGTCAGTGTCCTCATCCACATTATCATCTTGGTTTACCTGGCTTCATTCGCTGGGAACCTCATCCTGCTCCTCCTGATATGGATGGACCTGAAGCTCCATACCCCAATGTACTTTCTCCTCAGCCAGCTTTCTGTTGTAGACCTGGCCCTCATTAGCACCACTGTTCCAAAGATGGCAATAAACTTTTTCTCTGGAAGGAAGAACATCACACGTCTTGCTTGTGGAACCCAGTTATTTTTCTTCTTTACTCTTGGGGGTGCTGAGTGCATCTTGTTGACTTTCATGGCCTATGACCGTTATGTAGCTGTCTGTAAGCCCCTGAGATATGCAGTCATTATGAACCATGCAGTCTGTTTACAAATGGCTGTGGTGTCCTGGATAGGGGGCGTTCTAGCTTCCACAGCTCATACTTCTTACACTATGAGTCTGCCAATGTGTGGCTCCAGAGAGATCCACCATTTCTACTGTGAGATGCCAGGGATCATGAAGATCTCATGTGCAGACACTTCCACCTATGAACTGGTGGTCTTTGTGATGGGCATTGCATTTCTAGTTATCCCCTTTGGACTCATTATGTCTTCTTACACCCTCATTTTCCTCAGTGTCCTTCGTATGAAATCCCCCCAAGGTAGGAACAAGGCCTTGGCTACGTGCTCCTCCCATCTTCTGGTGGTGAGTCTTTACTTAGGACCATGTGTTTTCATGTATATGACACCGGGTTCATCCCACACCCCTGAGCAGGAGCAGGCTGTATCTGTATTTTGCACTGTCCTCACACCCATGCTAAACCCCCTTATCTACAGCCTGAGGAACAAGGATGTGGTAGGGGCTTTTCAGAGAGTTGTGGGGAAACATTTGATCTCTGAACAGAAGACATAAGTGCCAAGAAGATAAACAACTACATGGAGGACCAATAGGCAAAACTCCAGGAGCATCCACAATCCTATTTTCTGGCATGAGGAGCTCTGCTCCATTCCCTGTGAAAAAAATCACATGGTTTAATTCCATCGACAATGTTAAAAAGTTTTTAATGGAAATTTGTATTTAAAAATTTTTGATCAGAGTGGGCAAACTCAAAAGGCTTCCACAGCCTTGGTAACCCATGACAAGAGCCTAGGGTGATCACTGATGCCATACACAAGAGTGTCAATTGTTAAGTCAAACACAGGAGTCACTGTGCACTTACTCCCTATGTAGGATCTCTGTCCTTAATGTGTTGTACAATGTGAATTAATGCTATAACTAGTACTCAAACAGTACTTTATACTTTGTGTTTCTGTGTGGGTGCAAACTGTTGAACTCTTTACTTAAAATATACTAAATCGATCTTCTGTATATAAAGATAATTGAAAATGAATCTTGATGTGAATGGAATGGGAGAGGGAGCAGGAGATGGGAGGGTTGCAGGTGGGAGGGAAATTATGGGTGGGGGAGCCACTGTAATCTAAAAGCTGTACTTTGGAAATTTATATTTATTAAATAAAAGTTTAAAAAATTTAATAGACATATAAAATTTGTACATATTTATGAGGTACTGTGTGATATTTTGATACATGTGCCCAGTCAAGGTAAATATATCTATCTAGTCAAACAGCTAGTATATCTTCATGGTGAAAACATTAAAAAATTCTATCGTTTAGTTTTTCTTATAGAGTAAATTAGCTATCTATAGTTACCCTACAGTGCAATAGGATGAAATAGAATCCCAGAACTTCTTATTCCTGTTTGTCTGTCACTTTGTACCTGCTAACCAGCCTTTCCCCATCCCTCTCTCTTCCTTTTCCTCTCCAGTCTCTGATAACCACCATGATACTTTTAACTTCTATGAGATCACCTTTTTTTGTAAGAATCCACATGGTTGAGATTGTGTGAACTTGTATTTCTTTTTCTGTTTTCAGGATTTATTTATTTTTTGAAAGTCAAAGTTAGAGGGACACACACACACAGACGCACACACACAGATCTTCCATCTGCTAGTTTGGTTCCTAGTTGGTTGCAGCAGCTAATGCTGGACCAGCTGAAGCCAGGAAACAGGAGCTTCATCTAGGTCTTCCATGTTGATGGAAGGAACCCAAACATTGGGGCCATCTTCCTCTACCTTTTCCAGGCCATTAGCAGAGAGCTTGATGGGAAGTGGAACAGCTGGGTTACAAATCAGTGCCCACATGGGATGCCCGTGTTGCAGATGGTGGCTTTACCTATTAGGCCATGATGCTGGTCTCAGATACTTGTCTTTCTATTTCCTGGTTTATTTCACTTAACAAAATGACCTCAAGTTCCTCATGTTCCACTTATTTTGTTGAAAATGACAAAATGTCATTTTTAATGTCTGGGAAGTATTCCATTGTGGCTCTGAACCACATTTTCTTTGGCAGTGTATCAGTTGATGGATATTCAGGTTGTTTCTGTTTCTTGACTATTGTGAATGGTGCTTCAGTCATCAATAGTGTAGATATCTTTTCAACAAATTGATTTAAATTTTATTGGGTATACACTCAATAGTAGAGATGCAAATCTTACAGTAATTCTACTTTGAGTTTTCTGAACAACCTCCATGCTGTTGTCTACAATGGCCATATTAACTTACATTCCCACAACAGGGTGCAAGTGTTCCCTTTTCCTCAGGTTCTTGCCAACAATACTTGTTGCTAACCTAACTGGAGTGAGGTGATCTCTCCTTGTGGTTTTGATTTGCATTTGTTTACAAGTCAAATAAGTGATGTTGAGCGTTTTTCACATATCTGTGGGTCATTTGTATATATCTGCCTTTGAGAAATGTTGTTTTAATTGGCCTATTTTTAATTAGATTATTTGTTATTTTTGCTGTTTGAGTTTCTGACATAATCAGTTATTAACCCTTTGCCAGATATGTAGCTTACAAATATTTTTTCCATTCTATAGATTATCTTCACTCTTGATTATTTCCTTTGCTGTGCTGAAGTTCTTTTATATGATGAAATTCTACTTGTCTATTTTTGCTTTCTCTTCTATGCTCTGGTGTCTGATCCAGAAAATCCTTGCCCAGTCCAATGTTCTGAAGTCTTTACCCAGTCCAGTGTTCTGAAGTATAATGATGTGTGCAGGATCTGACATGGAGGAGTATGCTACCCTTCTTCTTCATGTCTCCTGTGTCCCTCTATTGATGCCTGTCCATCTGGTGTATTCCTCCCTTCTTCAAGGAATAGGTTTTAGTGGAAAAGAGCTTATGGTTCAGATGAAATACAATACATTACTTGGCTTGTTGCTTTGGTTTTTGTTTTAGGTGAACCCAGGAGCATAGTCTCTGAGTGATTTCTTTTTGTCTTAATGTCAGCTGTGCCTGTAAGTGACAGTGGAGTAGTCAGTGGCAGTTTGTAGGGCTATTAGTGTGGCTTTGTGATAAACAAGTTTCCCTTGGGTGTGCATCTTTGGCCCACAGAGGTCTCAATGTCAATTTCCCCGGTGAATGTGATAGCCAGGGCCTTGATCTTGGTGCTGAGGGGGACAAGGATGGGTGCCCCTTGGTCCTACGGCAAGCCTGAGTGATGCCAGGGCTTGTTGCACAATGGCTGTGGCTCTAGGACTGTGTGATACAGATGGACCCTTCCTTAGTTCCTGCTAGTCCAACTGGTGCTGTGGCTTATAGTACCGACAGTCCTAATCCTAGAACTAGAGGATGTGAACTGAACCCTGTCCCAGTCCTTCAGGGTGACTACAGGGCACACAGGAGCTTTTTACTCTGGAGCCCAGAGAGGTGGAATACAGGTAGGTTCTTTCCCATGTCCACCAGGTAGATTTCCAATGGCACCGAGAAATTTAGAATGAGTTGTTACAGTCCTGATGTTGCATGGTGTAGTGGGGTCATTATGCAGATCTTCCAGGTGGGAGTGGATTTTGCTTATGGGCTGCTTCTGGTGTTAGCTCTCATTAGCTTAGGGGAATCCTCCTAGTTTACACAGAGTGCATTAGCGTAGCTCTGGGGCTAATGCCCTACAGCTCCCACAGTTGCAGGATGCAGGGAACCTGTCCATTGCCCCACGTGTTTCTGTGATGCTGACTATGATGCTGGTAGGAGAATGGAGGTGCTGTGCGACTTTTCGCTGTCACGTATGGTGCTTTGTGGGAGTGGGAGAGGGGAAGGAAGCAGGGCAGCTTCCCCGCTGCAAGCCTGGCAGTTGCTGAGACCCCACTCAGCTCTCCAGGCTGAAGTGAAAGCCGGTGGGTGCGTGTGGAATTCCCTCTCAGGTAAAATGTGAGCATCAGGGTGCACGGCGATTTCTCCCAACCTTGACGTGGTAAGAAGGCAGCTCACAGCTGCAGCTGGCTGCACCGCATGGCTATAGGGGTCTCTGTCTCCTCTCCTCTTGTCCCACAGAGCCTGCATTTTTTATCGCTTATTCAAGAAATTTTCCCAGTAGTCAGACCCCTGGGAACGTATTTCTTCCTTTGTTCTTTTAGTTTCCCAGAGCAGTTTAAGTTAGAGTGGCTTCCCCTATTCAGCCATCTTCAGCACTGAACATATTGCCCACCCTCAAGTCCCTCTTAAGCCTCAATATTTGCTCTTTTCATGCTCCCAGATTTCTTGAAAATTTTGTTCATTCCTCTTGATTGTTTTTCTCCTCCAACTATATGGTGTTGTTCAAATAGTCAGTCTTGAAAAGGACTGATTCTTTCTTCCATTTGATCAATTCTGTTATTGATGCATTTTAAATTTTGCTTGGTATATTTTTCAGTTAAAGGATTTGTTTGATTTTGTTTAATCACTTCCATGTCTCTCATTTCTTTCTGTTAAAGTACTAAACCATTTTCTGTGTTGTCTTGAATTTCATTGAGTTTCCTTAAAACAACTATTCTGAAATTTTCAAGCAAACACTTGGAAATTTCAGTTCCCAGGCAGTTGTTCTCTGGGACCTTATTTTGCTCTTTAGGCGAGGTTGTGGTTCCTTGGACATTCCTGCTGTTTATTGGTGTATGGCATTGCCTGTACATTGAGGGATCTATTACAGTAGTCTGACTTTGTCCTTCCAGAAATTTTAAGCAGTCTGTTTTCTCTGAGCCTATGGACAGTTCTATGACATCAAATCCCAAGATGAGTTTTGCATTGGGTTTGCTGTTAATGTTTGTTTACTTTTTTAGTCCTACAATACTCAGGCCCAGATCTGTCCCAAATTTACAGCTGATATGTTGTTCAGAATGAACTTAAAAGTCCCTAAAATGGTGTAATCAATCCCCACAAGCCTCTTCCTGGTACTGGAGTAGGCTCAGACTTCTGGTCTTCTGTCCTCTAGTGCCATAATGCCAGATCATATCCTGAGCCCAGAGCCCACTGAAACGAGGGAAGCCAGGCTAGGACCTAAAGCCACCCTCTCTGCTCTGGTCTTTGTGCTGCTGAGGTGGACTCATGGCCTGATGCTGCTCCTACCCCACTAGTGATGCTGCATGAGGTATCAGAGTGGTCAGCAGGAGCCTCGGTGCTCCACTTGGCACTGAAACTGCTCTAGAGACTCTGTCTTCTGGCACTGGCCTGGGCACAGGGGCCATTAGGATCTGCTCACACTGGGTTTTCCTGGCCTGAATAACCAGTCCTGTGGTTCCTTGCTGATGGCCGCAGGCTGTAGGAGGGGAGGTAGGAGGCCACATCTGGGGCTCTGTGCAGTCTTGAAGATACCCAGCAGGCCCAGGTGAGGCCAACAGTGACACATGCTGATACAGGTCTACCCTACCTTACCCTACCCGCCTCATACTGGGGCAAGTCCCGAGACTCCATACACAAGCACTTGCGCAGAGATGGGAGCCATTAGAACCTTCCGTGTTGGGCTTTGCCAGCCGATGCAAGTTGTGCTATTTATGAAAGACTGTAAGAGGTTGATAAAGGCTTCTGCTTCACTATCCAGACTGGCACCCAGCTGAGCCATACCTGGGTCCCACAGTGGATGGGCCCTTGGGGTACTTGCCAGGCCTCCAAAGACTGGTGATGACAACATGCTGTAAGGAGTCCCTCCCCCTGGAGTGTAGGCCTCCACACAAGGCCTGGCAAGTCAGAGGCTTAGTCAATGAGGACTGGCCCGTGTGTAGATGCCTTTACCTATACCTGGTACTGGTCTTATGGGGGTGGGCTCTAGCTCTGAGCTCCACTGCAGGGTCCTGCACTCCCTCTGCTGCCCTACTGTGCACCTGATCTTAGCCAAAAGGCTGAGAAATGATCCTGCCCTACTCTGCAACAACCAGGGTCTTGCTGCAGTTCCAGCTGGCAGTTGGGGAAATGGTGGTGGAGTTGGCCTGGCTGTGGAGGTCCAAACACTCAGTCTGCAGGTGTGGGCTGCTGGACTCCACCCGAGTCTGAAGTTGGTGATGGTGACGGTGGGCCTGGCATGGGGATTCTGTCTCCTCTCTCCCTCCCCCAACCAAGAGCTGACTGTCCATACTGTACTACTTGGGGCCAGGGCAGGGGTGACATGGCACCTCTTTCTTCCTGCTTTCTTCAATGCAACTTTCCCAACTATTCTACTAAACCAGGCACTGTGTGGTCTCTATCCTAGCTTCCATAGTTGTGTGACGGCAACTTGCTCTGTGGATAGCTGTTCAAACTGTAGTCCTCGTGGAGGTGTTTGCTGGGGCACCTTAGTCAGCCACAATCTTTCTTCCAGCCTATCATATTAATTTATCCACAAGAAAAGCTGAAGAAATTTTAATCAGTTTCTAAATAGTTGTTTCAACATAGTGGAATTCAACTGTTTCTCCTTGACACCAGTGATAAGCGAAGCCAAATGCCCAAACTTCTCACTTCCTCCTGGGTAGAAGTTTCTCAGTGTCCCTTGAGGTGGGACTCATTCAGTGTCATGGGTGGTTCAGGTGTTGTCACTTTGGAAGCACTGACTTGTCAGACAAAAGTGTGCCTGTGGTGGCAGTTACAGCGGTCCCAACATGGCGATGCTGTTTTCCCTTCTGGCCCTGGGTGGAGACGTCCCCAGTGATTCTCAGACAAGCAGTTACTTGCACAGCAGTGATACACAGTGGAGGGAGCCTTCCTCCTGTAATGAGGGTACCCAGTTCTGAGTACAATAGCAGGGCTGCTGTGGGTGAGAATGAAAACATTAGTTTTGTTACCAAGACTTTGACTTATTGTATTAGAGATGGGGCATGGAACCCAGCATGATGAAGTTGGTCTAGGGAAAAGAGTTTAGCCTATGAAGCAGAGAAAACCCCTTGGACAAAAGTAACCCCTGGCCTGGTCCATGACTTCTATGATTCTCCAGACTTCAGGGTGAATGAGGAAGGACTACAAAATTTCCAAATGTTTTAGGGACCTGGAGAAGGAAGTATTTCACCTGAAACTGTGGGTATTGTAAACTCTGAGCCAAGTCCTTGCTATGACTCACTAGCATGGAGTAGATTTAACTCATTTATTTTGAGATTCTTTACTAAAAGGTCAAGAAATGAGACTTTTAAAGATGTATATGATCAATATTCTCTCTGCACTCATGTAAATAATCAGGCCAAGCTGAATGAGACTAGACCTGCTTTCAAGTGGAAGTGTCTTCCTGTTGGCATCTGTGGTGAAAATGGAGGCACCTGTGGGGGGGCATTTGTGTTTCAGTGGAAAACGACAGTGGACTTGTTCCTCGACTCTGGCCCTGGTTGCTGATGCTGAGCTTGTATTATCTGTCTGTGAGGTGGCCTGGTTCGGAGGCCTCACATGCAGATGACGGCTGATTCGCCATCAGTTTTGGAGGATGTCTTTCACGTGCGCTGTCTCAGGTCTCCTCGTGGAGTTCTCTGAAATGCCCAATGTCCAAACCAGAGACACTCAAACTGCAGACCAGGAAACATGCTTCAGGCCATCCTCTAAATCTCCTTGGCCGATGGGCCCCCCCGACTCAGGGATGGAGCTTCGAGTCTGTTGTAGACACTGCCCTTGGCTTTCCTCACTGACCTTAGCTTGGATCTTAGGGGCCTTCCTAAGAAGCAGGCTACTGTCTTTGGGAAATGATAGGAAAAGGAGGTTTAGATTCCAACTGAGTGCCCTTCAACCTGGGATCCTGACCCCATCCAGGTCTCCCAGGCACTGAGGGATGGGGCTGTGTTTGCAGAATTGTGCACAGTCAAGGGGATGACATCGGGGCAGGAGAGGAACAGTCAGCAGCCCAGAGGGCCTTGGGAGCTCTTCCTGCTGGAAGGGTCCATGTCCTGGACCTGGAGGAAGTGACCTCACTTCCTTGGTGACGGGCCACAACAGAACATGGAACTCTGGTAACCAGGCACCCACATTCTAGTGGTAGCCATTGCCAGCTCACTTGATAGGCAACGTTGCAGGGAGAACTATGTTCCCTTGCTGCTGCCCTTCAAGGCGAGGCTCTCGCAGAGCCAAAGCCCAGAATGAAGGTCTCTTCCAGCGTGTAACATGCTGGCTGAGCTCTCACTATGGACGCCTGTGGCCACGGGGGAGGAGGCAGCCACAGGTAACAGGGTTTAGCAGCCCCGGGAAGTCCCGTCCAGGGCCGGAGTCTCTGGTGACCCCGCAAGGGCTGTCTTCCTGTCCCCACGAAGGGAACAAGAGGAGGGGTCCTTCCTGCACAGCACCAGGATTCAGGTGTTGGAGGACGGCTGTGGTGTCATCTGTACCCATTCCAGGGATGGCGGATGGGAAAGTGGGTGTTGGGGGCCCTTTTGTCTACTCAGGGGTTACGCCTGAGTTCTCCTGTGTCCCCTGGAGTCCTCCTGGCTGGGGGTATACCCAGATGTCCCTACATATGTGACCTGGGGAGTGGAAATACTCACGGGGTGTCTCCTGTGGGACACTGACGCCTTCTGGCCTGGCTCCGGGCACTCTGTTTGCAGGGCTCCACGCTGGAGATCAGCAATGATTCCCATGAGGAACTCATCTTCTCAGGCAATGGACAGGTGTGTCAGGCCAACAGCCGTGGACAGTGCTGGGCTGGGCTGAGGGAGGGGCCTAGGGAGATACACAGGTGGGGACTCAAGATGACCAGGCTGGGCTGAGGACCAGAGCCTGGATATAGGCACCTCTGGGCCCCGCCCTGGTGTTTCCCTCCCGAGTGAATGACCCCAGTCTCGTTCCTAAGAGATCTCGCCCCTCTGCTGCCCACTGACAGCTGGGTTATGGCAACCCCATGTCGGGCCCTGGTGGGATTTTCAGGGGACAGGTTACTACTGGTTCCCTGGATACAAAGTCAAGAGCGTCCGTGTGTGGGACAGCACTGTTTTCCCACCCAGCCCGGGAATCCCGGGCAGGGGTCGGTTCCGCTGTGCTTCCAGACCTCCCCACAGCCCACGATGGAGAACCCAAACCCCACACACAGGGGTGAGGCTTAGACTCAGGAGAAAGCGAGACTACTCCATGCATGTGTCAGCAGTGTGTCTCTCGGTCTCAGCCCTGGAGCCCCCACCCGTCTCCATCCTGTTGCATGAGAAAGGACATTTGTCCTGCGGCTCAGCTGGGATAACATGCTCCTCCCCGGCTGCCCTGCTGCAGGTCACGACCTCAGAGAGCGCCCCTGGAAGCCTGGTCTGCTGGGCAGTCACAGCCCAGGGCCCACACGAGGGCGGCTCTCACACAGGAGTTTGCACACAGTGCTGGGGGCTGGATGTCCCTGTGTCTCCTGCTTGTACATGTCCATCTCTGTTCCCATGTTCTCGTGTTCTCCCATGCTTCTCTGTGTCCTTGTCCCCTCTCCTTATCAGCACGGCAGACCTGGGGCCCACACCATGGCCTGGCCTAACGTCCATCACCTCCTCAGGAGCACATGGCACATGCAACCACACTCAGGGACGCAGAGTCAGAGCGTCACCGTCGCTCTCACAGGAGCTAATGCCCTGCTGAGACAGAGGCCCAGACAGCACTTGCTGGGGAGAGGGGCTGAGGTGTCCCCTGGAGCAGCCACGGTCAGATCACCGTGCAGAAGGGCTGTGGCCGGGACACTGCCAGCTGCCATCTCTGCACTGCTGCTCCCAGCTGCTGGCCTCCCTGGGGGGGATACTCTGCCCTCCCCACTCTCCCTCACTGCTCTCTATGTGGCCAACAAAGTCACTCTGGGCCTTTCATTCCCAACCCCCAGGGATGTGAGGGGTCACCTGGTGCAGCTGGTTGCCCTCTGTGAGGGGGTCTTCCCCCAGCCCAGACTCCCGTGGTCGGGGGTCCCTGGAGCCGCCTCTGACTCCTGTCCCTGCTGGTCCCCCCTAGTTTGGAGGTGTGTCCACACTGCACCTGGTGGAGGTCTGTCCCCTGCGGAGCCTGCAGCCAGGCACCGGGGTGAAGCTGGAGGAGTCCCTGGTCCCGGCCTCCCCAGGAAGAACCATCGCTTACCTGTCCACTCTGTTGTGCTCACATGGTGACTTCAGCACTGTTCCGTATTTCCTGGACCAGATATTCCATAGGTGAGTGTCTGTGCCCTCCAGGAACACAGGGCCTCTGCTGCCCCCTAGCCGTGGCTCTCTGTGCCTATGTGCTCCTCTGAGAAGTGGGGTGGTGTGGGCGTGAGCCTCAGGGGTTGACAGGGACCATGTGACTGCAGACATGGCAGGGGCCTGGTGCCTGCTCTGTGGCCAGGGCTGCTGGCGCTGTGCTCATCCCTCTTCTTCTGGTCTCTGCACCCTCGGGACTCAATAGCCCACGGCCCTCGAGGTTTGGTATACCCCACAGAGAGCAGCCCTGCATTCCCATCTGTAAAGGAGGCCTCCCAACCCCAGGCCCTAATACAGATAGAGCAGGGCCCGGGCACTGGGTGTGGGGTCCAGGCCCCTCAGCTCTCAGACAAGGGTCCGTGTGTGGTTCATCCCCACAGCACGTGAATGTTAAACACTGGGCAGTCACTTTGCAGACACGTGTCACAGCTCAGTGAACAAAGCAGACAGCATTCCTGGGGCCTCTTGACCTGGGAGGACCCAGACTCTCCTAGCTGAATGCCTGTTCAGGTCCTGTCCACAGGGTCAGAGGGGAGAGGATCGTCCTCCCATGGTCTTGCCAGGATGTCAGAGCCCAGGCCCCACTAGGACGTCACAGACTGTGGGTCCAGTTGGAGGCCTTCTGTCCCTGCAAACTGTGGGAGCGAAATGTGGGCTGTGGCTGGGGAGGGACAGGCAGGGTGTGGATCCCCCACTTCCTGTGACTCCTCTGAGAGTTCCAAGGCCCGGGGACTCCCCACAAAGGAAAGGAGAACAGAGCTGGGAATGGGGTCCCAGACCTGCAAAGGAGAGGGGAGGCTGGGGCGCAGAGTAGCCAGGGGTCCATGCCCAGCACAGGTGCTTCCGAGCTCCACCCACGCTTCCCGCCCCCACCCCAGGAGGCCCAGACCTACAGAGATCCTGAGAAACCTGCTCCTAAGTCTGCCTGGAGCCTCGGTGCTGAGCGCCGGGGGCCTTCCCCTCAGGAAAGAAGGTCACTGGGAGGCTGTCACCACGGGGTGTGCACCAGCCCTGTTGACCAGATCTCCCACGGCTGGGGCAGCCTGTGAGGGCTTGGGGGGTGGGGTCATGCTCTGAACAGGCTGAGGCATGCCCAGGGCCCCAGAACCACAGAGGAGCCCCAGGCAGTGCAGTGTGGCGGCCAAGGCCAGCCTCTGACCCCACTGCCCTCGCTTGTGTCCCCAGCAACATGGCTTCCTTCCTGGGACGCTGCAGAGACCTGTACGAGGCAGAACTCCATGGCAACACCAGCCTTCCACTGCTGAAGATGAAGGTGGGCTGCAAGCCTGTCAGCCTGCCTGGAGGAGACCTGGGGACCCAGGTGTACTTTCTGTATGCCCTGCCCGGACACGCCCAGCACCCTGAGGCCAAAGCAGATGGTGAGGGGCAGCGCAGTCTGCAGGTCTCTCAGGGGTGGTGTTTGGGGCTGGAATCCCCTTCCAGGCAGTGCGACCTCTCGGGGTTTGCAGAGGCCACTGGAAGGTGATTCACGTTGGCGACCCTTTCTTCTTCCAGCTCCTGCTCTGCATGCAGGGCCAGCACGCTTCCGCACACTGGCTCTGGAGCCAGCTGCAGCACCACTGGCTCAGCCAGGACCTGCTCCAGAGCCAGGGCCAGCTTCCCCATGGGGCCTGCCCCCATGCGCACAATCAGCACCAGGGCCAGCTCCACAGGCCTCCTCTGGCTGGGCTGGGACTGCAGAGGAGCTGCCTGGGGCGGAGATGGTTGACATCACCGCCTTCTCCCCCAGGAAGATGGCAGAACAGCTCACACTTCTGGATGCGGTGAGCAGCCGGCTCTGCTGGGCAGGGCCAGGACCACGGCGTCCCTGTGGCACCTGCCGTCCCACACAAGCCCTGGCCAAGTCCAGTGTTCTGAGTCAGCCCAGGCTTCATGTCTCAGCCCCAGTGTGACCCGGGCTCGTTTCTCATGTCCTAACCCACCTGTCCCCTGTGCACAGCAGAGATGGGACACACTCATGCCAGGTGCACAGAGCGACAGACAGAAAGCTGGGCACGGTGTGGCCCAGTGGTGGTGGAGGGCACTCACTGAGGTGCTGCCAGGCCCCAGTCCCTGCCGGTCTGCCCAGAATGCCTACCTGTCTCAGCACTGATCAGGCTTCAGAGTTGGACGGGGTCCCAGAGTAGACACGCAAACAGAGCCCTTGTTGTAGCTGCCACAGGGAGGTGCGTTGGGATGGGCACAAGGAGCACAGGGCTGATGGCGATGGGCTGAGGGATGGGGAGTTGGCCAGGATGCCTGGGAGAAAACACCTCTGTGTCTTCTCTCCAAGAATGCGCTCTGGGCCGTGGGGCTCTGGGCATCCTCAGGGGGCTGCTGCTCCCACCGCTGTGAGCCCCATGCACAGCCCCCATGCACTCTGAGTGGGGGTGGCTGTGCCCATGGGACACTCTCCTCCCCAGGAGCTGTTCCAGAAGGTCGTGCCCTTCCACTGCCTGGGCTCCGTCTGGACCAAGAGCAACAAGAGAGGCAAGGAACACCTGGCTTCCACTGTCCATGCCACCGTCCAGCAGTTCAACTGCGTGACAAATTGTGTAGTAACCACATGCTTGGGGGACCCCAGCATGAAGGCCACGGACAGGGGCCGTGTGGTGGAGCACTGGATCAAGGTGGCCAAGGTCAGCTGCGGGCGGCCAGGGCCCTCGCTCACTGCACTCTGGGAATGGCCACTTTGCTTTATCAGCCCTCGGGAGTACACCCTGTGGCTGAAGGCCCTGCACAGACCCTGGGCCCTTCCTGGCAGGGAGGGGCCTGACCTGACTCACTTCCCCCAGGGGTGCATGCTCACCTCCCACCTGAACCTCCGTGTGGGTTGAACCCAATCCTCTCCCTGTGAGGGTGGCCACAGTGCCCTCGTGCCTTCCTGTGGCTCCGTGGGCATCTGATGCAGCAGGGGGATGTCAGCCCAGGGGGATCAGGGACTTCTCCCTCATCCGCTCTGCTCTCCAGGAGTGCCAGACCCTCAGGAACGTTTCCTCGGCCCATGCCATCCTCACTGCTCTACAGACCTCCCCAATTTGTCGCCTGCAAGAGACGTGGGGAGAAGTCTCCAGGTGGGTGCCTTCTCCCACAGGAGCACCAGGGTGTACCTGGGACCCTAGGACTCACCACTAACCCCCATGACTCTGGGAGGGGCCAGACGTGGACTCTAAGGGGAGGCATGGGAATGGCACCTTTGAGACCCCTAGACCTTCTGCCTAATTTTTGCCGCAGGATTATATTTGCTTTGCTGTCAGGCACCAGTTCTTTAATGGTGCTCCTGGGCAGTACTGGAGCTCCCTGTGCAGGTGAACTTGAGGCAGAACAGTGTTGCTCAGTGGAGGGGAGGGACCAGGGGAACCACTTGAGCTCCCCTCCTGTCCCCTGGGCACCAGGGCTTAGGGAACTCAGTGGGAAACTCACCTGGGCCGTGTGCATCCTCCTTGCTCTCGAGCAAAGGGAGCTGCACTCACCACCTTCCCATCACACCGAGTAGCTCTTCCTGGTTTCCCATCTCCACAGGAATAGCTGCAAAAAATTTGAGCGCCTGTGTGAGAAGGACAATGGCTTGAGCAGAGATCGGCTCACCAAGGTAGGGAGGCTGGGAGGTGGGGCAAGTGTTTGGGGGGTAGGGTGAGGGGTGGGGTGAGGGACGGGGGCAGGGGTAGTATTGGCCAGCAGGACAGACTCTGTGCCCCTGACCCCACCCGGGCTGTGTGGCAGAGTGGCAGGAAGGGCTTCCCTCCTTCCACCAGGTGACCTCGGTTCCTCAGGAAGCCAGGCCCTGCCTGGGATCTGCCTGCCCAGGACCTGCATGGGGAAGGCTGCCCACCTGCACTGGGGAGGGGGGAACCGAACACGGGTGTCCCAGGGCCCGTGGTCGACGGCTGCCGAGCATCAGGTGCAGTGGGCCTATGAGAGACAGACGCACTTGTGACTGTGATGCCCGTCCTGCCCTGACCCACTGCCCATCACCTGCCTGAGGTCCTGGGATTCTCACCCTGCCCAGGGCAATGACATCATCTCCAGGTGGACGAGGGAAGCTACTGGGGCCTCCTCACGCATGCCCGGTGGCTCTGCCTGACCACATCTTAACGCCTTCCACCTAAGGGGGCAGCAAAGTGTGGCCACCCAGAACCTGTGCACTCAGAGATGATCCCTGGGGGCCACTCCCTGAGTGCAGGGGAGATGTGCAGCAGAAGCTGTGGTTCGTCCTCAACCCTGCTGGGGCTGGATGAGCATACAGTGGGGCTGGGTGGCCAGCACCTGTCAGCCAGGCCTCCTGAGACCACCTGGCCCTCTCCCTCCATGGCTGTGCCTGGCCAGGGACCAGGACACAGAGAGCCCTGATGGACTCCTGGCCAGGGGTGCAGCTGGAGTTGGGGTGAAGCAGTGGGGTGCCGGTCAGCTGGGGGCAGGGCAGGCTTTCCTGTGTGGCCCTGGGCTGGCCACTGCCCATGGCCTCTGATTTCTCAAGTAGAGGATGGGGCTGATGAGCCTGTTGTGCAGGGCTCACGGGGGTCGGTGAGGCACCAGGAAGGGTGATGCGTGGTGCAGGGCCTGGCCTTCCTCCCAGGGGACAGTGAGGAGGAGGAGGGCAGGCGTAGGATGCTGAGTCAGGACAGCTGTTGTAGGGGAGGGTGTACCCAGCACCCTCACCAGCCAAGGAGCAAACCCAGGGAGGCCCCTTGCTCAAGGTGCCCCCAGTGAGGGTGGGAGCCACAGCATCCAGACAGAGTGCACTTGGGGGAGGGGGTCAGACATGCAGTGCCCCAGCAGAGAGCCCAGGTGTGGGCAGGGGTGGTAAGGACAGGCCCTATGACCCTGACCTTGATCCTGGCAGAAGGGTGCCTTCAAGCTTGCTGCCCGGGAGAAGAATCCCCAGAGAGCGCAGATGAGGCTGTGGAAACAACAGAAGGTGCGTGCGCCCGGGCGAGGGGACTCCTCCGTCACACCGGGCCCGAGCCACAGGAGCAGGGCCTCCACCTCCAGCCCTCCCTGCAGTCCCCACACTGCCTCAGTGGCCTCCACCGGAGAGACCAGAGCCAGGGCCTGGGGCAGCTGGACTCTCAGTGCACTTGGGGCTGAGGTGGCGCTGGGGGCCACATGGCCTGTGTGCCCTTGGACATCCCAGCAGGAGTCCTAGGGGTGCCTGCTGTCCTGGGAGTAGCTGGGAGGATGGAGAATGGGGGAGGCTGCCAAGGTCCTGGATGGCTCCCAGGGGAGACATGAGCCAGAGTCCAGGAGCTGGGGTGGAGGGGTCTCTGGGGCCAGGGCTCGGGGGGCAGCTGAGAGCAGGTGCTCATCACCACCCCCTGTGGCACAGGGAGTCGTCCCCTTTCTTGGCACCTACCTGAAATACCTGGTGATGTTGGACACTGTGATGGGGGACTCTGTGCATGTGAGTGATCCTGGGGCAGGTGGGGTGGGCCGGGTCCCTGAGGCTTGGGGGCGGGGCGGGGTGGGGAGAGCCTGGACTGCGTTCTTAGCCTTCAGCGCTGCCCCCCCTTCTCCTGAACCTCACAGCCGTCCCTGGGGCTGGGGCTTCACTGCCTCTGCCCTGGGAGTGTCGGGGCCTCCAACCGGGTGCCCCTCCCTTTCCTGGAGGGACAAAGCTACACAAGGTCTTGGCTGAGCCTCCTTGGCCTCCCCTCGGGTAGGCTCCATGGGCAGGAGAGAAATTGGACCCAGCAAGGTCAGGAAGCACTGACATGGCCAAGCACCCTCGCCCATCCCAGCCTCTGTTTCCCTCCTGTCACCAGGCAGGGGAGAACAGCAGGTGCCTGAGCCTCAGCTGCCAGGTCCCCTCTCCAGAGCTCACCCAGATCCTTGTCCTTGCCTACCCACATCCCCTTGATGGCCTCATGAAGGGGAGGGTCAGGGCTGGGCCCAGCTGGGGGCGGTTCTGATGGACTCTGTCTGCCTTCCAGCAGGCTGATGTCAGCTTCCAGAAACTGAATAAGGTGAGCAGCTGTGGCCTCACTCAGGGCAGGAGGGCACTGGGGGTCACAGGTAGCCCCGGTCGGGACCCCCATGCATCACCCCTGCAGCTTTGCTCTATTAGGAGGGCTGGGTGCACATGAGGGGGAGACCCATCCCTAGGGTGGGTGCAAGAAGAGGACTGGAATCAAGGAGAAGCCCCTGGGGAGGGGCTGTTTGCACCCCCATCGGAGGCCAGGGTGGGGCCTGCATGGGCTGGAGGGGAGGAGGCCTCTTAAGAGGAAACACCCAGAACACCGCAGCCCCTCCCCTACCAGGTCCCCACAGCATTCCCAGCCCTGGCCCTGACAGTGTCCTGTGTGTCCCTCCATCCCCAGGAAATGAAAGTCCTGCAAGAAATCCAACTACTGCAGGTGGCAGCGAGCAAGTATTATTTTAAGCGTGATGAGGAGTTTGGCGTGTGGTTCCGGTCTGTGGAGTTTCTCACTGAGAAGGAGAGGTGAGTGATGGGCAGGAATCAGGTGAAGCCTAGTGTGGGGGTGGGGAGGGCTCTCCCTGCTGTGCAGCTGCAGGGAGCATCGTCCAGGCCCCCTGGTGGGCAGCAGGCCCTGTCCCATGGGCACTGCTGGCCCCAGGACTGCAGCTCCTGGACAGGCCCTGGGAGGGAGGCCTGAGCTGAGGCTCTTGGTGGACTCATGGCTGTGCTCTCTCCATTAGCTATGCCCTGTCCCGCCAGCTGGAGCCCCCCGTCAAGAAGCCCACAGAAGCCTCAAGGCCATGAACACCATCGTGATGCCCTCGTGACTGAGTGCTGGAACCTCAGGAGCAGATCTGAGCTCATTGTGAGCCTGGTGCCTGGGACAGTGGCCTCCCTGCTGTGAAGCTGAGGCCTGAGTTGTGTCAGTTTAGTTGCCCCTCTTATGTTTTCTCTTTTCCCCCATTTAACTATAGTCACTCTTAGTAACTCCCTATTAGAGTTTTATTAAAGTTAATATAAATATGTTGCACCATGAGTTTCATTCTTCCTCGTCATTGCTTCCCCATAACTGAGGTTGTGAGCGGTGTTCCATCCGTGCAAATGTGCTGCGGACATAGACCCCTCTTAGTTGCAGCTCCTGGAGATGCACCTCGCTGGTTGAGGTTCCCTGTGGTCCTTCTCCTAAGAGGATCTGGCAGATCATGTGATGCCTGGTGTAAAAACACTGCCTCACTCCTCCTGTACTTTCTGCCCTGGGTTTAGGACGTTGGGTCCAGTCTGGCCTGGCCTGGCTGTGGTGGGCATATGGGAGGTGAACCAACAAATGGAAGGTCTCTCTCTCTCTCAACTTGCCTTCTAAATAAATAAAAGAGGGGCTGGTGCTGTGACATAGTGG
Source organism: Oryctolagus cuniculus (assembly GCF_964237555.1). Taxonomy (NCBI): domain Eukaryota; kingdom Metazoa; phylum Chordata; class Mammalia; order Lagomorpha; family Leporidae; genus Oryctolagus; species Oryctolagus cuniculus. The sequence goes on along the minus strand of NC_091437.1, from coordinate 1,950,379 downwards.
GTAAAGCTGGCACCTGCAGTGCTGGCATCGGGGGTGTGTTCAAGTCCTGGCTGCTCTCCTTCTGATCCAGTGTCTGCTTGGCCTGGGAAGGCAGTGGACAATAGCCCCAGTCCTTGGGTCCCTGCACCCATGTGGGAGACCTGGAAGAAACTCTGGCTTCTGGCATCCAATTAGCCCAGCTCCATCCATTGTGGCCATTTGGGAATGAACCAGCAAATGGAAGACCTCTCTCTCTCTCTGCCTCTACCTTTAGCTTTCAAACAAACAAATCTTTAAAAAATAAAGAAAAAAAAGTATTTTAGATGGAATGTAAAAATACTACCACAATGTCAAAATGATTTTCATGAAAGTTTGTTTTGATGTCTGTATCACTACGGGACACATTAATGGCTAGTATCCCTGAGACATCCAAATGAATGTGTTGCTTGCTTTTCATAGGAACAAGCCGTCTGTTTCTGGAAATAATGGACACACTAAGGGCTGGGCTTCATGGCAGCAGGTGCCCCTTCCTGACACTTGCTTTGTTCTCTCATTCTCCATCTTCTCTGTATTAACTTTTCTATGTCCCCACATTTTCACTGGAACTTGCATCTTCAACCTGCGAGGCGACAGCAGTGCTGCAGGGTCAGCACCTGTGCCTGTGGACAGCACATTTGTCTTCAAGTCCCCTCAGGCAGAGCTGTCTTAGGAAACGTTCCCGACACACCTGGGAGCCACCAGCTCTGCAGAAGCTAGGCACACCTGAGGGGAGTCCCAGGGCCTCAGGCACCAGCGCTGACACACAGTGGGGCCAACCGACACCTGACGCTTGCTGTAAATGATGTCGGAGGGCAGGGACTCTACCTGGCCTTTCTGATTCCAAAGGCTGACTTGAACTTGTCTTCTTGCACTTTGCTGTGTCTCACCTTTGCCACCGTTGAATAATTGCGTAAGCAGTCACCATCAGGCACATGGCAGTGTTTTCCGGTTGGGGCTCTGAGTGCTGGTATTTAAACTCTGGCACAGGTTTTGGTGACACGGCACAGATCTGTCAGGTATGTACATAGTGGAGGAGCTACAGCATAGAAGCTGCATCTCTGCACCCTGGGGGACACTGCCGGGTTCCTGGAACGCTTGTAGCATTGCACACCCACAGCACGAGCTCCCTTGCATGGCCGCGTCCCTGCCAAATGGTGCTGTCATTCCCATTGTGATTACCTGACTGCTCTATGCTTTCGGGCTCCATCTGAGTGTACCTGATTCCTAAAGAACTTGAACATTGTTGCAGGTGTTGGTCACTGAAGAACCTCTTTTATAGAGACATTAGGGGTGCGTGATGGGGTGCTGTGGGGTAGGCCGTTGCTTGGGACAGCTGCATGCCATATTGGTGTGCTACGCTGCTTCCCATCTGGCTCCCTGCTAGTGCAACCTGAGAGGTAACGGATGCTCGCTCAAGTGCTTGGGTCCCTGCCGCCCACACCGGAGATCTGGATGTATTCTGGGCTCCTGGCTCCTGCCTGGCCCAGCCCTAGTTGCTGCAAGCATATGGGGCCATCAGCAGATAGATCTCCCACTCACCTTGCCTTTCAAACAAATAATCAATTTAATTTATTTTAAACATTGTTGCTGGGGCTGGCATTTCAGCTTAGCAAGGAAAGCTGCCACACCTGCAGTGCCGGCATCCCATATGCGTGCTGGTTTCGATTCCCAGCTGCTCTACTTCCGGTCCAGGTCTCTGCTATGGCCTGAGGAAGCAGTAGAAGATGGCCCAAGTCCTGGGGCCCTGCACCCATGTGGGAGACCCAGAGGAAGCTTCTGGCTTTGGATCGATGCAGCTCCAGCCATTGAGGACAATTGGGGAGTGAACGAGCGGATGTAAGACCTCTCTCTCTCTATCTCTGTAACTCTGACTTTCAAGTAAATAAATCAATCTTTAAAAACTACACACATTGCTGCTTTTTATTTTTAGGTTTATTTTATTTGCTTGAAAGTTACAGAGAGAGTGAAAGAGATCTTCCATCCATTGGTTTACTCCCCAAATAGCCGCAGCAGCCAGTGCTGGGCCCGGCCAAAGCCAGGAGGATGGAACTGCACCCAGGTTTCCCACGTGGATGCTGGTGTTGCCAGCTGTGACTTTACTTGTTACGCCACAACTACCTCCCCCGCCCCTAAATAATCTGTCTACAGGCACCTCTTCAGCTGCCTCACAAATACCTTGTATATTTTACCCACCTCAGCTGAGGCCAGAAATGTCAGTGGCCAAGGGAAGGCAGATACTTCTGCTCCAGCACCCTCGGGCCTGGTGGGCTGTGGGGCTGCAGCTTCTCTCAGAGAAGCCCCTGGCCATGCCCCAGCCCTGCAGGCTCTCCAGACACAGGCCGCGGTGTTCCTGCCACTAGGTACCTGGCTGTGAATCACAGCTGGGCGCCCTGACAGTACCTGGGGGCTGGGACTGCCTCCTCTGGGCTCCAGTCCATCACAAAGCCCGACTTGCAGGCAAGACACTCACCGGAGAGCAGAGGGCTTCTCTCCCAACCAAGTGTCCACAGCCCCAGGGGAAATGACCTTCCTGAGGCCAAGGACGTGCTGGGCACACACGGGTCTGGCCGGGATGTCACAGAGTGGACGTCACAGAGGGCCCATCTTCTGCATGGCGATGCCCCCATCCTGGCTGACTAGAAACCAAGGGCCTCGCCAGTTCTCTGAGGTCTGACCGCAGTGTTGGACCATGCTTCCTGTTCCTAGGCCAGTGGGTCCATTGACACAGCACTCACTGTGGCTACAAAGCCTTGTAACTGATTGGGTGTGAGACAGAGGCCTCTTGGTTTGAAGTGACGGGGTGACATGGAGCACTGGGCACCTCCACCCAGCCTGCCCAGCGGTGGGCCAGACACAGGAACACCCAGCTGATCCTGGCACCCCAGCTCAGCTGCACAGCCCCCAGGCCTTCTCACTGGAGCGGAGCTGACACAGCTGCCTCCCGGAGCAGCAGCACCAGCTCCTGGTGCTCAGCCTCACTGCCTGTGGCTGGCCATGCCTGGCCCACAGCCCCCTGCAGGGGACAGCAGCCCAGGAGGCAGGCCCTGCAGTCTGAATCCCGCTCCAACAGGCTCAGGAGGGAGGGCAGCAGTGCAGGTGTGGGCAGATGTGTGCACTGTACCTGTGCTCTGTGACTGCGGTATAGACAAGTTCATATGGGAACAGTGACTTACGTCTCTCTGAGAAGGGAAACCAGGAGACAGACTCACAGAGCACCACAGCCAGGAACAGCCTCACCTGCCAGGAAGGCCCTGGAAGCTGGGGTGGAATCTCCCCTACAGCCCCCCAGGAGGGTCCAGCCTGGCTGACAGGTTGCCCCCAGACCTGCAGCCTTGGGAATTGTAACCGGCATTCCTGCTGCACCAACCCACCCAAGGTGCAGAGCCCACTGAGTTATGATGCTGAAGCAGGCAGAGCAGGATTTCAGACAAGCCTCAGCTGGGGGCCAGGCACCCCCAGGCCAATGCCCTCACTGGGGGCTCAGCTCCTGGACATGGAGGGC